>NW_008343671.1:1198182-1291624 GCF_000622305.1 Nannospalax galili | reverse complement strand
GTAAGTGCACCTGTGTCATGCAATGCCTGTGGAGGTCAGAAGAGGGCGTCACATTCCCTGGAACTGGAGTTATGGATGGCTGTTAGCCACCATGTGGGTGCTGGGAATCAAACACAGGTCCTCTGCAAGAGCAGCCAGTGCTCTTAACCTCTGATCATCCCTCCAGCCTACATGTTTTTTTTTTTTTTTTTCCTGTTATTTCTAACGTTGACTCCAAGAAATGAGAACTGAGAGACTTTGATCTTCTTTTCTGAACTTCCCTAGTATTTTCAATCTATAATTTAGTAATTATATGCTCTCTGGTATTAGTAATTATTTTTAGTGAGTGAGTCTTGGCATTTCAAAGGCAGAAACTAGAGTAGATGTATTTTTCCATTTCCTACAAAATTTAGTGCATAGTTTATTCTAGGCAGCCCAGCTACTATTTGTTGATTTATTGATATTTGTTGAATGTTTAACCTTTAAGGACTAATTTTACAAAATCTATGCAAGTGGGAAAATCTGTACAAATGGGAAACTGGAATGCAAGTAGGAGAGGTCACTGTGGTGTATTTAATAAGAAAGCTTCATAGAAGGCTTGCGAGCACTCCCATCAAGCATCAGGCACTGTAGGTTTTGTTTGGGAGATAGAACAATGACAGACCATGACTGTAGGCCAGCGGGGGATTGGAGGGAATGAGAACAGCTACGAGAAGATGAAGACTGATGGGAGGTACAGAAGTGAGGCTGCGTTGGTGAGCTTAAAGCACACTTTGAAGACCGCAGATTTCATTGTGCTACGTTTATCAGCGTCAAGCAAGTGACCTGCAAACTGTGTTCAGAAATGAGTCACTGCTGTGTAGATGAGCCCCTCAGGGTTGAGAGTTCCTGTTTACAGAGCCCTTTCCCTCTGTAGAGCCAATCTCTTGGGTTGCAGATGCCACTAATATATCCATGTGGAGTGTCAGAGATTTTGTTGTTTGGTTTTGTTTTTTAGCAGTTTGGTAGTCCATTTTAGCAAATAGGGTAGAAATTAGCAGCCTTTTATGGAGTTGTACTGAAGTCTGGGTTACTTTCCTTCAGAAGGGAATGAGGATTCTTCTTACTGTATAGAAATCCTCATAGGTAGAAGAGATGACAGCAACTCCATGGTGGCCCTGCTGTAGGTGATGGTATAGGGTCTTTCAAGTGGGAGGAAGAATTGAGTAGTATCAGCAGGTCTGTTTGTGTGGTCAATTGATTTGGCATTTGTCCCCTGAAATAAGTCTTTCTTTTTCAAGAATTATAGCAGGTTAGCAGGAATATTAGTCCTTTTTTTTCTGTCATGTCAATCAAATCCATAAGGTTAGGAAGCTTATAAAGAAAAGAAGTGTATTTTGTTTAGTTCAGGAGGCCAAAACTCCAAACATAGCACTGGTTCTGGTGAGGTCCCACTAGCTAGGTCCCTCATGATGAAAGTGCATGTGTTCTCAAGAGGTTGAGATTATCATTAAGGTAGGAAGCCAGAGATACTGGAATCCTGGGTAAGAATTGTGCTCATTCCTTCCAAGGGAATACCCCAGTGGCCCCGCCTCCTATAGGTCCTGCTGCTTCCTGACAAACTCCCAGCACGTAGGCCTTTGGGGTCCATGCATACTAAGTATTAATCTGGATGAATTTTTTGCTAGTGAGCTTTGCAGTAGAAGGTAGACTTGTTCCCTGCTCTTGAATTTCAGTTCAAGACTTAAAATATAGAAATGTATATCTACTTGTCGGAATGAGCAGTTAGAGTTCATGCAAGATGTGATAGCTGTCTCCTAATTACTTAGATCTGTGGTGTGGAACGGGTTTGGTAGGGATACTGTTTAACCTCAGAGACTTGCAGATGACTGTTGGTGAAAGCTTGCAGGGGAAAATTCTGAAGGACTTTGAGGAATTTGTTTATTTGAAGCAGTTGAAATGGGCTGTCTCGGGAGCTACCATTATTTGTCCACTGTAGCTGGTATAAATCTGAAATCTCAGTTGCTTCCAAAGTGTTAACATGATACTCCCAAAGCTTTTGATTCCAGAGCATTTTGTATTTAAGATTTTCGGCTCAGGGATACTTAAGCAATAGAGTCCTGTAGAAACATTCTGAAGCCTGAAAAACCCTGAAATCTGAAATACTCTGGTTCCAAGTATTTCAGATAAGAGACACTCTCATAATCAAGTATCAAGTGAGTGTTGGGAAGTCAGGAGGTCTTATTCTCTGGACTGTTGCCATTTTGAACATGGTAATTCAGTGCTGGTAGGGGTTGTTTTATTGCTGTGTATTTTAAGATGATTAAGAGCATCTCTGGCCTCTATCACTTGATGCAAGTCACTGTTTCCCAAGTTGTGGTCACTCAGTAACGTCTGTAGACATCACCAGATATCCCTGAGAAGCTATGGAATCACTGAAAGCAAGGTGCCTTAGGATTCTGGAAATTCATGCCTTTTGTTTTGGAGGCACATTGTGCAGCGTAGATGTTATTCATGAATGAGAATGGTAGAGGACCTGCATAATTGGGGTGGTTTTCTGTTACCTCCCAATTCAGGGAGGCTTTCTGAGGCTTCGGGGTTTTCAGAATCTTTTGAGTGGTGTTAGTAAGCTTGAAACATGGACTGCTTCTTGTACCTTTCTTCTGGGAGAGACTGAGAGGACAGTGAGAGGAGGCAAGTCTGAGCAGAGGCAGTTAGAGGACGGGAGGGAGGAGGTAAGGCTGAGCAGAGGCAGCTAGAGGCCTGGAGGGAGGGAGTGAGGGAGAGAGGGAGGGAGGGAGGGAGGGAGGGAGGAGGTAAGGCTGATCCATCATCCTTGTTCGGCAACAGTCAGGGAGGACCCACAGGTTCTGTTCCTCAAACTCTCCAGTTCCTTGTGCCCCAGCCTGTGGTGGAGGAGGAAGGAGGGCTTCTGGGGAGTTGTAAGGGCTTCATGGCTTGAATTCTGTATTACTTGATCAAGTTTCTTAACATCACTGTGCCTTTATTTTTTCTTTTAATTTTTAAAAGATTGCAGGGTTTGGAGATAACTCAATAAAGTGCCTGAAGACCTGAGTTTGACCCCCAGAACCATATAAAAAAACTCAGGTGTGGAGGTATATACTTGTAATCTTAGTGCTAGGGAGGCTGACACAGGTGGACGGACCCCTGGGGCTTGCTGGCTGGCCAGCCTAGCCTACTCTAGGCCAGTGAGAGACCCAGCAGAATGGGTAGCTCCTGAGAAACAATACCTGAGGTCATCCTTTGGCCTCCACACATATGTACACACAAATGTACATGCACCTGCACGCACATGTGCACCAGTACATGCACATATACACAAAGTACAGCAAACTATGTGTGTGTGTGTGTGTGTATGTGTAATTTATATAAAACTGACCATTTCATTTAAAGTTTATTCATTATGTTCACAACCATCACTTAAAGGGAAATAGAAAAAGTGGAGAAAATAAGGCATCTTTCCTTTGGATTATGGCAGTTGTTTGCAGAGTGCCAGGCCCCGGTAAGGGGCATTTCTCCTTTTTTCATACCAGTTTATCCTACTTCTTCTTTTGCTCCCTCCCTTGATGGGTAATCAAACCCAGGTAAGGGCTAACAGATTTCTTTTTTAATTCCGGCCAATTTAAGTTCATCCCAGGACTGACATTGTGTAAATAGTGTTCTCCAAACTGTGTGCTGTTTTCAAGGCTGGGCCATCATGGACACTGGAGTTTATTCTGACAGTGCCTTACTTGTTCCAGTTCTCTCTAATGGCTATAGATGTCCTTCACTAAATCTCCCTGTCGGACTTTTCCCTGTGATAACTTGTTCTAAAATTTTGCTAATGGCAGCTTGCTACATCCAGAGTCCTGAGGTCCTATAGACCAGGATTTTGATTCATCTGTCACTCAGAAGGCCATTGATAGTTTGAGGGCAAGATTCAGAAACGGTGAATTTCGTGGCTTTGTTCCTTTGATTCTTGCTCAAGTACCCAGGCTCCCTCCTTCTATGGGAAAGCATATTTTTGGCTGGCCCTTTTCTGTCTGTGCTGTGCCATCTGTCACAGGGATCATTGCACAGAGGCTGGCTTCTTCCCTGCTGGGAGCAGGTGGTCATAGCCAATGGCTATTGACAGGGTCAGGTGTGGGAGGCGGGGCTTGCCAGCATGCCTCTCCATGCTAGACAATTGTTATTCTTCAGACAAAGAAAGAGGAGGAAGAAAAGATGCAGAGGTGATCTTAAAATTGTTGATTTATTCTTGTGTTACAACTACTTGACTATCCTGTCTGTGTGGTCTGTCTGTATGGCAACTGGTTCTCGATCCTCAGATCACTAGGTGCAGAAGCCCACAGAGCACAAAGAAAGCACCGTCCGTGACAGTCACGGATAACATAATTGCTCCAGCCGAGTCACATCTAAGGCACTCGACCTTTGCTCAAAGAAAGAAAATGCCCCAGAAGTCTTTCGAAGGATCTCGTGGAAAGACCCTGATTTCAAAGTCTTACTTGAATTGAGTGTGCTTCCAGCCGCTCAGGATTCTGGGCCTGACTCACGGGAGAGCCAGCCCAGTGCTGAGTCACTGAGCCAGCCTCATTCATTGATCATGTGCTTGCGCACAGCTTGGTGGCAAGGGGGAGAGAATTACTATTTTCAAATGTTCCTTCCTGAGGTAGCATGGTCCAGAAGTGAGCTGAGAGACAGGATGCTGGAGTTCTATTCTTGGCCCACCTTCAGCAAGATACAACCCCTCCTCCCCCATGTTAATCTGCAAAGATCAGGGAAGTAAGTAAACCAGCAAGACAGGTAAGAACAGAAGAGGTTTCAAAATGTTTTCCCTGGAGCAATTATGAGGAAAATGGCCCCCAGATCCCATCTCCCTGGTTGGCCATGCTTTATTGCCTCTGCTTGCTCAAGTGACTTGCTGTGGTGAAATAGGAAGGACCCTCTCCATGGGTAAACCTACCAGGCCTTGCCCTGTAATGCCCCTCCCATAATACTCAACTGCATGTACTTCTATACATTTATGTTTTTAAAAGCACAAATGGGGCGGGGGGCAGTGAGATGGTTCAGTGAGTAAGGGAGCTTGCTGCTAAGCCTGACAACCTGAGTTTGATCCTGGGAACCCACATGTTGTGGAAGGAGAGAACCAACTTTCACAAATTGATCTCTGACTGCCATACATACACATATGCACACACAAAACACACACATTCACTTAAAAAATTGAAAGCATAGATGAAATAGTTCAGAAGAACAGTTCACAAGATAAATGAGTTGTGGATCTATAATCTAGGTTACAGAGATGAGCATGGCCCAGCGGCAGGTGCTGCTGGTGTCTTTGGTTCTCCTTGGCTCCTCTCTAGTTTTAATTCTCTGCCCCAGTTGCTGCTGAGACTCTGATGTCTACAGAGTTAGACATAATTGTACCTTCCACCTCTCCTGATTCCCTAGATAAGCAGCATCTTTTCCATCCAGCCCCTCAGATTCCCTGTTTGTATCACAACAGTTCTTCTCATTGACATCTGAACCTCAGTGTGGGGACAGAATTTGCTCACAGAATTCTTTCAGTTTTATTGTGAAATGTGCTCTAGTTTGCCTCTCTGCTATGATAAAACACTGACCAAAACCATCTTGGGCAGGAAAGGGTTTGTTTCTTCTTACACTTCACAGTTCATCACTGAGGGAAGCCAAGACAGGACCCTGGAGCAGAAACCGAAGCAGAGACCTCGGAGGGGTGCTCCTCACTGACTTGCCATCCTCTGGCTTGCCAGGCGACTTTTTCTTTTTTCCTTTGTATTAGCATGGCCTCCTTTTATTGTTTAAACGTAAGAGCAAGAACTGTGCTAAGCGTTCTTTTTATTGGCTTTGGCTTCTTCTGGTCCCTGAAACATTCTTTTATGTTTAGCATGTCTTTTTCCTTTTTTAAAAAATAATATTCTTTGAGAATTTCATACAGTATCATGCTTACCCTCCCATCTCCTCTCAGATTCACCCCTATTTTTCTATCCATCCAGCCTTGTAGCCTCTTTTTTTTCCTTTTTTTTTTTTTTTTTTTTTTGAGACAGGGTCACCTTGTAGCGCCAGCTGTCCTGGGATTTGCTATGTAGACCAGGCTGGCCTCGAACTCACAAAGACCCGCCTTCCTCTGCCTCCCAAGCACTGGGACTAAAGGCGTGCGCCACCACGCCCGGCGGTATCCTCTTTTTTTTAAAAAAAAATGCTCATTGAGTTCGATTTCTGTTTCCTGAATACTCTTGGTTGTGGGTCCATCCCCTGGAGCATGGTCAACCTATCAGGGGTCACATCCTTAAAGAAAACTGACTCTCCCTCTTCTAGCCACTGTCAGTTACCAATAGCCCCTCAGGTAGGGTGGGAATCTATTCCCACCTCTCCCTCCATGGTGGGATTCTGTCTAGCTTGAGCTTGCTCAGCTCTTATGCATGTTGTCACAATTGCCATGAGTTCATATATGTATCTTTTTGTGTCTAGAAAACACTGTTTGATTGTACTCATCCACCACTTCTGGCTCTTAAAAATCTTTCTTCCCCCTCTTTTGAGACAATCCCTGAGCCTCAGAGGGGTGTGACATAGATGTCCCATTTAGGTCTGAATACTCCATAGTCTCCTCCAGTTGTGGAAAATAAGACCACATTGACCAGTTGTGGGTCTCTGTTATTTGCCATCTACTGCAAAAAGCTTCTTTGATGAGCATTGAGATATGCACTAATCTAGGGGGGCATAATGCTAAGTCATTAGGAGTCAGCTTAGCAATGTCCATTTAGCAAAATAATAGTAGGCTCTCCCCTCGGGTTATGACCTATTTAGCCATAGGTTCTTGGCCCTGGTAACTGTGCCGGGTATAGGTTCTCATGGAGCATCTCATGGAACAGGCTTCAAATCCAATCAGAAAGTGTTTGGTTACTTCTATAACGTTCATAGCACTGTCGAACCTTTGGGCATATCTTGCCAGGTCAGTTGTTAATGTAGCTCACAGGATTCATAGCTGGGTAGGGTTGATGGTTACTTTTCTGATAGCACTTTCCAGCCCTGTGAAAGCTAACCAGTAAGGATGAAACTTCGAGGCCAGTACCAGTTTGATTTCTTCATGTTCTATGAATCAAGTATCTTGTGTCTTTAGCAATAGGGTCTTACATCAAGTTCTGGCAGTGCTTGGAGGTCTGTGGGACCCCATGGGCAACAATTCCAAAAAGAAGTAACCCATTCCTGATACTGGGCTTTTTGTTTGCTACCCTGTGGTATCTAGTAGGGCATTGGCCCCCTATTATAGGGTAACCCCATTTAAACTATTTTTAATGTATATATTTTTTAGGAAATTTTACAGTAGTATGTTTCCATATGACTTTTTCAAAAGGTCTTTAGTGTTTGTTATTCTTCCCTGTACTCCCTTCTCTATCCTGCCCTCCTGTCTCCATTCCTGTTCCATTATTCCCCTTCCCCCATTTATATATCACTACATTCTGTTTCCCCTCCATTGCCCCCTCCATGGCCCCTTACTAGCCTCTTGTCCTCCATGGGTTTTCCAAATGAAGCACACTTACCTAAAGATTCAACAATCCTGAACAATAAAAGAACTACTAATCAGGAGGGTTTCACCATCCCTGATTTTAAGTTACACTACAGAGCTATAGAAATAAAAACAGCATGGTATTGGCATAAAAACAGACACATTGATCAATGGAATAGAATTGAGAACCTGTAAATAAGTCCCTGCATCTGTAGCCACCTGATTTTCGACAAAGCAATCAAAGATAAACATTGGCAAAAGACAGCATCTTCAGCAAATTGCTGGTTAAACTGGGTAGCTACATGTAGAAGAATGAAACTAGATCCATAGCTCTCACACTGAATAAAGCCCAACTCCAGATAGTTCAAGGATTGCAACATAAACCTAATAACCTGAATTTACTAGAGGAGAAAGTAGGGGTTACACTGGAACTTACAGGCACAGGGAAGGACTTTCTGAACAGGACCCCGATAGCAAAGGCATTAAGACCAACAACTGACAAATGGGACCTCATGAAAGTAAAAATCATCTGTACAGCAAAGGGTTGGAATGAAGAGCCAACCTACAGAATGGGGAAAAAAATCTTGACTAGCTATACATCCGAAAGAGGGTTGGCATCTAGAATATACAAAGAACTCAAGAAAACTAACCATGAGGAAAGCAAACAATCCAATTAAAAAACAGGCCATGAAACTAAACAAGGAGTTCTGAAAAGATGAAATGCAGATGGCCGAGAAGTAGTTTAAAAATGTTCAACATCCTTAGCCACCAGAGAAATACAAATCAACTCAAAACTCCTTTGAGATTTCATCTTACCCCAGTCAGAATGGCTAAGATGATGATGATGATGATAGTAATAATAATAAAATATACATGTTGGCATGGATGTGGAGAAAAGGGAACACTATTGTTAGGAGTGCAAACTGGTGCAGTCACTATGAAAATCAGTGTGAAGAGTCCTCAAAAAGCTAGAGATAGGTCTGCCACATGATCCAGCCATGGCACTTGGGTTTAAATCCAAAGGGCTCTATATCCTACTACAGAGATGCCTGTTCATCCATGTTCATTGCTGCCCTATTCACAATAGCCAGGAAATGGAAGCAACCTAGATGCCCATCAGCTGTTACATGCATAATGGAATAGTGGTACATTGCACAGTGGAATATTATTCTGCTGTTAGGAAGCTCTGCTGGCAGTGTAGACTGGTGTAGCCACTATTGAAATCAGTGTGGAGAGTCCTCAAAAGTTTGAAGTTGATCTACCATCTGATCCAGCCATACCACTCTTGGGCATTTACCCCAAAGACTCTGTATTCTACTACGGAAATGGCTGCTCATCCATGTTCATTGCTGTCCTTTTCATAATAGCCAGAAATTGGAAACAACCTAGATGTCCATCAACTGATAAATGGGCAATGACGGTGTGGTGCATATGCACAATGGAGTATTGTTCAGCTCTTAAAAAATGAAATTATGAAATTAGCAGTTAAATGGATCTGGAACTGGAAAGAATCATCCTGTGTGAGGTAACCCAGACTCAGAAACATATGCCACATGTTCTTTCTCACAGTTGCATGTGAGTTTTGAAATCCTAGATAATACATGTTTTGATTTGAATAGCCACAGAAGTCATGAAACATAAACAGCCATGGAGAGCGGGGGGAGGAGTGTTCTGGAAGGGCTGGTAAAGTGCAGTGATATGCAGGTGGAAGATTAGGAAGGGTTAAATGGGGTGAGGAATGGGAGGACAAGACAGAGGAGGAAGTATGGAATAGCCAACACTAAAGGCCTTTAGAAAGAGCCATATGGAAACCTGCCACTACAGAAGCTTCTTAAAGTGTGTACATACTTATAAAAAGAGATTAAAAGGAGCTACTGTGTAACAGGGGGACTTGCCTCTTCTAGACAACATAGGCTAACAAAATAAAACCTCAGTGCCAGGAATGGACTCCCTCTCTAGAAGCTGTTGACCAGGGCTTCCATAGACTCTCAAACAATACTGGCCATTGCCTCTGCTCTTTGTTACCCACCAGAACTTGATGGTAGGACCATATTGCTGAAAACACTACATATATAAGCTGTAGAACAAACAAGAAGAAATCAAACCAGTGCTGACTTCAGCGCCTCACCTCTACTGGATAGTTTTCATGGGGCTGGAAGGTGCTGTGCATTCTACTGGAAGGAGAAAAATAATCATCAACCTGATTCAGCTGTGAATCCTATGAACAACTGACTGGAAGATATGCCCACCAGTACAATAGTGGCATGAAAACTATGGGAGTAACCAACCACATGCTAATTAGTTTTAAGGTCTACTTCATAGGATATAGTCTAAACCTGATACTGATATTAGGCTTAGGAACCTGAGGTTAGACAGATCACAGGGCATAGTGAAAAGCCTAATACTAGTTTCTACTATATAGTTATAGTATTAAACTGACTCCTAATGACTTGTTATATCCATAGATTGATGTATCTCTCAACTCTCACCAAAGAAGTTTTCTTATGCAGCAGATGGTGATTAATGCAGAAACCTACAACTGGTCAATGTGCAGGAAACAAGAAGCTGCAGAGTGCTTGTCCCTGAATTTCTATTCAGGGATATATCAAACTTTTCCTCCCAAGGCTCAGTGATTATTGTGGAAGAGGGAGGAGAAGTGGCTAGATAGATAGCCAAGGAAATAGTTTTCCAGACAGCTGGTCTGTTTCTCATATGAATTGACAGCAGCACTGACAGCATGCACAAGTTCCATGCTCAAACCAGACCCCAGCATGGAGACGGAGAAGTGGTAAGAAACCCCAACTCAACTTAAGGAACTTTTGGCCTACTGGGGGGAGAGACAGTCTCTTTCAAGGATGGGACTCTTGGTAGGTTAACCAGGCTCCAGTGGATGGTCCCATACTGAAGGACATTTGGAAGACACAATTAGACTCTATAGGGCTTAACACACACACACACACACACACACACACACAAACATAAAATAGAATACATTAAGTTAGGTGGAGGGCAGTAAATTGAGGATAGGGAAGGGATTTGAATACCATCAAATTTTATTGCATGAAAATCACAAAAGCTCAATTAAATTTTAAAAAATTATGAAATTTTCAGGTAAATGGGTAGAGCTGGAAATAATCATCTTGAGTGAGATAACCCAGACCCAGAAAGACAAATGTCATATGTTTTCTCTCAGCTAACTTATATAGCCCGGGCCCACCTGCCTAGGGATGGTACTGCTCATGGTGGGCTGGACTCCTACATTAGTTAGCAATCCAGAAAGTACCCCACAGACGTTCCCACAGGCCAGTCTGACAGGGAATTTCTCAGTTGCAGTTCTCTCTTTCCAGGTGTCTGTGGTTTGTGTCAAGTTGACAAAAGCTAACCAGCACAAAGTATTTTAAGCATAGAGAATAATTGATTGACTTCCTCCTTTGAGGAATAAACAATTATAGGTACACTTGAACTCCTCCCCACAACACCTAGCCTTTTGAACAAGCCTTTTTTATGCAAAGACCAGTGCTGAGAGCTTGGCTTCCCTGTAGGAGGTCACCTTCCATCTTAAACTTGCTGTTCTGTTTCCTCAAGTGCTCACAGCCATCCTTCCTGCCCCTATAGTGACAAATTGTTGTACCTCTCTGAGCTTTATGTTTCTCATCTGCACAGTAAATAACACCCACTGCCCTGCATTATTTCAAAGATCAAATATGTGTGGAAATATTTGCAAAGCTCTGTGTTACACATTGCACCCATCATCTATCTAGAAAGCTGATAGCACTGTTCTCCAGGCTGCGGAGGAGAGTGCTGGGGGACTGGGCTGCCCAGGAAGTGGTGGATCTGAGTCCCAGGGCCTTAGCCTGATGCATGTCTACTTACATTGTGTGTGTTTGAGTGTATGTGCACACACACAAATCTACACATATAGTCACACATGGAGTGATTAGAAATACTCCACTTTGAAGGGAGGGCCTGAGAAAAATAATCTCTACTTGTATTCTCATCCATCATTTTTAAGGTTCCGTGTTATTTCTTTTTTAATATTTTTATTTTATGTGTGTGAGTGTATTGGCTGCATGTGTATAGATGTATCCTGATCATGCAATGCCTATGGAGGTCAGAAGAGGGTGTCAGATCCCCTGGAACTGGAGTTACAGAGAGTTGTTAGCTGTCATGTGGGTCCTCTGCAGGAACAGCCAGTGGTCTTAACCGCTGAGCCATTTCTCTAGCCCCTGTGTTATTTTGACTTACATCCCTGATTATTTTATACTGGAATGACCATTTTAAGAAAATCGGTTCTTTCCTCCTGGGTTTTTTTTGTTTGTTTGTTTGTTTGGTTGGTTTTTTGTTATTGTTTTTTGTTTTGTTTTGTTTTTTTGGTCTTTTTGAGACAGGGTCTCTCTATAGCCCCAGCTAGCCTGGAACTCACTATGTAGACCAGGCTGGCCTTGAACTCAGAGATCCGCCTGCCTCCGCCTCCCGAGTGCTGGGATTAAAGGTGTGTGCCACCATGCCCAGCTCCTCTTTTTTTTCTTTTAAAGCTTGAAGTTCAGATTTCAGCCATTTGGCTAAGAAGGATTGTTTTCACCAATATGCCTTGCAAAATTCCTGCCACCATTTCTTTCGTAGCTCAGTCTTTGTCTTTTTCTCCTGCCTCTCCTACTGCATGTGGTCTGCAGAAGGTCCTGCTGTGTAAACTGTTTTGATGCCTCCTCCCACCTCTGTAATACATTAATCCCAATATTGTCAGTGGTAATTACTGTTTGAGCATGTCACTTAAAAAACTCTTATGAAACTTCTTTGTGTATGTGCATGTTTGTTTGTGTGCCTGTGTGTAGTGTGTGTGTGTGTGTGTGTGTGTGTGTGTGTGTGTGTGCTGGTGGAGTCCAGAGGACACCTTGAGTGTTATCCCTCAGTCACCATCCTTCATGGGTTGTTTTGTTTTGAGACAGGATCTCTTATTAGCCTTAGCCAGCTTAGGTAGGCTAGCTGCCAGCAAGCCCCAGGAATCTACCTGTCTCCATCATCTCAACACTGGTGTGGTGCATGCCGCTTACTTGTTTTGTTTTTTAATATGGATTCTGGAGATTTGGGGTAGTTTATCAACTGAACTACTACCCCAGTCCTTGGTATCTCTTTTTTTCTTTTCTTTTTTTTTTTGGTCTTTTTGAGACAGGATTTTCCTTAGCCCCAACTGACTTGGAACTCACTATGTAGACCACGCTGGCCTTGAACTCATAGAGATCCACCTGCCAGTGCTGGGATTAAAGGCGTGCGCTGTAGGCAGAGGACCACTGCCTAAAGTGGTCCTTGGCCCACTGCAATGGTGTCTTGCAGTGGGGAAGGGGTTGGGCTCAATTCTAAATATAGTATAGATAAGTAGAGATTTATAGCCAAGGAGTGGTACGGGGGCAGTAGATAGAAAGTTACTAGGTGATATAACAGGAGTAATAAGGGATTATGGCTAAGAGACCTATCAAGATTCTGCTGACCAATGTATCACCTGGTAGATGGTGGAGGCTGAGGAACCTGTTCACATCAAAGATGGTCAGTGAGGACAAGGAGTCCTAAAACAGACTGAGCAGCGCTCTTTTGCTGAAATTGGTTTTACAGGGAAGTGCAAAGATGAACTTAGCAGAAAATTCAGAAGTTTAAAGTTCGGTCAAGCCAGGAATCATTGTCAGCCTGTACAACTTCGTATAGATTCTCCATGGATATCCTGATTGCTGTTGTTTCTTAGCGTTTTAGATTCAGTCATTTGCATTTTACTTAATTACGGTGCCCTGGTTCAGACTAGAGAATGAATATTTTAGGAGAAGGTAAGCCTGTTTAATTGTATTTAGAACTATTCAGTTTCTTTTTTTTAAAAAAAAAAAATGTGTAAGATCCAAGAAATCTTTGAAAGTCAAGTGTAGAAATTAAAGAGGTAGACCATGGTGACTAGATCACACCTGTAGCCCCAGCATTTGGAGAGGCTGAAGCATGCAGAAGGTTGGAGAGTTCAAGACCAGCCTAAGCTATATAAGGAGACCTTGTCTCAAAACAAGACAAAACTATTAAAACCCCAAACCAAGCAAGCAAACAGCAAAAAAGAAAAAAAAAAAAAAAAAAAAAAAAAAAAAAAAAAAAAAGAAAAAACAATGATAATACACCAAACCTCCAAAGATGCTTAATTATAGTTTAGAACCCAGAACTTATACTCCTAGATTGCTACTCAAAGGAAACTTCCTCAGGTGGGCACATGGCAATCTGGGCAAGGATGTATTGTAGCACTGTTGATAATAGGTCACAATTGTTGGAAACAGAAAGAAGTTTATCAGGAGAGTTGATAAATTATGGTGGAGTCAAGCAAGTGAGCTACCACCATGTGAAAAGACATCAAGTTAATGCAAATGTGCAAGTGTCCAGATAGGATCAATGTTTTGTATTTGTACAGTTTTGGGAGAGTGTGGTGGCTCTTGCAGGTTGTTCCAGCTTCTCCAGAGACTGAGAATTACTGCTGTTTTCTCTCTACATTGTGATTGGTTGGAAATCCATCTATCTTTACTGGAATTCAGAGTCCATACACATGTCTGTAGATGTTATGTATACCATTGAATCAGTCCTCAGTACTTAGCAGCATGTCTAAGTGCACATAGAAGGCACTAATAAATGATTCTTGAATGAACGAATAAATAAATGAAAAGGTCACAACTGAAGGGGACATTCTGGAAACTGAGTCATTTGATGGGAATCATTAAAGTAGGTTTTCCCCTCATTCATACAAGTAAGATAATTAAGTTGAGTAATAAATAAGATGTGAGTAATTCTCTTTGAAACTCTTAAATGGAGAAATGAAAAGCTTAGCTTTGAATGCCAGTGCCTTACTAGAAATGATGAATGAGGAAATGGGAAACGAAAAAGACTCACCAAGACTGAGATGATCTTAAAAGTCAGCGATGGTTTTCTGTCTTATCCGATGTTCAGTGTTACTTTTTTAAATCTTGGTTTACATAGTGTGATTCATTCCTTTTCTTCCTTTCCCTTCCACCTTTCCCTTTCCCCTCCCTCCCTCCCTCCCTCTTCCCTCCACACCCCCCTCCTTCCCTTTCTCCTTTCCCTTCTCTATTGTCTTCTTTCTTTTTCTTTTTTTTTGATCAGCAAGTGTGTTCTCTTTACTTCAGGTCAGTCCCGAAAGATGATTGCCATCATTTCATATTGTTTTCTTTCTTGATGCTGAGAATTAAACCCAGTGCTTCTTATATGTTAAGCTTGGGCTCTGCCACCAGCCCCAGCCCCTGATTTCTATCAGTGTGCTTATGTGTATGTATGTACATGCCCCTGTGTGTGTGGTACATGTGTGTGCATGTAGGGACCAAGGATCCACATCAGGTGTCTTCAACTGCTCTTCACCTTTTTTTTTTTTTTTTTTTTAAACAGGGTCTCCTTGAAGCCCCAGCTGTCCTGGAACTCACTATGTAAAACAGGCTGGCCTTGAACTCACAGAGATCCGCCTGCCTTTGCCTCCCAAGTGCTGGGACTATAGGCGTGCGCCACCACACCCAACTTTCACCTTATTTTTTGAGACAGGGTCTCTCATTGAAGTAAAGCTCTCACTTTACTTACTTGGCTAGATTGTCTGGCCACCAAGTCCTGGGGATCCCCCTGTTTTCTCTTCCCCAGCACTATAGTGTCTGTTTTTGTTGTTGTTGTTTGATCTATTTGTGATAGGGTCTCCCTGTAGCCCCAGCTGGCCTGGAATTCGCTATGTAGACCAGGCTGGCTTTGAACTCACACAGATCCACCTGCCTCTGCCTCCTGAGTGCTGGAATTAAAGGCGTGTGCCACCACACCTGGCTATAGTAGTGTCTGGCTTTTTCATGGGACTGGAGGATAGAATTGAGCCATCTCCCCAGCCTTGATTTCTTAATATTCAGTGAACAGCAATCCAGAAGCTTATCCTCTCTAGTCACTAACTTTTCTCACAAGTAAACACTCTCCCTGGGTATTTGTTTTAATAACCCAGTTTTTTTAACTTTTATTTTATGTGTATGCATGTATTGCCTGCATGTAGGTAAGTGCAGCCATGTCATGCAGTGCCCACAGAGGTCAGAAGAGGCTGTCGGATCCTGTGGGACTGGAGTTACAGACAGTCGTTAGCTGCTATGTGGGTGCTGGGATTCAAACCTGGTCTTCTGCAAGAACAACCAGTGTTAACTGCTGAGCCATCTCTTCAGCCCCAATAGCCCAGTTTTTTATAGAATGCCTCAGCTCCCAATAATCATACACCTGTTCATATTAGGAGGACGTTAGCTTGTAGACTCAGCTCAGCTGCTACCGTCTTCCATCTCACAATCTGATGAAGGATGGAAGCTTCAGCCCAAAGAGGGCTGCTCCAGTGTACTAACGACAGATCTTGTACTCCCAAGTCATCAACTTTCATCATAGAGATCTTAGACTGTAGCTGTATGGAAAGGTGGAGAAAAGAAACATGTCTGCTTAGTGAGCTCTTATTCTCTTGGATGTGGATGATCACAAAATTATTGGGTGTATTATTTAACAGACAGTGGAATCATTTTGCTGCCCAGTATGGCCATTGTCTCAATAGCTGGGTATGGTTCTTTCACTTATGTCACAAACAGTTATCCATTAGTCTGCCATACTCTTGAGCAAAGCATGATGCAAGGGAAGGCACTGTACTGTGGAGGATGCAGTGATGAATAGAATTACTGTCCTTCAGTACTTAGGTTCAGATAGGAAAAAGTGATGAACACAAACATAAAACTCTTAAGTCACTTTAAAAGCTATATAACATTTTAAATATTTATTTATTTTATGTTTATGAGTGTTTTGTCAGCCTGTAAGTTCACCCATATCATTCAGTGCCTGTGGAGGTCAGAAGAGGGTATTGGATCCCCTGGAACTGGAGTTACGGACAGTTGTTAGCTTCCATGTGGTGCTGGGAACCAACCTTGGGTCCTCTGCAAGCAGTGCTTTTAACTGCTGAGCCATCTCTCTACTCCCCTGATGTAAAATATTGAGAGAGAGAACTTGTTTTCAACTAGGGAAAATGGGAACACTTATCCCAACCAAGGATCGACAAAAGTGTTACAGGCTAAAGAAATGGCACAGCCGAAGTGTAGGTGTGGAAAAGTACAGTAGGTGTGGGAATGGTTTTGTGAAGCATAAGACACAAGCAGAGCGTGTCTGTTAATAGGCTGGAAAGGGCCCCCGAGTACTTGTTCCGGGGTTTGAGACTTTATTAAGCAGTAAGAGTCCGAAGCTTTTGAGCAGAGGGGATGATGACATCGAGTCTGAATTTGATACCGTTTTCAGTTGCATCCACCAGTAGTGATTACCGTACTGCTCCCAGCTTCTCAGGGGTTGCGCCCTCTCAGGGTTAGTTGGATTCAGTTATCATCTGTAAAGTGGCCATCAGTAGTTACGGCACCATCCCAATCAAGAACAATTTTCCACTTTGTTTTCTTCAGTGATCACCTTTCGGCCAGCCTCTGGGCTGTGCTCTCCAGTATCAGCATTCCAGATTTTTCCTTCCTGGACTCTTGATCGTCACTATCATTATCATTGTTTAAAGAGTCTTCCACTTCCTGCCTGTGTTACTTTTAGTTAATCTCTAATCCTCAGAAAATGGACAAGCCACTTAATGCTCTCCCCCTTTGTCTCTAGCTGTTTGGTATAAGGCAAGTCAGTTCAGTTCTTCTGAACCCCAAGCACCTTTCTGTGAAGTTTGGATCTAGTAATATTTGCTACTTTAAACTCTTAAGTGAGGATGAGATGAGTAAAGGATAGGAAATGCTCTGTAAATGTTAAAGCCCTGTGCAAATATGAGGGTGCATTAATTTGTAGCCCCAGCAGCTGTCGGGAGTTTGTCACTCTGTCAGCTCAATTCTGAGATGCTAGCAAGACCAAACTCTTGTTCAGGAACGATCTACCCTGGTTTTAATTGTGGCTGACTGCACTGGATGGCTTGCTACTGTAATTGCCTAGCAGAGCAGAGCCAGGAGGATACGGTGAATCTTTATAGTTATATTTGTGTGACGCTTCACATAGCTCCTGACAGACATCGGTCATTGGCTTCTCACAGTAATTCTGTGAGGAGGTTTATATTACACCCCTGGTTAAGGCTCCTTGTTACTTTTACCTCTCCTCTACCTTGAGTGCCACAGCAGCCACACCAGTGACCTGTGCAAACTTCCCTGTATGACCTCAGAAGTATGGGTAAGGCTTCTGAGCTTGAGCAGTGTACCACCCTCTAGTCAGGACTTGTGAATCTGCCCACAGTCTTGCCATTAATTGAGCATAAACCATCCGAGCCCAAGGTGGTCTTCCTGGGTCTGAATCTAGACCTCCTAGCCACCCCGAAGCCTTGGTGGCCTTGCTGACGTTGACTTGGAGCTCAGTGCTGCTTTAATGCCTGTGGTTTGGACCCAGTCTTTGTGCGTCTTTTTCTGACAGTAAACAACTTGCCTGCAACTTAAGTAGCAAAGTTGTGTGAATGATTCTTAGTTCTGTGCTCATTCAAAGTCTTGGTCCTGTTTCTAGAGCTCCTCTGGAGTAGACAAGCTCTTGACTTTAGCCATCATCAGAGCCATCGTGGTGCCGGGAAAGCATGCGGGCTTTGGAGAGAGGCTGTTGCTGCTACCGTGGGAATTGATAATTTTTCTTTCCCTTCTTCTACAATGATGCTGCCAGGACCCACTGAGTTAGGTTGTTGTAAAGATTGCCAGCAGTGTTTCTAAAGTGCCTGGTGGTACATATTATCATCTTTATAGGTACTAAACCAGCATTGCATGTGTTTTTGCGAGTCTGTTTCAAGAGAATCTTGGCAGTCATTAGCCATGGAAGCATTTCCCATTGAATTCTGGAGTTGAGAGGCCCAGCTTTTGAACCATTTCGTATATGTATTCTTGGTATGCTGCAGGAATGTTTTCAGGGCCTTGGAAGGAGTAGGATAGATGTTGGGCTCAGGCTCTGCTTCAGCCAGAGCAGAAATGCTCTTGTCTGTTTTATATCTTGACATTTTATGCAAGATTTCACATGAAAAGACCACTGACTGCAAACCACAAGTCTTTGCAATTTGAATCCAAGTTTCTACCCAACCAGTGCCGAAATCTCTGTCACCGCATGGCTGACAGGTAATGGTTTAGAAAAATGTGCTCTGATCGCAGTTTCTGAATTCTAAGTTTTCCATTGCTGGTGCCTTGTGGACACTAAGAACTGCTTGTTGAAGGAATGAATTCTTGGTCCTTGTTCTGGTGAGGGCCAGCCGGATGGGCCTGGACTTTGCTTTACCCCCATGTATTCACTTCTTCCCTTTGTTCACCATAATTTTTTGTTTTGTTTTTGGTCTTTTTGTTTTTTTGAGTGATGGTCTCCCTGTCGCTCCAGCTGACCTGTAACTCACTATGTAGACCAGACTAGCCTTGAACTCACAGAGATCTGCCTGCTTCTGCCTCCTGAGTGATGGGATTAAAGGTATGTGCCACCACACCCTTCTTCTATGGTTGATTTTAGGCTAAGACATCACTCCTTCTGACTTAAGACTGTGCACCTTGGTAGTCCTCTCTCAAAAGATGACTCTGCTTAGTCTGTCAGAGACTAGGACACAGTTTAGTTTTGTGGACTCAGAACTGGAAGGGAAAGGAATGCTTATAATAAGCAGTATAGTAAAGGAGTTAAAAACACAGATCCCAGAACCAGAAGCTTGGGTTTAGATCCTATTCTATGACTTTGAACAAATTACTTAGCCTCCTTGGGCTTCAGTTTTTCTCATCTGTAATATATGATAATAACAATAACCACCTTGGGTGATAGTTGGGAGGATAGAAAGAAATGCAGAAAGGGGCTAGACAGATGGCTCAGTGCGTGAGGGCGCTGGCAAGCGCGAGGCCTGCTTTCAGATCCTAGCACCTACATCACAAGGTGGCCACCAGCCATGGACCCTGTCTAGAGGCAATAAGACAGCATGATAGAGAAGGACAGTGTCCTCTGACCTCTGTACACACATGTGCAGGCACACACTCACATACAAACACAGATAATTAAAACTCTTAGAGGTATGGATAGCATGGATGTACTTACTATTCCATGTTATTACTGTTGGAAGTAGTAATACTTCATACTCCCATCTCATTTAACCCTAGGACTCCATAATTTTATGTAATTTCCCCAGGGTCATCTAGCTAGTAAATTGCAGAGCCAGCTGATAAATTATTTCACCGTCCTTCCTCTTACAGATACTATGGTTTAGAGCTGGGTGTGGTAGCACACACCCATAACTCTAATATGCCTCCTCAGCATTTAGGTGGCTAAGGCCGGAAGCTCTCTAATTCAAAGCCAGCCTGGGTTACATACATACATAGTAAGACCCTGTCTCAAAAACAAAAAAAATAAAAATAAATAAAAAAATAAATCAACAAATGAACAAAAAGTCCTTCAAGGTTTGAGTTAGTGAGTTGACATTAACAATATTGGTTTCTCAGTCATGGCCTAGAATTGTGCCAGATGTCTTGATCTGACATCTTAAATTTAAAAGAAAAACAGTGGGGCTGGAGAAATGGTTCAGCAGTTAAGACCACTGATCGCTCTTGCAGAGAACCCAGGTTCAGTTCCCAGCACCAGCACGTGGCAGCTAACAACCATCTATTACTCCAGTTCCGGGGGATCCGATACCTTCTTCTGACCTCCGTGGGCACTGCATGACACAGGTGCTCTTATATGCAGGCAGTACATTCACACACATAAAAATAATAAATACATTTTTTTTTAATGTGGAAGGGAAGAACTGACTGTACAAAGTTGTATTCTGGCCGCCACATGTATGCCATGGTGTGCACACGCATGACAGACACACATATACACACTCACTCGGAAGAGAAGGAAAGGAAGGAAGAGAAGAAAGAACAAGAAGACCAAGGGGTGGCTGTCAAGGGTTGGCTGTGGCTGTGGTTCAGTAGTAGAGCAGTGATTAGCGTGTGCAAGGCCCTGGTTTGGGCCCCAGCTCACACACACACATGCACAATATTCCCAAAATGAATTTGTTCAGTGGGATTTATGCAGTTATTTAAAGAAATTTTATTTTATTTTTTATTTGTTTGAGACAGGGTCTCCCTATAGCCTTAGACAGCCTGGAACTCACTATATAGACCATGTTGACCTCAAACTCAAATCTGTCTGCTTCTGCCTCCTGAGTACTGGAATTAAAGGCACATGCCACTGCACCTGGCTATTTTTATTTTATAAATGTTAAGTGCAGGGACCGGGGAGATGGCTGAGTTGGTCAGGTCTGCTGTGTAAACATGAGAGTCCGAATTCAGACTCCATGTATGAAGAAGGCAACGGCACATGACCGTAACCCTGGCACTGTAGAATGCAGCTGTCGCCTCTACGTCTTTCTCATGTTTTCCTTCTGTCTCCTTGATTCAAGTCATACAAACAATTTTACTTGCTCATTGATTTATAGATTAAAAGAGTTTCCTTTGTTCAATAATTTTTTACTGTGGTGAAATATACATGGTATAAACGGACTGTTTCAGCCAGGGCTGCTTTTGTGGTCCTCTGGCAGCGTGCAGTACTCACAGCAGAGACCATCCGGCCCACGTACATGCTATATGGACCATGTGACCTTTATAGAAAAAAGTCTGCCTACTCTCCCTAATCTCCACTCACAGTCTTTGTATATTCTCACTGCCTCCGATTTCATTCCCTTTCTGTCCATTAGCCCCAAGGGTCATTTTTCTAAGACACACTTCTGGTCAAGTTACCCCCTTTCTTAGAAAACATTTGTAGCCAGGCGTGGTGGCACACGCCTTTAATCCCAGCACTGGGAGGTAGAGGCAGGTGGATCTCTGTGAATTCGAGGCCAGCCTGGTCTACATAGTGAATCCAGGTCAGCTGGGGCTACAGGGAAACCCTGTCTCAAAAAGAACAACAAAAAAAAGAAACCATTTGTGGTGTCTCGTAGACTAGAGCAGTACTCCCTAGCAGGTTCCTGTGAACATCAGTCCCAGAAAAAGAACATTAGTTAGTGAAGGTCTGGAAAGCCCTGTAGAAAAGAACCTTTCTGAGCCCTGATTGATCTAGTAGAAGAGGGCTTCATTTCTGCGATCGGAGGGCCCTGCTTTTTCCCCCAACCTCAGCTCACACACTAGATTTCACCTTCAGTTGCTTATGCAGTTCTCATGGTAATAGCCAGACTCCTTCGTACACATTTGTTCCTTTCTTCTCCCAGCAGAGGTTGTCTATTACTAGAGTACGTACGTCCATGTTTTCTAGAGAACCATTGCTATAGATCTAACATCTAGAAAAAAGTCAATCAGCAGATACCTGTGCTCCTGAGTGGACCACAGTGTTTAGAAAGCTGTAATTTATCTCTCATCTAACAAGAGGCTTCTAGGGATGGCTCTAGAGCCAGAGTGAGACGCTCTTGTGTCATGAGTGGGAACAGGAAAAATCACCATGATGGATGCTTGGGGGGGAAGAAGTACTATACACACCAAAACAAGAGTTCTAGTTAAAACCGAGAGAAAGGAAATCTGTACACAGTGTTTTATGTTGTTCCTTTCTTTTATGATTGGATAGTTAATCTAAGTCTTCTGAGTATGTGACTTCGGTTAAAGATTCATTGCTTCTGACCAAAATCCAAAGGTTTCAAGTTTTGCTTCAGCTGTAGAGACTTACCAAAATAAATGGTATAGATCATACAGAGCTCAACACAGTGCTTACATGTAGATGTACCTAGCAGGTATTGCTTCATAGTGCCTGTTCTGCTACCAGTTACTTAATCCCCCCCTCAGGGTGTGTGTGTGTGTGTGTGTGTGTGTGTGTGTGTGTGTGTGTAGGCCAAAGGTCAACACTGGGTGTCTTCCTCAGTTATCTTTTTTTTTAATTAAGAAAGGTATCTATTCTGTATGTGGATGTGTGTGTGCCCTCATGTATGTGTGGAGGTCAGATTATAACTGTTGATGTCAGTTCTAGCCTTCCACCATCTGGTGCTGGGGGTCCAACTTAAACTCTCAGGCTTGGTGGCAAGCACCTTTATTCAGCCATCTCTGGCTCCACCTTATTTTTTGAGACAGGCTTTCTCACTGAACCTGGAGCTCACCAATTGGCTAGGTTGTGTGGCCAAGGATTTGCCAGTCCCTGCCTCCCCAGTGCTGGTATTACAGACCTGGCTTCCACAGGCATTAATATAGGTGTTAGGGATCAAACTCAGGGCCTTATAGTTGTGTGGTCAGCACTTTACCAAGGCATCTTCCCAATCCTGAAAGAATTATAGATCATGGATTTTACAGTTACAGCTGTATTAGAGCATTTTCAAAGATTTCTATAAACAGACCCCTCTGAGGGTTTCTTCTGGAAGATGTATATTTTAAATTAACCCAGAGTAACTATCTTTAAAAGATTAGAAAGGGACTGGAGAGGTGGTTCAGCAGTTAAGACCACTGACTGCTCTTTCAGAGGACCTGGGTTCAGTACCCAGCACCCACATGTGGCTAACTCTAGTTTTAGGGTATCCAGTGCCCTTCTCTAGCCTCTGCCATTTGTGTACAAAACAGGTGCACTTACATACATGCAGGCAAAACACTCATAACTCAGTGTTTTTTAAAATTTTGTTTTGTTTTGGCATTTTTTGAGACAGGGTCTCCCTGTAGCCACAGCTGGCCTGAATTAACTATGGAGACCAGGCTGGCCTGATAATTTTTTAAAAACATTAGAAGATAACAGTTATTGAGAATCAGAGACAAACTGATGAACTTTGGGAATATATGTTGGGTGCAAGACTTAGGAGACAAACTTCAGTAGTGGCCTTACTGGCTGTATTTGGGGGTATTCTTGGTGAAGAGGCACCACAAACCTAGTAGGAGAGTGACCAGATCTTGCAATTATCAAGAGAAGCTTAAGATTATAATTTTTTATGTGTCAAATAATTAAAATTAAGGTCTGACAGAATTGTTTCATTTCAATTTCTAGAACTGTTAAAGGTTTCCTAAAATGAAATCTCTAAGACAGAAAGAAAATTGGCATGCTAGCATCTAGTTGTCACTGAAGGAAGGAGGGTCCAGGAGTGGGGACTGTGCAAACCATCCAGCTGGCTGCGTTTCTTTCTCCTGTGCTAAGAGCCACCCACCTTCCTCCCAGTGCAGAGCTGCTCCTCTGGCTAATTCCAAATGAGTTTATAACAACGTGCACAGAGCTGTCTTTCGGGCCCAAGTTTAGCTTAGTTTTGCAGCAGGCTGCTTCTCTTTGGGTTTTCATTAAACCTCTCTTTTGAGTTTCAGAACTACACAGCCCACTGCTCACCTGGTGCCCCCATTTGGATGCACCGAAACACCTCAGACTTGGCCTTTTCAAAGGTGAAATCATCTTAACCCCAGAACTGTACATCACACTTATTTTCTGTCACATTGAGTTTCACTACCTTCTGCCCATTTCCGCATGACAGAAATTAGGGCATTTCCTTTGTTTTTCTTCCTGCCTGTCCTCTCCTCCTAGTCAGCTGGACTGCTCAGTGAGACATTGACCGCTGCTACCTGGTCCAGGCTGTCACTGCCTGCAGCTGAACTGCCGCACAAGTTTTTGTCTGGCCTTCCTCGCTCTGATCTGCTCCTTCCCTTTTCCTTTCTTTTCTTACATGTTCCCTTTCTTATCCTATACATTATTACTGGAACCTAAAATGTAATATAAATCAAAGGTTCAGAAACTGTAGGTCACAACCTCACATGGGGTTGTATGATTGAATGTGGAGGTTGTGAAAAAATTGGCAACAATAAAAGATTTATGAATATACAACCAAATTTAATTCAAAATCAAACACATAATGAATCCAAGGGGTTCCTGGCAGTACTCGCCTGTGCTGCATTGTGTGACGTCACCACAGCCTTGGTTCTAAACATACTGCACTGCATGTGCCATTGTGCCATGTGATACCAATGAGCCATGCCTGACACATCTAATCTCAGATTCAAGACTATTGTCTACTATAAATTGCAGTGCTGGGCTGGGCGTGGTGGCGCACGCCTTTAATCCCAGCACTTGGGAGGCAGAGGCAGGCGGATCTCTCTGAGTTCGAGGCCAGCCTGGTCTACATAGTGAATTCCAGGACAGCTAGGGCTACAGGGAGACCCTGTCTCAAAAAGACCAAAAAAAAAAAAGAATAAATTGCAGTACTGTTTCTATACATACAGTTTTCTGTTCTTTTAGAACCATAATGATTTTATATAAAACAAAAACTTTGAAGTTTCTTCTTTTGGCATTCCTCGGTTTATTTATCTATTTATCTGTTTGTTTGTTTGTTTTTTTATTTATTTTATTTAGTCTTTTTGAAACAGGGTTTCCCTGTAGCCCCAGCTGGCCTGGAACTCACTATGTAGACCAGGCTAGCCTCGAACTCACAGAGATCCACCTGCCTCTGCCTCCCAAGTGCTGGGATTAAAGGCCTGTGCCACCACACCCGGCATTCCTCAGTTTATAACTATCAAATTAGTATATCTTTAGATTGTATTATGGTAGACAAAGAGGCACATTTTTTTTTCTTATTAATAGTAAATTTCCTCTCATTTTAAAGAAATGGTAAATTATATGCATACTAAAGTTATTTCCTTATAGCTCATATTATCAATAAAAAGTTTAATTTACATATCTATTTTATATACCTGTGGTCCCATAAAAATTCCTCGAGAAAGGAATTGTGAGTGGAAAGTTTAAGAAGCCCTGAGGTGGAGGTCATTCCTTAGTTAAAGCCTTTGGTATCTGCCTCTTGTTTTCATCACCCTCTCTGCTAACCAGGCTCCGCCTTCCTGGTATGGCATGGGCTAACCCAGCAGATATTCTCAAATACTGAACTGTTGTAGTCCATGTGTCTTGGCCTCCTTGCTCTCTGGTCTGTTGGATATGCCGCTTCCTCCTCCTCTAGCAGCCCACTGCTTTTTCCAGGAAGCCAATCCTGACCACTGCAAACCCGGTGTTCTGCTTTTGTGTGTCTGTAAATCCTGGTTCTGCCTTACTGGACGGTTTATACTGTGCTTTGCCGGGTGGGCTGACTTCTTTCCCCAGAAGACTGTCAAGGCCTTTTCGAGAGTGAACGACCTTATTCATCAGAGTGTAGCTTCCAGTGTAAATCTTTGTCTGTTTGTTTTGGTCTTTTTAAGACAGGGTCTTTCTGTAGCTTCAGCTGGCCTGGACTTGCTGCCTTCCATCTCACAGAGCTCCGCCTGCCTCTGTCTTCTTAGTGCTGGGACTAAAGGCGTGCGCCACCACACCCAGCCTTTTCACCTGACACCCTTGTGTTAGACAACTGCCTTGCCCCTCCCCAGACCTCTCGATAACTAGGATTCTATTTTGTCTCTGTATCTCATTAGGTATTTTATTTTTTTAATTTTTGGTCTTTTTATGAGAGAGGGTCTCCCTGTAGCCCCAGCTGGCCTGGAACTCACTATGTAGACCAGGCTGATCCCAAACTCACAGAGATCGGTCTGCCTTTGTCTCCCAAGTACTGGGATTAAAGGCGTGCGCCACCACGCCCCGGCTTGACTAGGTATTTTATACAAGTAGAACTAGATAGCATTGCCCTTTTGTTTTTGGTTTATTTCACCTAGCATGTTTTCAAAGTTCATTAATGTTGCAGCACAAGTTAGAATTTCTTTTATTTTTAAGTCTGCATAGTATTTGATTATCTGTATAGATCACATTTTGTATATCCAGTTCATGGCCATTTGGTCTGTTTAGTGATAGTGAATAATGCTTTTAGGAATCTGTTCCAGTCACTACTTTTGGTTCTTTGGGGCATACGCTTAACAGTGAATTGGTAGACATATAGTATTATTCTATTCTTCATTTGGGGGAATTGCCTTACCCTTCTGTGACCCTACATCACTCTAGGCTCCCTCCAGAAGTGTACTAGGCTTTCAACTTATTTTTTACATTTATTTATTTTGTGTTTTGTTTTTTTTTTATGTGAGTGCAGGCATGGGTACTCCACAGCACCCATGTATGTTGAGGTCAGAGGACAACTTCCAGGACTCAGTTCTCTCCTGCTACTGTGTGGGATCTGGGGATTGAACTCAGGTTCTGAGGCCTGCCCGTAAATGGCATCTTGCTGGCCCTAGGCTTTCAGTTTTTTGACGTCCTTATCAAGTGGTTATTTTCTGTTTTTTGTTTTTTTTTTTTTATTACGATATTAACCATCCTACTACTTATTCCCTTTCAGATATGTGATTTGTAAACGTTTTATTCTGGAAGTTGCCTTTCCATTTTCTTGATATTCTCATGTAATAAACAAGAGATTTAAATTTTTATTTTATTTTATTTTTGCATGTGTCTATGTGTGGCATGCATGTGTATGTGTATGGGTATTTATGTGTATGGGCCCACATGTGTGTGCAGGTGTACATACTTATGTGTTCAGGTGGAGGCCTGAGACTGATGTCAGGAGTCTCTCTTGATCTCTCTCCATCTTATTCATTGAGGCAGGGTCTCTTGTTGAACCTGGAGCTTGTTTGAGCTAGTCTGGCTAGCCACTTGCTCCAGGGAGCCCCTGTCTTCACCTTCTTAGCATTAGAATTAAAAGGTAGCCTAGCATTTATGTGGGTGCTGGGGATCTGAAATCTAGTGTTTACCCTTGTAGGGTAAATGCTTTTACCCTCTCAGCCATAATTTTTATGAAGCCCAATTTAGTGATTTAAAAAAAAAAATTTTGTTCTGGTTTGAGCTTCAGGAATTATGTCCCAGAAACCATTCAGCATCACAGAGCCCTTCTCTGCCATGTTTTCTGCTAAAAGTTCAGATTTATTTTTTTTTTTAATTTTTATTTATTTATTTTTTTTGGTCTTTTTGAGATAGGGTCTCCCCGTAGCCACAGCTGGCCTGGATTCACTATGGAGACCAGGCCAGCCTCAACTCACAGAAATCTGCCTGCCTCTACCTCCCAAGTGATGGGATCAAAGGTGTTGCGCCACCACGCCCTGCAAGAGTTTAGAATTTTCATCTTTCATTTAGGCTTTGATCCATTTTGAATTAGTATTTGTAATGTGGTATAAAATATGGCTCAGTTCCATTCTTTTACATGCAGATACCCAGTTTTCCCTGCACCTTGTTGAAAAGACTGTCCTTTACCTGTTATCAAATGGTTTGGGCTCCTTTGTTGAAAATCACTTGACCATATATGTAAGGGTTTATTTCTGGACTCTACGCATTTGTCTCTATGATTGTGTCTATGCCAATACCAAATTTTGATGAGTCTACACTTATAATAAAATTTGAGATCAGGAATGTGAGTCTTCCAGCTTTGCTCCTCTCTTTCAAATCTGAGACCAGTTTTGTTTTTTGCAGTGCTTGGAATTTATCCAAGGGTCTTCCTCATGCTAGACTAGAGCTCTGCCATTGGGCTACAATCCAGTCTCTGAGAAAAGCTTTTTGTACTAGTTGAAACTTTTGTTGTTTGTTTTTTGGGGGTTTTTTTTTGAAACAGGATCTTGCTATGCAACCCAGGCTGACTGACTGTGTAGCTTAGGTTGGTCTTGTACTCTGCATCCTCCTCGTCAGCCCTCTGAATGCCAGGATTAGCAGTGTGCTCTGCTATACCTGGCTCACTTGTAACCTTTTTATTTGACCCTGCTCGCAGCGTATTTCTTGTGCACTCTTGCCTATGGTATTTCCCTTCAACATCAGCTCCTAAGTGACTTCCTTCTTTTTTGTTACTGTTCTAACTTCTCTTCACTGCTGGTTTTCTTTGTCTTCTACCCTTTATCCCTTATTGTGGATTCCTCTTTATTTGTTGGTGGTAGATCCCATAGAGAACTTAAAGATTTTAATTCTCTCAGGTGACCAAGAAAAGAGAACCCTAGTCTTCTCTTGCCCCCAACTTGGAATCTAGTTCAAACTTTTTTTGACACTTTCATGACCAAAAGCCACTGTCACTGCCCTTCATTGTCTGGGGCAGTATGGGGGCACCGCAGGAAGATAGGCAGCTGAGATAGGAGCAGGTGAACAAGGCCCTTGGCAGAGAGACTGAACAACCTGCCCACATACAGTTGAAGTCTACATATAACTTTGTCTCTTCTAAAACGCCTTTGTTTTTATGCCTGGGCCTAGCATGCTAGGCAGGTTGTCTGAGCTATATCTCTGGCTCTTATTACCCCCAAACTCAACTGCACTCTCCTACTGTTAACCAAAAGACTTGCTGATAACAGTTGGTTGACACATACTTGGTATGCTACATGTAATATACATGGCATTAAGTATGCAAAAATGGTGAGAGATCACTTCTTAGTGAGATCCATGACTTACTGTAGTGGAAGTTCCTCATGTAGAGGCAGTTAGTGCCACACAAGGACTTAACTGCAAAGGCAACAGGAAGTGACTGCGACATCACAGCATTTGGACAGTGTGTACTGCAGTGTGTGCTGGATCTTGACGTTTGCCAAATTTCTGTAGGCTAAAAGTAACAACCATGTGTGTTCTAAGTGTGTTCATAGGCTTTGATAAAGTTAAACTTTTGAAATAAGTTTGTGTATAATTTTATGGTAACTAATGACCAAATAGACTGAATACATACATACATTTTCAATGACACACCTAAACTTTCCTTGATTTTAAAATTTTTTTCTGCTACTTTTTTCAAATTGTCACAAAATTTTAAAAAGCTGCATATAAGTAGATTTGTGCAGTTCAAATTCCCAAAGCATAAGGGTCAGCTGTATAATCAAGGCCAGGAAACCTTGATTCTAGCTCTGTGTGTGCACTAAGTAGCAGTTAAATGATCTAGCCTCTCTTATTTAACTTACAGTTAAGGAAAGTTAGATTGCATGACCTCTGAGTTCATTCTAAATGTAAGAAGTCTGTTTATTTTTTTCAAGAGTTTTCTCTGCAGGAGGAATTTAGTGGCTAAGCGGATGAATAGAGCTTGGGTACAGGAGAAAGACAGACTTCATGAGGGTTGGAACTGGACACTGAAAGTATGTCTGGAAGTCAGTGAAAGTAACAGTGACCAGACATTTTACTAAGCAATGCTGGGTCAATCAAGCGTTAATGTTGGAGAAAAAGAAAACAAACCTTGATCTCATACTATGTACAAAAATCAGTTCCCTGTGGTTTGCAGGTCTAATGAAAAGGGTGAGATAATAAAGCTTCTAGAAGGAATCATTGGAGAGTACCTGCATGACCTTGGGGCAGGTTCTTCTTTTTAGTTTATTTTATTGGGGTTTTTTTTGGTCTTTTTTGAGATAGGGTCTCCCAGTAGCCCCAGCTGGCATGGAACTCACTATGTAGACCAGGCTGGCCTTGAACTCACAGAGATACACCTGCCTCTGCCTCTGGAGTGCTGGGATCAAAGGCGTGCGCCCCCACACCTGGCTTATTGATTTTTTTTCCCTGTATTTTATACATAACATCCCAAACAATTATCTTTTTGGTCTTTTTTGAGATAGGGTCTCCCAGTAGCCCCAGCTGGCATGGAACTCACTATGTAGACCAGGCTGGCCTTGAACTCACAGAGATACACCTGCCTCTGCCTCTGGAGTGCTGGGATCAAAGGCGTGCGCCCCCACACCTGGCTTATTGATTTTTTTTCCCTGTATTTTATACATAACATCCCAAACAATTATCTTTATACCCGCATCTAAAATGGCACCCTCCCGTAGCAGCCCCCCCCCCACGCTGGAGCCCATGTACTCTGTCACGCTGTTAACTGCCCATTGTGTTATCAGTACCCCCAGCCATTCCCCAGTGCAAGTCCATCTGCTGAGTCTATTCAGCCTATCTAGAGTCCCTTGTTTTTTGGAAGATCAGCTCTTGTTTATCTAGCAGCAATCAGTTGCCAACATTCCTTTAGATAAGTTTGGGATCTGCTGTTCATTTTCCCAGTTCTATGCTGGGTTACTGTCTGGGAGTCTTTTGGGTCACCCTGGCCAACAACTCAAAGGAAGGTATTTCCTGTCTGGAATTGTTTCTTGTTATGTAGCTTTTAGCTATACATATAGACTCTTAAAGAAATATACTGGTCACTTTAATCTTTGGTTATACTTTCCTTTTGGATATTTAAGGCCATACAGTTGGCCCAAATAAACCGATTTATTTGTACTCTTAAGGTTGTTTGAGGATCTGTTCCTCAGGGGTCACATGGGTTTTGGAGGAGCTCCTGGCTCCTTTCTTTTACCAATTCCATCTATGTGAAGATAAGTCAAAGGTCCTGCTTGACCATGGCTGGCTTCACTTGGAAGCATGGAGGAAATGATTCCTCTGTGTTGACCCTCCTCTTTGTAGACTGGACACTGGTTCAAGTCCATCTGGTGGAGTCTGAACAAGAGGACAGGTGACTCAGCACAGTTACAAGACATTTTGAGAGATGCTCCAAAGTCCCCTGGAACTTAGTTGACCTTGGAAGGCAAGGAGCAAAAACTGTCCTTTATGTCCCTCTGATCAGATTAGTATAGGCCTCAAAGTATGTCTGTTAAACATCCAAGGTTAGTTCCACCAGTCTGGTACTTTTAATTACCATGCGCTATGTAGATAAAGCTTGGGCAAAAACCAGATAAACCTTGACGAGACATATATTTTGTTCCTTGAGCTAGTTGTATGTATAATTTGTCAGTAGGTTATTGGACTAATATGGCTCCCTCTGTTTTTTTAAAACTAGGCATTGTTTATCTCTCTTACTATCTAACCCTTCCACCATGGTTTCACCATTTAAAGTACCCCCATTTCCCTCCTTTCTCCCTTACTAATACCCTTCTCCTATGGTCCTACCTCTCTTGGGCTCCTTCTTTCCCTTTATCCCCTAGGTTCCTTGTATACCCTTCTCTCCCCCCTCCCTTAAACTAACCCAATTTTTATCCATATCTCCCTTATTAAGGCCTGTTTCCTACTGTTCTTCTCTTTCAGGTTCTTTCTTTTCCTTTACCTCCCTGGTTCCTTTCCATTATCCTGGTTCCTGTAGTTATGTCTAGATACATACTCCCTTCTCAGGATTTGGTTCTAGGATCCACATATGAAGGAGAACATACATCATTTGATTTTCTGAGTCTGTGTTACTTCACTTAGTTTAACAGTTTCTGGTTCCATCCATTTACCTGCAAATTTCATGATTTCATCTTTCTTTATTGCTGAGTAGAACTCCATCTTACAAATGAACCAATTTTCATTACCCACTAGGAGGAGAGATGGGGTGGTGGGAGAGCTGGGAGGGTGAATGAGGTTGTCGAACTTCTTTTCTTTTCTTTTCTTTTTTTTAAATGGGGCTTTTTGCTACTCTAAAATTCCCCCCTCTGGAAAGGTAACCCTAAAATCTTTTAAGGATTAGATAAGAGCTCCCAAGTACTTTTGACATTTTTGGCCTTTGGATCAGAGTATGTTGCTAAGAGGCCCAAGGACATTTTGACTTTTAGCCAAGAAACTGGCTACATTTCTTTGGGGCCTTTTTACCCTAACTGAATGTCCTGTAACTGTGGTGAGTGACCTGTCCTCTTGTTCATGGAGGCTATGGAGACTGCACCAGATGGACTTGGACCAGTGTCCAGTTTACAAAGAGGTGGGTCAACTCAGAGAAAACATTTCCTCCATGCTTCCAAGTGAAGCCAGCCACGGTCAAGCAGGACCTTTGAATTATCTTCACATAGATGGAACTGGTAATAGAAAGGATCCAGGGGCTCCTCCCAAGCCCATGTGACCCCTGAGGAACAGATCCTCAAACGGCCTTAAGTGTAAATATAAATTGATTTATTTGGGAAGAGTAAAGTCATCAGTATATTTCTTTAAGAGTTCAAAGGATTACACTTTCCAGACATTAGGCTTAAGTCTACATTATTTCTAACTGATGATTTTGTTCTTAACCAGAAAGTGCTGCTCAGATGTAAGACTTCAAATCTTGGTGTCTAATACTGTAGTGCCCACCTGTTGGTAAGGAAGACAACCAGCTATTGTTCTAAAATGATGGTTAAATATGTTTTCTCCCCCTGTCTAGAAGCCTTTGAGAGGGAACTGACACTGATTCTAACCACTCCAACAGGTATCAAAATTCCTGAAAGCAAATCCTGAACAGACAAAAGAAAAATGAGGAGGAACCCAATAGAGGGATGTTCCTGGAAGCCCTTGTCAAGAAATTCCAATGGACTCTCATATGATCATTTGAAATTTTCCCTGTTCTGACTTTTTTCTAGTCCCCTATCTAGTACTTGTAATGCTAATTACTCTTGCCTTTACTTCTCCTTCACATCTCCTATTACTAGTCAAGGACTTTCTTCTCCCCCTACAGATAAGAGTTATGCAATTTAGGAGCCTTTTAGATAGACCCACTGAAGGGGGAATCCCAGTTGCCTCACCCTGCATCCCTGTTCAGCATGGAAGAAGCCAGAGCAGTCTGCATCCCAATTCCCTATCCACAAGTCGGGTAAGAGGATGGTGTGATAAGACTAGGAGGTAGGACTCCTAGGCTAGGAAGGAAACATTGGAGAGTACCTGCATGACCTTGGGGCAGGTTCTTCTTAAAAAGCACTAACTTGGAAGAAAAAAATGATAGACTGAATTTCATTAAAATTAAGAGCTACAGTTTATTAAAAGATATCACTAAGGATGTAAGAGAGGGGCGGGTACTTTATATCTGATAAAGGACTTGTTCAGTAAATAAACAGAGAATATAAACCAATAAGAAAAAATGTAGATGACCCAATAAAAAAACGTGAGGAAGGCTGAAGCCAGCATTTCACCAAAGGGGATATAGCAATAATCAGCACTCATAAAAGGTGCTCCATGGTGCTAGAGAGATGGCTCAGTTGTTAAAATCACTTGATGCTCTTGCAGAGGACCCAAGTTTGAGTCCCAGCACCACATGGCGGCTCATAACCATCTGCAACTCCAGTTCTAGGGGATTCAACTCCCTCTTCTGGCTTCCATGGGCACTAGGCATGCACATGATATACATTCACACTTTCAGGCAAACACTCATACACATAAAATGAAAATAAATATTTTCTTTCCCCTTCAAGCTGAGGGTCGAACCCAGAGCCTTGTACTTGCTAGGAGCATTCTACCATGAACTCCACCACTACCATAAGGGTTGCTTTTCCTGTTTTTGTTTGTTTGTTTGTTTGTTTGTTTGTTTGTTTTAAGGTCCTCAATATTGTCAGATATTGCAGAGTAAACCTATACCAATCCATCAAACATATGAAAAAAATCTATCAATATAGTTAGAGAAATACATATCAAAAACACCATCAGGATTGTGGAGATGGCTCAGTGATTAAGTGCTTGACTTCAAGCATGCAGATCAGAGTTCAGATCCTTAGAGCCCAGGTAAATGCCAGTAAGTGTGGGGCCTGCCTGTAATTCCAGAGGTTACAAGACAGGGATAGGGGCTCCTCAGAGCAGGCTGGATACCCGGACTAGCTCTGCATTCAACTGAGAGACAGTTGTAAATGTACTAGATGCCACTGAATTGTTTGCTTTAAAATGGTTAATTTTGTGTCACCTAAATTTTACCTCAATGAATAAATTTTACATACCCACCAGCACATGTGAAATTAAGATGACTCTTACTTCTGAATGTTGATGAGGATATGAAATAACTGGAACCCTCATACCCTGTGGAAGGAGTGCTTTAGTGAGTGCTCACCAAAAGACATGAGTAAGAGGTGCTTAGATCTTATTTGTAAGAGCTTAAAACAACCCACAGCCTGACAAAGGAGAGTAAACTGTGCTGTAGTTGTGTATGGAATACTATACAGCAGTAAAAATGAATACTGCTGTACCCACAGCAAAGGTGAATTTCACAGAGTTATGGTTGGAAAGAAACCAGACCCCAGACTGTATTTTTACTTATGTGAAGTTTAAGAAGCAGCAAAAAGAATCCAGGAAGTGATTACTGCTGTGGGAGCACAAGAGAGCAGATTGAGGTTCTGAAAGTAAATATCCTATGTCTTGATCCTAACTGCTGTTACACAGATGTGTACAGATTACAGATGAAACAGGCTGCTGTAGATCCAAACACCTTATCATGTTTACCTTTAAAACTAGAAAACAAACAGTAATCACCAGAGCAGATGCCAGAGAATCAGAAAGGACTAGGAAGCAGGACATTGCCAGAGGCCTGGAGTTTGGAATGTGATATGTAACTGGTGGAGGTGAGGGACAAAAATGCCAGTGACAAGCAGGCTTTTAGGGAAGAAGGTCTTTGGAAAGTACTGGGGTAGCCTGAGGCTGGTCCATCAGGAGGAGGCTGCTTTAGTGAGACCTGAGAAGGTGACAGTGATGCCTGAAAATGGAAGCTGTTCCTGAAGAGTGGGCCTAGCAGTGACTAAGGCTCCATGCTGGATGACTGGAAGAAGGGTGTCCCACCTACAGAGATGAGAGAGTCAGGGGGAAATCTGGGAAGTGAGAATAGTTTCAATGACTTTAATTACAAGTGACTCTAGAGCCCCATGGATATAGCTGTGAGACTGCTCTGGGATGGTGAGCACTGGTGATGGAAGCCTGAGAGTCACCTGTGGACACACCTCGGGGTAGACAGCCTAAAGGAAAGACTAACAGATTTGAGAAGGAGAAGAGGGCCTGTCCAGAGGGGAGATCACAACTGTGGCTGGGACCAGGATGGCACAGTGAATGTCATTAAGGCCATAGGTAAAGAGAGTGAGTGGGGGATGCAGGTATACAGAGAAAAGGCCTAGGAAGGAAAATGTGTTGGGGAATGGTGAATTGAGGGACCTGGTCCTGGAGAAGGTGGGAGGAAGCAGAATCTGGGAGCAAAGGCGGTGGACACAGCCTGGGCTGCAGTGACCAGCATGGCTACCTGCAACTAGACCACAAGTTCTCAGCATTGTAAGTGACTTACTCTTGCAATATTCTTTGTCCTCCTAGTAGGAATGGAGACAGATCTAGGCTTGAGGATGAATGTGGAAGTTGGAGCCTGGAGTTTCAGATACTTGGTCTCATTGAGGGTTCCAAGCATAATCCTGTCTAGTTTCTGACCTCAGACCTCCAGACTGTTGAGTATTGAGGGCGAAAACAATTGACTAGGAGTATTCAGAGTCCTGTCTTTGTCATTTTCTAGTTGTGTCCTTGGACAAGTCATATTCTCTGAACCTCTGATTCTTCATCTGTTAAATGTTGATAATATCTACCTCATGTGCTGTTCTGGAGCAAGGACTTGGAGTAGCTGAGAGAGTGTGAGCTCAGTTGCTGATGGAGCACTGTGAGAGGCAGAAGGGGAGGCACGCACAGAGGTTGGAGTGGTGGCAAGGGTCTAGAGGAAGAGGGTTTACTAGTTGCATGCAGGGGTAGACAGGAAGAATGAGGGGAAAGGGAGTCTGTGCTGGGGGAAACCTCGTAAATAAAGTCTTGCCTCAGTAGAGCCATATCATTTCTGTATGATTTTGCTTAATGAACCAGATTGTTCCTGTTGGGACTAGTGGGGGGCAGGATTGGATTAACTTATTTTTTGTTGTAAAAGAAATAGAAGTTGGGATGTCAGGGCTCTTTGGTTGAGATTAAATAAAAAATCTTGTTTTACGTTTATTGTATGGGGGTGGGGTGAGTGCCCATGTTACAGGGTATATCTGGAGGCCAGAGGACTACTTGTGGAAGTCAGTTGTCACCTTCCACCATGTGGGGCTCAGGGATCAAATTCAGGTTGTCACGCTTGGCAGCAAGTACCCTCATCCACTGAGCTACATTGCTGGCCGTTGGTTGTGATTTTTATCCTGGTCCTGTGACTTTCGGCAGCATTTCCTCATTTGCCAAATGGATGGGACTAGACGTGTCTATGCTTCTTACCTGGAAATAATTCCTCTGACCTCTTCCCCTGCCTGGACCTGTGGTGCAGTGGGAAGCTACCTAGTCTGTGTGGGGCCAATGTGTGGTTCTGAGTCCATGGACCCCATGCTGTCAACCGAGGAGTTGCCTGGCCACAGGCTTCAGTAGCGCATAGTCACCTGAAAAGCAGAGTCAAAGCAGGTAGATTTATGAAAGGAGCCCTAGGGGACTGCACTCTCAAATTACTTAGAGTTTGCTTTACCACCATTCTCTTTAGGAGCCTTGAGTTACCTAGATACTTGAAGTAGACCCTGAGGGCTAAGTAGGAGGGGGAAAGAACAAACTATATCCTGGGTATGGGTGTCACGGCATGCGTGCACGTGCACATATTTAAACATCTGTAGAGAATAGAAAACATAGCATCAAAGGATGTATTTCCTGCATTATCCCTGTGCTCCCAAAGCTAAAAGAATGACTGTGTCACTTTGAATGCCAAGTGAGCTGCCAGTGTCTTGGTCCTTTCCTGGCAAGGACTGAGCAGTTGTTCTTCCAGGCTTGGATGGAGATAACTCAGGTTCCATAATGGAAGTAAAAATGATTTTTCACATACTAGATTGAGAAGTCCCTGAGTTGTTCTTTCTAGAGAGCTTGTCCGCTGCACCATCCTGACAGTTCTTCCCTCCCTGAGCCCTCCTGGGGAGCCAGGCCTCCTGGGCCTGCAGTGCTGCAGTGCTGGTGTGGGGAGGAACCTCGGGACTCCCTCCTGCCTTTTGGGTTGCTTAGCCAGAGGTTGGGGGAGCCGTGGCTGCCCTCTCCACAGAAAAATGTGTTGCTTGTTTGACCCTAGTGGGAGCTTGATTATTAAAATCAGATACTACTGGAATTTTATACTGGGCAGATTTTAGACAACTCTGTGACTTGAAGTACCTGGCAATGAAAGGGCAAACACAGATGGAAGCCATTTTATCAATATTTTATGCCAGCAAAAGTTTTGAAGGGTTAGTTTTATTTATAGAAAGTAAACTTTTTGAGAAGAGGGACAGTTTACCCTTACCTTGCCCTTAAAGGAAGACTGTTTCTTTGGGGAGTAGATATCTCGGGGGAGGAATGTAACTTAAGCACACAAGAACACTTGGCCCCTGGGGATATTTAAGATGCCTTATTAGTTGAGAACAGGCTTCCCAGGGGATATGGAACACATCTTTTTTTATTTGTGTGTGGTTCTGTGAGTTGGATTTAGGCAAATATAATAAATGCTAGCAGTGTGGGAGACCTGATCTTTCCATCTCCCTAGCTGATCATTCCTGAGGGACGTTATAAAGGTCACTCAGGCCATTTATGCCCCAAATTGTCCTAAGAAAAAAGAACCATGTCATGGTGGAAACTGTGTTGCAAAGATTGTGAATAAAGGTTGAGAATGAGCTGCTTTAATCTGGCCTCTTTGTTAGAGGGTGATTGATTAATGCTGCCTGTATTGCTGTTCTTCCAGAGCTGACCTGTCCTGGACACAGCATAACTAACGAAGCTGCTGCAGGATGAGAAGATGGCAGCGCGGCTGCTCGCACCACCAGGCCCTGATAGTTTCAAGCCTTTCACCCCTGAGTCACTGGCAAACATCGAGAGGCGCATTGCTGAGAGCAAGCTCAAGAAACCACCGAAGGCGGATGGCAGCCATCGAGAAGACGATGAGGACAGCAAGCCCAAGCCAAACAGTGACCTGGAGGCAGGGAAGAGTTTGCCTTTCATCTATGGGGACATCCCCCAAGGCTTGGTTGCTGTTCCCCTGGAGGACTTTGACCCTTACTATTTGACGCAGAAAGTGAGTTGGAGGAAGCACAGCAGCCAGTGCCCCATCCCTTCAGGCCTCGGGAGAGGGGGAGCTGTGTCTGCCAGAGTGGGGAGAAGTAGCCTGGGCCTCAGCTGCTTTACTCGGATCGTTTTTTCCATTTTGTTGCTGCTAAGGGTCACTTTCAGGTCTTCCTACTTGTCACTTCTGTTAAGAAGTTTTCTTTTTTGGCTCTAGGCCAGATAAGAAAAAAAAAATAACATAGGGTATGGGGATGTAGTTCAGTGTTAGAGCACTTGTCTAGCATGTGTGAGGTCCTGAGGGCTGGGGAGGGGCTGGAGAAAGGAGGGCAGGGAGAGTGAGGGAGACAAGTCCATTTTCCAGCATTCAGAAAGACACTACAGCCCTGTGCAACCCCCTGACACACATTTGAAATTCCATCTTTATAAAGATAATGCATCATAAGCAGAGACTGCTTAATGCAGTGCATGAAGACCTTGGATTTACTCTCTGTTCAGCCCTCCTGTATGACAATGGAGCATTGCCGTTGGGGGGCCAGGACAGGAGCAGTAAAGCACACTGGGCCGGGAAAGCTCCCGGTCTTCAGTCTTCTTACACAGTTCTCCGGATGGATCTTTGCAGCAAAATCAATACTGCTATTCCAGTGGACAAAGAACGTAGGTGAAAGGCCAGTCTTTATTTGACAAAGCGGTTCAGACTTCCCAAACCAATATTTCACCAAATCTTAGATCTCTTTCTAAGAAAGCAAGTGAAGACACAGAGCCTCCTGGTTGGAGTCATTGGTCAGGTAACTGGCCATTGAATCCCGAAGACTGATCTCAGTCTCATTCAGCAGATGTCATTTAAAGATTTGTATCTACAGGGTTTTCCAGAGAACAGGATGGGGGTGATGGCTCTGTATTTACAAATATAAAGCTTCTCCAGGTGTGGTGTGGCACACCTTTAGTCCCAGCACTCTGGAGGCAGAGGCAGGCGGATTTCTGCGAGTTCAAGGCCAGCCTGGTCTACATAGTGAGTTCCAGACCAGCTGAGGCTATAGGCAGACCCTGCCTCAAAAAGACCAAAAAAATCCAAAAAACAAATATAAAGCTTCATTGTACCGTCATTGTTAACAAAACTGCCCTTTTAAATTGCCCCTAACTGAATTGTATTTCAGTATTTTCAAAGAAATTGTAGCTTCTTTGGTTTGATAGTGGGATAGAATTAAAAGATCTAGCTATACAGGGGAGAAGACTCAGCAGGTAAAAGCACCTGCCACCAAACCTGAGGATCTGAGTTCAGTCCCTAGGTCCTACATGGTAAAAGGAGAGAATAGACTCCTGCAAGTTGTCCTCTGCCCGCCCCATACATGTACGTACGTACGTATGTATACCTCACACACTAAATAAAATTTTTAAATAAAATTAAAAAAAAATGTAAGGGCCTAAGTATAGCTCTGTAGTTATTAGCTCTGGATGCAAAGGTAGTGAAGACATTCTCCACACAATGTGGCCCTTTACTCGTGTGCCTCTGCTGCAGCTCAGAACAGCTGCAGAGTAGGGACAGGTAGAGCCAGTAGTCTTCAGTCTTCATGTTTAAGGAACGAAATACGATACAGCATAAAGAACAGCAGACTGCAAATAAGAGATCTTGACTGCCTGCCATGACTCACCACATTTATTACTTACATTTTTCTTTATTGTGTATGGATTATTCAAGCTACCACAAATAATTTATAGGTGAAATAAAGAAAAACAAACCACAAAAAGAATTCATGACTCTTGGTAAGTCACTTCATTTCTGAGCCTAAATTAATTTTCCATCTTACATACAATTAAACTTCATTTCCTTAAATCAAATTAAGATATGAAAAAAATAGAGAGACCTATTAGTTGTCAGAGCCATTTTCCTTGTTTTTTAAAAAATATTTTATTTTATGTGTATGAGTGTTTTGCCTGCATGTGTGTAAGTACCCATGTGCATGCAATGCCTGCAGAGGCCAGAGAGGGTATTGGATCCCCTAGAACTGGAGTTATAGACAAGTTGTTAGCCATCATGTGAGTGCTGGGAATCGGGCCCAGGTCCCTCTGGAAGCATAGCAAGTGTTCTTAACCACTGAGCCATCTCTCCAGGCCCTCCCTCCCCTCCATTTTCCTTTATGAACCTCTCTCTCTGGGTCTTGCCCCATTGAATGCTCTCTTTCCATTCCCAGTGCTCCATATTTCAGTGGCCTGGTTCATGACTGAGGACTCTCCAAGGAGAGTGGGTCCTTGTTCCTAAAGGATAAGCCAAGTTATTGTCAATGGAGCTCCATTATAGGTCTGGCCTGTCCTGACAGAAGATTTGACTTCAGGGGCTGTGGAGATGTCTCAGTCAGTAAAGTGCTTGCCACACAAGAGGACCTGAGTTCAAGTCCCTAGCATCCATGTAAGAAAACATGTACCTGTTTTCCTAACTCTGGAGACAAGCTCATGAGCCAGCTAGCCTAACTGAGGTGAGCTCCAGGGTTTGGTAAGTGACTTTGTCTAAAGCAGAAAGGCAGAAAGCAATTGAGGAAGACATCTGGCATTGACCTCTGGCCTCTAAATGCATGTCTACATTTATGCATGCATACCTGCATGCACACATGCACATAAACATGTACCACACACAAAGTTGAACTTTAGCCTTTGGCCTTATCACAAGGACAAATGTTTACCAGTAAGAATAATTTTACTTATATTTTTAGTGGTCTTCAATTTTTTGCTTGTTTTTGTTTTTTTGGAGACAGGGTCTCACCATGTAGCTCTGACTGGCCTGGAACTCAACAATGTAGACCAGGCTGGCCTCAGTCTCACAGAGATCCACCTGCCTCTGCCTCCCAAGTACTAAGATTAAAGGTTTGTGCCACCACTCTGGGCCCATCTTTAAAGACAGGGTCTCCCTGTGACCTCAGCTGACCTGGAACTCACTACGTAGACCAGGCTGGCCACGATGACCAGGCTGGCCTCAGTTTCACAGAGATCTGCCTGCCTCTGCCTTCTGATTGATGGGATTAAAGGTGTGTGCCACCACACCTGGCTCTAAATTTTTAAAAAATTTTTAAAATACATACCACCATTCAGGACTGCATAAAACATATGTATAATATAATGGCCACAGTAAAGCAAACAAATTCTGTTAAGAATGCATTGCTGGGGGCTGGAGAGATGGCTAAGTGACTGCTCTTGCAGAGGACCCAGGTTCAATTCCCAGCACCCACATGGTGGCTAACAACCATCCGTAACTCCAGTTCCAGGGCATCTGTCGACTTCTGACCTCCACAGGCATTGTACAACATGAGTGCATTTACACACACATATGCAGGCAATGCACTCATACACATAAAATAATAAAAAATAAAATATATATGAGCTGGGCATGGTAGCACACGCTTGTAGTCCCAGCACTTGCAAGGCAGAGGCAAGCAGATCTCTGTGAGCTCAAGGCCAGCCTGGTCTACATAGTGAGTTCCAGGACAGCTGGGGCTACAGGGAGACCCTGTTTCAAAAAGACCGAAAAAAAAAGAGTGCATTGCTGACAGTTGAGAAGTAGAAGTGCCCATTGTATATTTGCTTATTTATTTGTGTCAGGGTCTCATGTAGCCCAGCCTGACCTCAAACTTACCATATAGCAAGGATGACTTTGAACTCACATTCCTGTCTCTACCTTTTGAGTGCTGGGATTACAGACATGTACCTCCTCATCCATTTTATGAAGTGCTGAGGATTGAACCCAGGGCCCATGCATGGTAGGCAAAGCTCTGCTAACTGAGCTATATCCATTGCTCCCATTGTACTTTTAAATGAGGAATTTTCATTTGATTTAAAAAAAGCTTTCTCAATTTACTTGCAAATCCTTTGTGGTGTTACTAACTAGACCTTACATAGGCTAAATTAGCAGGGCTTCTCCTACAAGGAGGCACACTGGGAATTAACCCACAAATCAAAAGATCCTGGGCCGGAAATGACTACGAAGACATCCCTTTTTGTTTGTTTTCCAGGGATCTCTGTAAATGATTCTTTGTAAGATAAATATCTTTTCTGTGGTAGACGATAGAGTGGAATCTTCTCTTTCCCGAGGTCTTGTTTTCTAAGTAATCAGCATGGTGGCTTGCACAGACACTTGTTTCCTAGTTCCTTCCCCTTTAGGAGGGACAGAAAACTCCCATCATTGGGTTCCCTGTCATGCTTCCAAGGGGTGCGAGGCCCTGGGGACCAGGCATCACGTTGTCAGGACACTGTTCTGAATGACACTGCTTTAGCCATCCTGAGCTTCTGAGGGCCTTGTTGGGCTTTGCGTGGACTTTCCCAGCAGGCCCTGCAGACAGCCTGCATCGCCCTCTGAACTGCCCCGGACTTCTGTGTCCATGGTTTCCTTGCCTCTTGCTACCTGTTCCAGTGCTGCCTTTCCTTCGCTTCTTGTTCTTCAGTTCGGTACAAATAAGCACATTTAATGAACAGCTACATATTTTGACTTAACTTTAAATAGGCCATATATTTACGTGATTAAAAATTCAAAGTGTTTGTTAAAAAGCCTTTTCTTCCCATCCTTTATCTCCCATTTCCTTGTCTCCCTGCAATGGTTTCCATTGATGGCGGTGCCTTCTGTGGTTTCTTTATGTTTTCTTAAACCTGTTAAAGTCTTTAATTTTAACTTTTATGTGTATGAGTGTTCTACCTGCATGTATTTAAGTATGCCACATGCATGCAGTGCTAGAGGAGGCCAGAGAGGGTGTCCGATCCCCCAGAACTGGAGTAGTTACTGATGGTTGTTAGCTGCTATATGTGTGCTGGCCATTGAAACTGGGTTCTCTGCAAGAATAATAGCCAGTGCTCTTAACAACTAGACCATCTAACCCCCCCAAAATCTTCATTGTCTTGTTTTCCCTTCTTTTCTGTTATGGAATCTTTTGGAAGGTTGTTAAGGTTTTTGAAATAGGGTTCAGGCTGGCCTTAATCTCTCCCTGTAGCTCAGGCTAACCTGTGTGCTGGAGGACTTCAGCGGTGTGCCACCACACAGTGCTTTGCTATGGGATCTTAAACTTTATCAATATTCTCACCTTATTTCCTCCTTTCTCCACTTTTTTTCTTTTAGAGAATGAAATCCACAACTTTTATTTTACTGCTTAAAGTATCTGTCATCACTACAAAAATACTCTCTAATGCTTAATAACTTCTTGGATTTAAGTGCCCATGTACGTACTAGTCACTATTTAAAGTATTAAGTAGGCAGTAAGAAAATCTGGATTAAATTGAAAGCAAGCCTTTCTACTTGGTTCCTACCCCCTTTTCCCATTACTTAGAACTGATAATTGATGTGGCTTTTGTGTCTAATAGGTGTACCCTGTCATAAGAAAGTCCTAGAAAAAAAAAATCACAGGATCGATGTGTCTTTAAATATGGTACATTCCTTTTGCACTAAAAAGTTCTGTGTCTTCTCAAAGTTCAACTGACTTTAAACTCTTCATATATTCCTTTCCCCACAAAGTGAGGTACATTTAGAGTCATAAGAAATTGTAATTTAAGGACTAGAGAAATGGCTCCACAGTTAAGAGCACTGGCTGTTCTTGCAAAAGACCCAGGTTCGATTTCCAGCACCCACACAGTGGTTAAGAGCTGTCTGTAACTCTAGTTCCAGGGGAATTCAGTGTCTTCTTACCTCCACAGGCATTGCATGACACGGGTGCACTTACATACATCCAGATAATATACTCATACACATAAACAATGATAATTTTTTAAATCATAATTTATAAGCCTTAGACATCACTTAATTCAACTTTCTCACATTGTTAATTTTCTGAGGTTAATATTTTTTCAAAAGCCAGAAGTGGACTGGCGAGATGGCTCAACCAGTAAGGGAGCTTACTGCCAAACTAACTCTACAGGCTGTCCTCTGATCTCCATAGGTGCAGTGTCATGTGCACACACACAGATACAAGTAGATACATTTTTCAAGCCTGAACCATTGTTATTGGTAGAACCTATGCTGGAACTTCTCCTCTAACTCTGTTCATTACAATGTATTTCTAGTTTTCTACGTTTTAAATATTTTATTATTTGATCTTCAGCAGTTGGCTCAGTTGTTCCAATGCTGGGAAGGCCAAGGCAGGGAACAAGAAGCAAACTCTTTTTTTTCGGTCTTTTTGAGACAGGGTCTCCCTGTGGCCCCAGCTGTCCTGGAACTCACTATGTAGACCAGGCTGGCTTCAAACTCACAGAGATCCGCCTGCCTCTGCCTCCCAAGTGCACCACCACGCCCAGTGCAAACTCCTTTTTTACTTACATCCCTTGTAATCCCTGTGCTTTATTCACCTTCTTAGGATGAGTCCTAAAAAGTAGAGTGCTGTGAGCCATGTTTCAGGGGAAGAGAGTGGTGTTTGTATGAACACCAGTTGTCTAGCCACCCAGAGCGCATGGCCAGCACTTCGCAGTTGTTCACCTGGCTGTGTGATCTGCAGACCTCTATGGCCTCTCTACCTGCTGTTATTTAAAGGAGGGCTGTCTCCCATCTACCACAGTCCACCCAGCCTACCAGAATGGCACCTAACAGCATATAAAACCTTGGTTTTAGTTCCAGCTTTGCTTTTTGCTTGCCCTTGGCCACATACAATTCTCAGGCCTTGATTTTCTCATCTCTGCATTGGTACGGTAGATGGATCTGCATCTGCATCTTTCTGCCACACCTTTGCCTTCCATGGCCTGTACTGAAGTGTGACAGAGTACTCTGTCCCCTAGTGTTTCCCACCTCTAAAGTCCTCCTCCTCTGGGAATGTACTCTTCCTTTAACTTAAGCTTTTGGAATTCTGCCATTAATCCAGGCCCAGCCTGTAATCTCTCCTTCCTTATGACCTAAGTTAACGCACCTACGTGAGAACTGATTCCACTTCCTTCTGAATTTTTACCATACAGTCATGTCTTCAGCCCACCATGGAAAGAAGATGGTTTCAGGCATCATTCCATGTAGGTGTGGAGGGTGCTTCTATGCCCAGAGTCTTAGAATTTTACCCTTAACTCACTAATGATAGAACCATCAGTTTCCTCAAATGGAAACCTATTAAATGATATCTATACATGCATACACAGAGTCCCATAGGCTCCTGGCAGAAACTCCCTCCTAAAGCTATTTTTCAGCAGGATAGTAGAGCAGAAGCAAGCTGTTAAGGGAAGATCTATGTTCATCAGCTGTGATGAAGTGTTGTTAATGAAGTATTCCATTGTCTACTCTTGCACAATAAGCCTAGATTATGGCTTTATGCTTTAAGTAAAAAGTACATATTTTAAAACTTTTGATGTATTTTGTTATAAAGATCTCCCAATAACCTAAGAAAACAAAGTGGTATTTCCGTTATTTTATTCACCAAGTTAGATTGAGGTAAATGCTTGTGAGGCAGCTAGGGACAGGTCACCCTTAGAAATGGATGGACGATTGGCATACACAGGGTTTTAATTCACTATCTGAGTACGGCTATGAAGAGAAAAAGGAACTTAAGCATTCCTAAATCAGATTTCTCTTACAGTCATAGCAGTTGACTAAGAGTTGGGAAGTCTTGTTTCTTATCCTGTCCCCATGGAATTCTGGGTAATCTTAGATGTGTTACTTAACCACTCCTTGTTTTGGTTTCTCCACTGTAGAAAATTAGGACACTAGTAACCTAGTAGTCCACCTATTTCAGAATGTTTATCAAGACAGTATCTCTTTTTATTTTACTTTATTATGTTTGTTTTATGTGTGTGGTATATGTAAGTACACCTGTGTTATGCACAGAAGGTGGAGGTCAGAAGAGGGCATCGGATTCCCCTGGAACTGGAGTTATGGACAGTTATTAGCCACCATATGGGAACTGGGAATCAACCTATGCCCTCTGCAAGAGTGGCCAGTGTTCTTAACTGCTGAGCCGTTTCTCTAATGATCACAGCTTGACAAGCCTACTTAAACAGAGCAGTTCAGTCCTTCTACCCTGTTTCATTCTCCTTCACAGCACTTGACAACTGGCATATGGTATATGGCATGTTTATTGTTCATCTTTCATCTTCAACTTGAAGCAGTGCCTGTTCTCTAGTAAGCAACCAACTGCTTGAATGAATGAATGAATGAATGAATGACTCTTAGGAAATAGTATATATGATTTTTTTTCATAATGAAAAATTTTTTCATTTTCCAAAATTAACTGAATTTTGTGGGGATTAAAGACTGATTACCATTACATTTCTTTATCAAAAAAATTGGTTTTGTTTAAGAGCTAAAGAATGGATCAAGAAATAGGTTTTTCTGGTGGACTCAAGACTGGTAGAGGACTGGATCACTGTTGGGTGCCACGAGGCTTCCCACTTTACTTAGAGCCTTAGAATTAGAAAGGACTTTGTAAAAGGTCATTAAGTAAAAGCCTCTACCTAATGCTTTAGTCTCTTGTTGATTTATTGGGCTGACATGTGCATCACACAAACCTTCAGTCATGCTCACCCCCACTAAGTATTTTGCTGTTTTCTAGGTTGTGTTATTACTCTTCCTCTGGTAACTATGAAGGAAGGAAGAGAAACTAATGTGGGTTGTATGGCAGTGTGCAGGGCCTCACATAGAATGGGATTGGTTTATTCAGAAAGTACTTCTTGAGTGAGGCATTCAGTTCCCTTGTTTGAAACAAAGATTGAATAAAGTTCATTCTTTCCCACAAAGTAGCTTGTAATGTCGCAGGTAGCACAGTGGCACTTTGGGCAAGGTGGGGTCCCAGGATAGCTTCATAGCAAGAGTAGTATCTGAATTGGGCTTTGGATTTTAGAAATGGGGGATAGACTGGAACTTTCTAGGGTAGAGAACAAAATAGGAATTGAGTCTTGGGTACAAAGGCACAGTATGTAAGAAAAAGCCAGGATATCTAATCTAACTGGGAGGTGGGGAATGACTGAGGTAGAGTGGGAAAGGGGGCTGGGCAGGAGAGCTGGAGGCAAATTCTGGAAGGCTGTGAGTATGGGCCCCACAAATTTGATCTTTCCTTGATAAACAATAGAGAGCTACCTGAAGTATTAGATGTTAGGAAGAATATGTGATGACAGCTGACTGGAGGGAGGTGAATAGCAGTGAGATGTAGGAAGCACCAAGGGGACAGGAACTGGAACAGTGCCAGCCAAGAAGTAATAAGGGTCTGAATTACAGTGCTAGAATGGAAAGTAAGGGAGTGGATGAATTCAGGAGTTAGTGCAGAGAGGCCGGGGATGTAGCTTCAGGGTAGAATGCTTGCCTAGCACGTACAAAGTCTTGAATTCGAGGGTGCTGAGGTACCCCTCCCAAAAAAGATTTAGTATAGAGAGAAATCAATAGGATTTGGTAATTGATAAGAATTGAGCGTTTAATCATTATTTTGATAGTGTGATACTTGTGTGTTTTCTGCATACCCAGGCTCTGTTCCAGCTCCTGGGTAATGCAAGCCATATGTATTTTTGTAATTTATTAGGAAGACATAATAAACATTTTTAAAAAATCACTACAGACAGTGATGCACATGTTAATGCGGATAACATGGTCAGGACTTGGTCTGAATGTTTTAGAGATTTGGGCTTCTCTAACCAGATACACAGCTAAACTCAGAGACTCCAACTCTGAAAGAATCAAATACTACGTGTTTTCTCAAATAAATAGACCTTTAGCAAATATCAAATTGTAATCTTTGAAAGGATTCATAGTGCAGGTACTCTGGGTTATTTAAATCCAGAGTTGTAGCTCTGTTGAGTTTGCCAGTTTTTATACACTGGAGTCCAGTACATTTTAGCATCAGCAAGAGCACTGAGCGTGCCTGCTGATAAAGTCATCATCTCTACAGAAAAGAGCCTCAAGCTTTCCCAAGTCTTTTACAAACACTAAGTTGTAGCTACACATATGCAGAAGCCACCATGCACCTGAATTCTAGGTGTTACTAACTTGTTCCTTCAGCCATGAAACCCCACTGGCGGATAGTTTAAGGAACTAGCTTATTGGCTTCTCCAGGCTCTAAGTTGATGAAAATTAACCTGCTGAGTGGAGTTATTTAATAATGACCATTTAAATAGTAGAGAATGTCTCAAGCTTATGGTAATATTGGTTTTTTTCCCTAGAAGTAATTAACTAGAATTGACTAGGAAATTATCCCTTTCCTAGTCAAGGAGAGTTATATTGTTGTCTCTGTCGAGAGACTTCTCTTACTAATGGCTTCCAAAGACACGCAAAAGTTGTAAGTGTGTGTGTGTGTGTGTGTGTGTGTGTGTGTGTGTGTGTATACATATACTTGGGGGGCTGCTTTTTGAGACAGGGTATCCCTGTAACCCCAGCTGGCCTGGAACTCACTATGTAGACCAGGCTGGCCTTGAACTCACAGAGATCCACCTGCCTCTGTTTCCCAAGTGCTGGGATTAAAGGCATGAGCCACTACACCTAGCTAGTAAATATTTCTTTACATACAACTTTGATTGATGCAAGCAATTCTTTATTAACTCTGATTCTAGCAGGAAGATTTTTGATGGATAGGTAGAACAGAAACTATGTCTGTTCCATATGCTCTGCTGAGGCTGCAAACTTTGGCCTATGGAATCACTTTTGAGTAGAAAATTTCTCCTGTTCTAGAGGATGGCCAAGCGCCATCTACTGTTAAAGACCAAGCCCCTGTGCCATCCTGCTGCTCTTGGTCATGGGTAATCCCTTCTCTTTCTGCATTTTGTCCTTTCCTTCCCTGGTGTCATTTCCCCCCTCCCCACCGTCTGTGAATATACAAAGCCTCTTTCATGTCATAAATCTCATCTCCCCAAGCTGGTCTAATCCCTTCTCATGCATTGACTCACCCTCCCCCTGTCCTTGCAGCTTTACCTTTCTCATGACATCTCAGGATAAGATCTTCCAAAGGAGGAGAGATATCAAGTGGAAGGTGTTTTTAAAGTCTTTATCTCACGGAACCTCTCTGCCATATGTATTTTTGTAATTTATTAGGAAGACATAATAAACATTAAAAAAAATCACTACAGACAGTGATGCACATGTTAATGCGGATAACATGGTCAGGACTTGGTCTGAATGTTTAGAGATTTGGGCTTCTCTAACTGGATACACAGCTAAACTCACCTTTCACCTAAATTATTATATCTCAGGCTGTTTTCCTTTTTTGTCTCTCAATCCCTCCACCATTCGAACCTTCAGTGCTGTCATTCTCCAGGGTTCCAACCTTGGCCCATGTCCTTCTCATTTGGCATCTACCCCGGTGATCTCACCTCATTCCAGGTGTCCAATTCTGTATCTGCAGTCTGGACTGCTCCAGGGCTCAGCACCTTCCCAGCATTCCTGTCTGGTTTTCCCACAGGTTCAGAATGAGTCTCTTTTTCCCCACTCAAGCCTCTTATCTTCTTTAACCTGCTATCCTGGTTAATAGCACCACCAAACTTCCAGATATCATTACTGGCTCAGTTTCCTGCACTCTCTGAAGATCAGCAGTGCAGTGGATACCAGCACTAAGATGCATGCTTTTAAGAGTAAGAAAGTGGTGCACAGCTCAGAAACACTACCTTACTTGCTCCCTGTAGTATGTGGAAGAGCCAGGCTTTGGGAATCTGTGACTTCATGGCAGAAAGCCCCACACTCTGCTCCCTCTGGAGTGTGCACTACATAAAGACATTTTGCTTAGGGTTTCCACTGTTTTCAGACCTATACCTGCCATCTTGCAATAGAAATTTAGTGTATTGACTTTTTAGTTCATTTGTTTCAGATCATATCTTCAACATGTATCTGAGGCACAGAAACAGTGAGAAGACTTTTCAAGCGAAAATTAATGGTTTTTTAAGGGTCACGACCATATCATTTCAATTGAGTGCCTAACAAAAGGCTGGATGATTTTTCCCCTATATAATTTCTTCATATCTAAGAGATTCACTTTTTCTTTTACTTTTTCTTTTTTTGGGCGGGGTCTTTTTGAGAGAGGTCTCCCTGTAGCCCCAGCTGGCTTGGAACTCACTATGTAGACCAGGCTGGCCTTGAACTTACAGAGATCTGCCTGCCTCTACTTCTGCCTCCTGAGTGCTGGGATTAAAGGCATGCGCCACCATGCCCGGCTTATTTATTCATTTGTACTGTATATGTTTGAGTGTTTTGCCTGCCTGTACATAAGTGCACCCATGTTACAGTACCCATGGAGGCCAGACGAGGGTGTCAAATCCCCTGGAACTGGAGTTATGGATGGTTGTTAGCCATCATGTAGGTGCTGGGAACCAAACCTGGGTCATCTACAAGAGCAGCCAGTGCTCTTAACTGCTAAGCCATTTGACTAGCCCCCACCTGTAAATTTTATGAGCATGTATGAACTGTCTGCTTTGTGCCAAATGGACCTTATATTATGTCCTCTGCTTGCTGAGAAAGTCATAGTAGATGGTAAATAGACCCCCTGCCTTCATGAATTTGTGTCTAGTGAGTGATAATATAAATTATAATGACAGCTTTCTGTGTTTGCTGTTCTAATGAAAGTTAAGGCCAACTGTTGTGAGGATACACTGGAGGGAAGGGTAATTCTGTTTGAAAGAGTTGAATGGGGCTGCCTTCAGACAGGAAGTGGTATTTGAGCTGAATCTTAAAGTATTATAGTATGGTTTTTTAAAAGCCACTTGTAAGAAAATAAGAGAGGAGTAGTAAATTTGAAAAATATACAGAATCTGAGAGACAGGGGACAGGGAGGGCTAAATTAGTTTAAATAGTGGATTTAGTGGTGACTAGCGTGTAGGGTGTGGCTTGGTGAGAGTTGGAGAGGTGGACTGAATCCGGTGTACGTACTGAACTTGTCTTCCCCTTTGGAAGTTCCCCAGGTGTGAAACACCCTCTGGCACCATTTGAACCGGTGCAGCCTTCAGCAGCCTCCTAGACCATTTGGACTCTGGGTCTAGCTTATGCACAGTGCTCTACTGACCTGTGTCTGTGCTCTCAGTAACATGGATGTTACTTCTAAGAGCTGCCAACACTTTCTATGTGCTGGAGCCAAAGAGCAGAGATGGCAGTTGATTATGACAGCAACAGCACTAAAGTCTCAGGTGTGATGCATATTCTGTGCCAGCCACCGTGGTGAGGACTTTTCTCAAATCCTAACAGCACAAGTAGGTAACGTGCTAGCAGTTATCACTCCTGTTTTATCAGTAAGAAAACTGAAGTAAGTTGACCAAGATTATGACAGCCAAAAACATAAAAAGCCTGTTTTGCATGTCCTTGAGTGGCTGCAACCCTTATACCATAAGAGAATAAGGGGAAAGGGGCAAAAGCAAATTCATATTGAAGGACCGTCAGGAAGAGTGGTTGTGGAGGAGGGTCAGACTTGCCCTGCCCTGGGGAGCAGCATGATGCTACCTCGGCAGAGTAGCAGGTGCATGACACTATTGCTCTGCCAGGTGTGGCTTCCTGTGATGAGGATGTGTGCAGGAAGAGCATCAGCTGTTCCAAATATGTGTTGGAGGGCATAGGGTTACAAGGTCAACCAAATGAAGAGGTGTGTGCACCTGGACAGTGCAGAGCCACAGAGAGATGTGACACTCACATTAATTTCATCCAGCCAGCCCCTGAGAAAGACCATAGCACCTGCTCTGCTCTCTGCGGCACATGTGGGTGGGTGTTTTGTTGTTGTTGCTTTATAATGAGTATTAATGAAAGGATTAATTAGACATGATTCCTTCACTAATCTGAGAGTTGAACCAGATGGCCTAGCATGGTGAGAAGAGGTCTGCCTGGGAGCCAAGAAATCTGGTTCTGGTTCTGCTCCTGAGGTTCCAGGTCCCTCGCTCTAAGAGTGTAGCTTAGGCAGATCCCTCTGTGCTTGATTTCATCCAGTTTTGGAGCTTTCCTTAATCACAGGGTAGACTATAAATTACGAGTATAGACTTTGGAATTAGACTGTCTCATTTCAACTCTGAGTTTACCACTTAACTAGCTTTGCGATCTTGAGCAAGTTATTTTGCTTCCCTGCCTCAGTTTCATCATCTATAAAATAGTACTTGCCTCACAGGTTGTTATAGGAAAGTTATTATGTAAATAGTAGGATGCCTGCCACATAGTTACTGCTTAATAAACATCAGTGTTATTTCTTCAAGTAGACTCATTGGTAAAATTCTCAGTAACTAAAAGATTTTTTAAAAAATACAGAATTTAGCCATGCGTGGTGGTGCACACCTTTAATCCCAGCACTTGGGAGGCAGAGACAAGCAGGATCTCTGTGAGTTTGAGGCCAGCCTGGTCTACATAGTGAGTTCCATAGTCAGCTGGGGCTACAGGGAGACCCTGTCTCAAAAAAGACATACATATATATATATATATATACATATATATAATATGCACAGAATTTAGAGGTCTCCTTTGTTCAGCTCCCTGTGTAATAGAATAGACTTGGAAGGTATTTTAGTTTGCTTTTCTGTGTCAGTGATTAAACACACTAACCAAAAGCAACTTGAGGGAAAAGAGTTGATTCATTTTACAACTCCCAGATCTCAATCTATCACTGAAGGAAGTCAGGGCAAGAACTCACAGGTGGGAGCCTGGAGGCAGGAACTGAAGCAGAGACCATGGAGGAAAGCTGCTTGCTGGCTTGTTATCCTGGCTTGCTTCTCTCTGGCTTGCTCAGCTATCTCTCTTATACAGTCCAGGTGCCCCTGCCCAGGGATGACACTGCTCACAGTGGGCTGGGCCATCCTACATCAACCAGCAATCAAGAAAATGCCAAACAGACATGTCCACAGGCCTATCTGATGGAGGAAATTAAGGTTCCCTCTTCCCAGGTGTCAAGTTGAAAACCTAGATTAGACATCAGAAGGCCATCCCTTGTCAACTTGACACAGACATAGCACTGTTAACCAAAACCTTTCCTTGCCCTCAAGATCTCATGTTACTGTCATAATATTAAATACAGTACAACCTTAAAAGTCCCATGGGCTTTAAAAATTCTATCACTGAAAAATTCAGTGTCTCTTTTTCTGACCTCCGCAGGCATTACACGGCACGGGTGCCCTTACCTACATGCAGGCAATACACGCATACATGTAAAATAAAATTTTTTTAATTAAAAAAAATACCCAAAGTCTCTTAACTGTGGGCTCCTATAAAACCCAAAATAATTTACATATTTTCTTATTTCAAAAGGAAGAACCAAGGCATAGTTAAAATAAAATCAAAGCAAAACCCAAAATCCAGCAGTATAAGTCAAGTCTTGTAGCTCAGCGTTCAGGATCTGGGACTCGGAATCTTTCGGGCTCTCTATGTCTTGGACAGCCCCACTCTGCCAACTGCAGCACATATAGTTTGTCTTGTAGGCTCAGGCCAGCTCCACTCTGTACCTGCCACTGTCCTTGGTGGATGTTCTAGTTTGTTTCTCTGTTGCTGTAATGAAACACTGATCAAATGCATCTTGGGGAAGACAGGGCTTATTTCACTATACAGCTTACATTGTCAAGGGTAGCCAAGACAGGAACTTGAAGCAGGAACCTGGAGGCAGAAACTGAAGCAGAGATCATGGAGGAGTGCTGCTTACTGGCTCGCTTCCCCTGGCTTCCTCAGCTACCTTTCTTATACAGTCCAGGCCCACTTTTCCAGAGATGACACTACCCACAATGAGCTGGGCTCTCCCATATCAATTAGCAATCAAGAAAATGCCCTACAGATATGCCCACAGGCCAGTCTGATGGAGGAAATTCCTCAATTGAGATTCTCTATTTTGTGTCTCTGGCTTGTGTCAAGTTGACAAAAACTAACCCACACTAGGCCATCCCATAGTCCTAACATCGCCAACATCCTAGGGTCTGGTCTTCATGTCAACTGAGGCTGCACTTTCACCAATGGCCTCTCCTGGCCTCTCACAGTGCCAAGCTTCAGCTGTTCCCCTGACCCCCTTCAACTCTGCAGCTTTCATACTGCAAAACCACTACCACATGGGAGACTCCAACACATTACCAAGTTCGGCTTCCAGTTTGAGATGCAGCCATGACCCCCTCTGGACCACTGAGGTGTGTGTGTGTGTGTGTGCTGACTCAGGAAATAGTTCTCAGATGATTTCAACTCAGCAATGTTGATCTTTTGATATTTTTGGTGTTTTTGAGACAGGGTCTCTCTGTAGCCCCAGCTGGCCTGGAACTCAACCGTGTAGACGAGGCTGGCCTCCACAGTTGATTTTTTTTAGCTCCGACTAAGCAACATCGATTGTCCCAGTAAAGCAAAGGTTTCACTTCAGTGACGCTGGTCTTTTCTTAATCACAGCTGATTATTCAGCCTCAGCTGACCTGAAACCACAGAGTCTTAATTCAAAATATTATATGAAGAGCCCTTGCAGAGTCTTTGAGGGACTCTCAGACGTCCCTCTGAAGCTTCACAAGCCAGATCTCCATTGTTTGCATTTCTCTCAACAACCTTATCCCTCAACCTCCCACAGAACAACCCACTAAGCTCTGAATACTCAGTGGTTTCTCCAGCTTAGCGTTCCAAACACTTCTATAATCCTTCCAAAAACAATATAGTTGGGTCTATCCAGCGATGCCCTATTCTGGTACCAATTTCTGTTTTAGTTTGCTCTTCTGTTTCTGTGATTAAGCACTCTGACTAAAAGCAACTTGAGGTGAAAGGGTTATTTCATTTTATAACTTTCATGTCATAGTGTGTCACTGATGGAAATAAGGAGCCTAGAGACAGGAACTGAAGGCGAGACCATGGAAGATGCTGAATACTGGCTTCCCTGGCTTGCTCAGCTGCCTTCCTCCTACAGCCCAGGCCCACCTACCCATGGGATGGCACTGCCCACAATGGACTGGGAGCTCCTATATCAATTAGCCCCATAGATAGGCCAATCTAATGGAGGAAATTCCTCAGTTGAGGTTCCCTCTTCCCATATGTCAGGTTGAAAACCAAGATTAGCTGTCACAGAAGACAAGAGTTCTAAATATTCATACAGTTCAAATAGGAAGTTTTGCCCTGAATTCTCATGTCTTGCTCTAGTTCGTTTGTTGTTGTTGTTGAGACAGGCTCTCTCTTTAGCCCCAGGTGGCCTGGAACTAGTTATGTAGACCTTGCTGGCCTAAAACAGTGCTGGGATTAAAGGCATGTGCCACCATGGCCTGCCTTAGCTCAATATTTTTAAGGGCTCCTGAGTTGTGGCCGTCCTCGGGTATCCTGGAAATACAGCTCAGTTATTTTTTTGTGGTGCTTTTCTGGGCCAACGGAGCTGTGTAGTGGTTTCACCTTAAGGCTCTGCCAGGCTGTTGTGCAGTAAGATATCAGGTATAGTCATTTTGACTTGATGGTTCTTTGATTTTTGAGTTGCTTTACAGCTTTGTATAGAATCTCTTTAGAGTCTGGCTTTTATTTTCTTTTTTCAAATCAAGGAACTTTCTTTGAGAGAGTCTTGATATGTAGTCCAAGCTTGCCTCAGATTCACAGTCCTCCTGCCCCAGCCTCCCATTTACCAGAATCACAAATATCTATACCATATCCACCCAGTGAAAAGAACTTTTGAAAGGACATTTATTTGTTACCTACTATATCACTGAATTGGCTATATACATAGATACTCAGAAATGAATGCCGAGTTGCTAATGATTAGTGAAAAACTGGCTAATTACTGGATCAGAAGAGGTAAGTAGGTAGATTAATTACTTTTTTTGTTGTTGCTGTGACGAAATACCTGACAAGAAGCACCTTGAAGGAGGAAGGGTTTATTTTGGCTCACAGTTTAAGTCTATCATGGCAGGGAAGACATGGCAAGGGAAGGCTGAGGTGACTGGTCACACAGTCGGGAAGCAGAGAGGCGAATGCTGGTGCTCAGCTCACTTTCCCCTTTTTATTCAGTCCAGAGCTCCAGACCGTGGAGTGCCACCTGTATTCGGGATGGGTCTTCCCTCCTCAGTTACTCTTTTCTGGAAGCATCATTATAAATTTACCCAGACTTATATTTTCCATGGTAATTGTAAATCAAGTCTAATTGACAGTGAAGATTACCCATCACTCCTCTACCCCTCATCAACTGGACACCTAAATATATCACTTTAGTTTAAATTATGGCTTTCTACCCTGGCCTCTAATGTCTCATTTTCATCTCATAATGTAAAATGCATTTTGTCCATCGCTAAAAGTCCCCATAGTCTTTAACAATCCCAACACTGTTCAAAGGACCAAAGTCTCATCTGAGACCCAAAATGAACTCTTACCTGTGAGCCTCTATAAAATCAAAAATACCATTAATATACTTCAGTATACAGTGGCAGAGAATGGCATTTCCCATTCCAAAATGGAGAAATGGGGATGTAACAGAGAGATTGGGCCAAAGCAAGACCAAAACCCAGCAAGGCAAACACCCAACCTTGCAACTCCCTATTCAGCATCTGGGGCTTGTGTTGGAGTCATGCGGACTCCACTGGCCTTGGGCCGTGCCACCGTTCTAACACCATGTCTACAGCACACATAACTTTTCTTCTTGAGCCAACTCTGCTCCGTAGCTGTGGCTTTCTTCGTAGATGCCCTGTGAACCTGGCATCTCCAACATCCTGGAGTCTCCATTGCAACTTAGCCTTTACCTTCCCAGCTTCATGCAGTGACCTCTCAGGGCCTTTTTGCAGGGAATCCAACCAACCACACCTCACCTGGCCTCAGTGACTTTCTGGAACCTTGGCACACACTTCTACAACCTTTTCCCACAACTCTTACATCTTTCATGTTCACAAAACCAGTACCATGTGAACAATACTGCCAAGTTATACTCTCTTAACATGTAGGCTGACTGCTTTGGACTACAGTAGAGCAGACATCTTTTGTGCCTTTGAGGCACCATGGGGAAGCACTTCCCTAGGTGGCTGTTTTCAAGCAGGGAAACCCCTTTGGTGACATTCTGAGTTGAGACTTCAGCCCATGGAATGGTGTACCCTCATTCAGGATGGATCCTCTGTCCTTAATTCACCCTTCTGAAAACAGTCTCATAGACAAACTGAGAGATGTGTTTCCATGGTGATTCTAAACTCAGTCAAATTGACAGTTAAGACTAACCATCATAGTAAAGCTGAGAGTACAGGGTATATATAACAGATTCAGGCAGATCAGAAACCATGGCCATAGAAGTGAGTTCAGAATGAGAAGTTCAGGTAATTCCAGAGATCAAAACATTTAAGATCTAGGGTCCAGGTTCTAGAGACCGTCATCTTCCATACCAGAAACAGATATAGGCAGACAGAATAAAAGGATCTTTGTTCCCAGCTGCCCTCTTATAGGTAAGATAGATCTCTAGGGCCCTAGAGGTTCTTTAGAGCCCGAAGGTCCTCAGATGCCTGCAGGTTACCTTTGCTTTGAGATGATGACCTCCCAGGAGGTAGTAACTTGGTTGAGTGGAGAGCCACTTTTCTGAGCCATGTGTCCAGTGGTTAGCCACCAGCTCTCTAGGAAGCTTCGTGGTCTGTGTTATACTCCACCTCTGTGTTGAGTGCTTGGCCACACAGCATCCTTTCATATTTCTGCACCCTTTGTCATTTTCATTTATACTTTTTATATGCTAAAAAAAATTCTTCTGGTCTTAGATGTAGGGGTGAGAACATGCTGATAAATGCAGTACACTGCAGTATTGTGACAACTATGTATGTTGTATTGCATGTGCAGTGTGCTGTCATTTGCTTGGTGTGTATATGAATGTGCTTGTACCTGGCTAAGGCACAATGAGCCTTCCCTTAATTGTGGACCTCAAAGAAAACGCATCTCATCTTGAACAGTGGCAGTGCTCCTAAGTCTTAAGCTCCAAACCCCATATTGCTAATTAGAAATGAAAAGCCTGTACTTTTTAGAAGGCTCATTTTATGCCGGCATGGCACATTTATTAATACTCCATGCCATAATTTGTTAAAAGCTGTTCCCCTGCTCTTAATGGGCTTTGTGCTCAAATGCAGTCACTGGCTGTTGTTATAAACAGATATTTCCCCTTGGGCAGTAAACCACAGTCCAATTTCAATTTCCTTTTAACTCATTTACTTCACAAAGATCTAATTTAAGACAGATTAGGTAAAATACTATTGGACTTTATGGGCACCAAGTGATTGCTGCTTAAGAAGTGTTCTCATAAAAGTCTGAAGCTTGTTGTCCTTCCTACTACTGTGTTTGAAGGAGCGTGGCACTGAACTACAGGCAGGCCTTTTCTGAGTCTCACAGTTTAGCAATGATAGAGGTTTAATTAAACAGCTTTGTGGATGTTTAGAATTTCAATTATGTATTATTTAAAAGTCAGTGTAACATCAATCAATATTATTTATGTTACTCATTTTTCCATCTCTGTGACAAATGCCTGAGGAAATCAACTTAAAGGAGGAAAAATTTCCTTTGGTTTATGGTTCAGTGGGCTCAGTTCATGGTCACCTGGCTCCATTACTTTCAGGCCTGTGGTCAAACAAAGCATCATGACAGAAAAGTATGGAGGATGGCTGCTCACTTCATGGAAGCCAAGATCTGTAACAGGAGTGGGCCAGGGACAAATATAGCCTTCCAGGGCATTCCCCTTACCACTTCCTTACTCTAGCTATGCCCCACCTCCTAGTTTCCATCGCCTCCCAGTAATGCTGTTGGATCATAACTTGTCAATGGATTAATCCATTCCTTAGGTCAGAGCTTTCATGATCCAGTCACTTTGCAAGTCCCATCTCTTATCACTGCTTACACTGGGAGCCAAGCCTTCAGGCTTCAGGGAGCAGCTCATATCCAAACCATAATGGTGTTCAGTATCTACCATATTCACTTATCTCTGAAGGCGGAGGATAAAAGTGGGGGAAACAGTACAAAGCATACATTCTGCCAGGAGGCTGTTCCCTGTTGCCCACTGCTGTGGTTCTCAGGGCAATATTAAGCAAACAATGTTGTCCCTGGTCTTGGTAGACTAGCTTGTGAGGGCAAAATAACTCCTGAGAATTCGGCCAGATGTCATATGGAAGAATTAATGATAATAGATCTTCTCAAAGTTATGGCTGCTTTGATGTACTTCATAGTGGATGTCCTGTAAAATTTCTCAACTGTAGCATCACAAATAGCGAGGCCCAACCAGTGGCCTTCTCGCTCACTTTTTAAATTAAGAAAGTGACATGCAGGAGATGCAGTGGCTTATCCAACCACACAGCTAGGGAAAGGTAGGTAGCGATGGCCCCAAGTGTTTCAGGACATGAAATTGGAATGACCACCTGTCCCCTGGTGGTGCAGATTCCCTGGCCTCTTCTGCAGACTCATTTAACCAGAACCTCTGGAGGTGGGACTTAGTAATCTGTTTTTTAAAAAGTTACTCAGATGATTCCTGTGCAACCAGACTGGCCTTAGTCAGAAATTGGTACTAGTTATACCACAGACTAGATCAGTGCTGCCATCTGGTTTTGTATGGCCCACAAGCTAAGTATGGTTTTTCTATTCCTGAATAGTTAGATGTGTGAAAAACTGCATGAAATTTCTGTGTCCGCAAAGTTCTGTTGGAATGCAGTTGCTCCTGTTCGTTTACTTGTTGTTAATAACTTCTCTGCACCACAGTGGCAGAGTTGAGCTGTGGCAACAGTGACTGTACAGCCTGCCCAGCCCACAGTACTCACCACCTCTGCACTTACAGACAAAGCTTGCCAGCAGTGGATATATTCTGTCTCACATAAGCCTTGTAGGCATCAGTGTTCACTGGGAAATTCCTAAGCTTTGAGCACTTGTGTTGGTCCAAATACCATCTTGCTTTATCCAGAAGGCATGTGTATGAAATACTACATGTAAATTATCAGTAAATCAAATTATTTTACTGATAAATTATAGAGCAACTCATTACTGCAAGTGTAGAGAGGATGCACATTTACTTCAGGAAGTTTGGTGTGCACTACATGATTATTCCTTTCCTTTTTTTTGTCTTTTTGAGACAGAGTCTCCCAGCCGGCCTGGAACTCACTGTGTAGACCAGGCTGGCCTCAAACTCACAGAGATCTGCCTGCCCCTGCCTCCCAAGTGCTGGGATTAAAACATGTTTTCATCCATGATGAAGATAAAGGATTTAGAAAAGAGGTAATGATAAATTATTTGAACTCAGTGTGCAATATTGTATCCAAATTGCCTCAAAATTATGTAATTCATAAATGAAATGCCCCTAGTAAAGCCTTTCTATTTGCAAACCCATAGTTTTTAACTTCACTAACAGCACCTAGTTTCCCTCAGGATCAGTTTTCTACTTGCCAGCTCATCACTGTACTAATTCAGAATCCGAGCTTCTCAATAGAATGAAGTTTCATCTTCCCAGTGTCTTCTCTTTCTTTTTCCTCTTCTCTCATCTCAGGTAACATAGCCCCGTTCATTAACCAACTGGCAAACATTTATTGAGCACTTTCTGGGTGTAGGCAGTGATTCCATAATGGGAAACATCTATATATTAGCCCTGTATTTCCATCAGGACCAAACTAAGAGACACGAGAGATGGAGGATGAAGAGAGTAGGTTCTTTTTAAAGTCCTCTTGTCTGTCTCTTAAGGTGGATAGACTTGGCCTGGTGGTTTTTAGGTCCTGGGACATGGACCAGTGCTTTTTCCACCGTTCTTAGTGACTTTATGTAGTGTACTCAGGGGCTCAAATTTACCATTTACTGGAGAATCCATCCCCCATGCCATCTTCATGCTCTGCCATGTAGTCATGAAATTACCATCCAATCTGGCACAATAGCAGCTATAAAGAGACTCTGAGCTTGGTACAATATATTGCTCTTTGTTGAGTGACCTTTATAGGTGGCGTCCATCTCCTGAACTTTTGTAAGATGCGTGCAAACTAATAATCCTTCCTTCATCCATACTTTACAAGAATATTATGAGGTTGAATAAGGAGGTTATTTGAAAGACCTGGCATTTCACAGAGAGAGTTGCTATAGAAACACAGAGGGGTATAAGTACTTCAGAAAGAAGGAATCTCGTGGCCTGTTTATTTCTTTGGAAGCCAGAAATGGAAGAGCCAAAGTGTTGCCCTTGACCTGTTTTAGGCTAACCTCAGATCTAGTTTCTCTTGCCTTTAGGATGAGGCTTTTTCTGCAGAGCACTGCACCATAATCAGCACTCTCTAGTGTAGGAAAAGTATTGTGGTGGTGCAGTATCAAACATGGTATGGAGCAAGTGGACATTTCTAGGGGGAAATTCCAACCTTGCTTTTCTACTGGGAAGAGATTGGTAGCTGGGGCAGACTAGGAAAGGATAAAATAGAAAATGAGAGGAAAGGCACTTTGAGAAGTAATCTGCCAGGGCTGGAGAGAAGGCTCAGTGGTTAACAACACTGGCTATTCTTGCAGAAGACCTGTGTTTGAATCCCAGCACTCACATGGCAGCTAACAACTGCCTGTAACTCCAGTTCCAGGGGATCCAACAGCCTCTTCTGTCCTCCGCAGGCATTGCACAACACGGGTGCACTTACCTACATGCAGGCAATACACACATACACATAAAAAATAATAAATAAAAATTTTTTAAAAAAAGAAATAATCTGCCAACAGCTATTTTTTGGGTCTGCGAGGACTGAGCCCTATATTGGAACTGCCCAAGGAAGCATGAGACTGGATCCTGCCCTCAAGGAGCTTTGAGCCTAGTTTTACAAAGAGGGGTGGAGGAAGGGCTGGGAGGAAAGGCGGAGATATTAGCTGTGGGTTTCTGACAGAAAATTATAATCAGCTTAAGGAAACGCTTTTGTTTCTATTATGAGAGGATGTTAGATTTTGTTCAAGACTTTTGTGAGTCTATACAGATTGTCATGTGGGTTTTTCCTTTGTATTAACATACTGTGTTACATTAATTTTCTTATGGCAAATCATCTTTGCACTTCTGAGATACATCCCACTTGGTCAGGATCCTCAGGCCTTCACATGCTGCTAGATTTGGTTGCTAGTATTTTTGTTGGGGCCTTTTGTGTCTGTATTCATAAATAGATTAGTCTAGAATTTTCTTTTCCTGTGATATCATTATCTGGTTTTGTATGAAGGCAAAACTAACATTACAAAATGAGCTGGGAAGTATTCCCTTCTCTTCCTTTTTTTTTTTTTTTTTTTTGGAAGAGTTTATGTTAATTCTTTAAACATTTGGTAGAATCCATTAGTGAAACCATCTGGTCCCTGGGCTTTTCTTTGTGGGGGTGCATTTTTTAATGCATGGTGCAGAAGAGTATTTATAGAACAAACTCATTTGAGGGAGAGACTTTTTAAGAATAGATCTCTGTGCTAATGTTTATAAAAGAAAATTTTGGAAGGATATAAAAAACTGGTAGCAAAGATTATCATTGATTGGGGTAATAAAATGAAATGAACCTAATCTTATATATTTTATTTACTTATTTTATTTTTTTGGTCTTTTTGAGACAGGGTCTACCTGTAGCCCCAGCTGTCCTAGAACTCGCTATGTAGACCAGGCTGGCCTTGAACTTATATATTTTTAAATTATAAGCATACATCATTCTAAATAAAAACAATTTTTTAAAACTATTTAAAGTGACTTGCACTTGGCCATTTGCTCTCTGTGTCTGTCACTGGCCTAGCCTCCTTAGGGACTCCCAACTCTGTAGGCCCTGCATTTCTCCTCAGCACCACAGGTGCTGTCCTCTGCCCAGTTCTGACCTCTATCAATACAGAATTGTCAACACCCTGAAGACAACTCATAGTTATGTACATGCCATGCTGTTCCCTTTCCTGGCCATCCCTGTCCTGTTTACTCAATGACATTCTCTCAATTTCTATTCCTCTGTGAACGCATCCTGGCTCACTCTCCTTTAGTTGCCTGCTGAAAGGAGAAAATTCCTCTGTGCTGCTCCTCTCATATTTTTTGATTTGAGCTTCCTGATTACGCAGCATCATAATTATGAGTTCATATATGTCTTCCCTTAAAGTATACTTCTCAAGTTTGTGTCTCTTTAGCATAGTACAGTGCTAGGCACAGAATAGATGCTTTAAAATGAATAGACTTGAATTGAATTCTCGGGACAAGGCAGTCTAAGTAGAATGAGCTGGGTAAATAAAGACCAGAGTTGTGTATTACTATAACCTTTTCTGGGGACATGAACTAGTTTGGCTTGATAGGAAGATTCGTGCTGGGAAATACAATTGAATGATTTTGGCAAGACTGGTGTTGGAAGCACTTGAAAGCTGGCTTGGTGAGGAAATATTGAATGAAGCACCCTCCTTGCTTCCTCCCAGCCTTTTCCCAGCTCTCTCTACCCAATCGGCTTACCACCGCCTTACAAATGGCCGCCTCCATTCATTCATCATGCCTCAGCACACCTGTCCTCTCCCTGCCTTCCTCTTCCCAGTATGCTTCACGCTGCCACAGCCAGCATGGTTGACTTACTCCTTATGCTACCTGTTGCCTTCCCACTTGGAACATCAGCTCCTCAGATCTGGACTGCCTTGTCCACAGGCAACTCCTGAGCACTGCAACTGCTTAGTCAGAGCTCCTGGAGAAGATGAATCTAAATTAATGAAGTTCGGTATTCAGACCTGACATAGATAGTTTAGTATCATTCACATGTAAGTCTGCTAAGAGTGTTGCAGCTGTTTGTAACAGTCTGAGACTGGGCACTGGAGGGGAGGGGAGGGAAAGGAAGATATGTTGCTTAAAGGTTATTTTCTTAAAAACTAAATGTGAATGCCAGATGTGGTAGAGATCACATCTTTGATCTCAGCACTCGGGAGGCAGAGGCAGGTGGATCTCTGTGAGTTCAAGGCCAGCCTGTTCTACACAATGAATTCCAGGCCAGTTGGGGTATAGGGAGATCCTGTCTCAAAAAACAAACAAAACAAAACAAAACAAAAAACTAAATGTGAATAAAATGAGTGAGTTTATTTCTTACCTAGAAAAATGTTGTTTGTGTGATGACTAATCAATGTGTTTTAATGATTTCTCTCTTTTTCTTTCTCCACAGACCTTTGTAGTATTAAACAGAGGGAAAACTCTCTTCAGATTTAGTGCCACGCCTGCCTTGTACATTTTAAGTCCTTTTAACCTGATAAGAAGAATAGCTATTAAAATTTTGATACATTCATATCCTTTTCTGCATGTGTGAGCATGCCGGGGTGTGACTGCTTGCATGTGTTTGAGCGTTTGATAGCTGATTGTGTTCTAAGCATCTTGCCAGTCGTGCAGTTGCCCACCCCTCCCCCAGCCTGAAAAGGGAAGTTCTGCTGGGTCCCAAGATGAGCTTCCGCAGACTTTGTTTTTAAGGACATCACTGAAGTCTAAATTTTTGTTGGGATCATTAAGAGGGACAAATTAAGATGTGACCTTTTACTGAAGTTTTGGCTTTTAGTCATTTCATTCCATGGTAGACTGTGCAGCTTCTTAATGTATTAAGAGCTGTTAAAAGAAGTTTGTGAAAACTGCTTCTGAATTACAAATAGCTGAATGAATGCTTTAGAGCTCTGCTCTGATTTTTTTTTTTTTCTTGAGCAACAAGCTTAGAAAGTATCAGATAAATTTCAAATGAAATCACCTTCTTGGCACAGAAGTTTAGATGCAGATTGTGGGATAAATAGGAATCTTCTCTGGGATTTTCCTTCCCCTTAAGTAGGAAAATGCCAACCTTTCCATCCTGTTAATAGAGAAGAACATATGACACATGACAAATGTATGATGGGCTTAGCAACTTGACACAGTGACCAAACTTGCATGGTTGGCACTTAATTTAATAGTACTTAGTCCTTTGCTTCTGAGAGTATGGCATCCTCCAGGGAGGATGAGGAAACCAGTAGTTGCAACTCAGTGGTTGAGTTCATGGAGTTTCTGCCACATCAGAACTCTGGGAACTTAGCGTTTTGATGCTGGAATCTGTAGTTTTCAAACAGCGTCGTTCTGAAGTAGGGAGGTTTACAAGAAATAGATCATTTGCAGTGGCTTTTTTCCTCTCTGAGTCAGAGATGGCATGTATTTTTCTCTAAAAAGTATGTTACTGTCCCCCAATGAAAAACCCACCTGTAGTGAAGAAAAAACTCCAACTGGAAGGTGCACTTCTTTTCTTTTTAAAAATTACTGGTAAAATAAAGATGAGGAATGCCATTAAGACAAAAGAGAGAGAGCGGGAGAGTTAAGAGCAAATGAGCCATGGCTCCAATGCAGTTTGAGTCTGAGTAACTCCTGCTGACCTTGAAACAGTTTTGTTTGTCTCCATAGACAAGAACAGAAGGGGCTGAGAAAGACCCTGGATGGAGTGGGCACCTTCAGGATCAGACTGACTTGGCTCATCACCTGATTGCCAGGGGTCTGGGGGTACTGATGCCCTTGAAATCGTACCTAGCATGCCACATTGGTTTTCCAGGTGGGACATATTGGCTGGCCCTTTGCTCCCAGAGATAATTCAGCCCATTGGAAGACCCAAGGGGAAATTAATTGCATGTAGATTTTCAGATAACTAATTATACAAGATAATTAGCAATGAGAAAATAGAGATTGATTTTCTCCTCTGATGGCCTTGGGGTCTTTGGTTGCTTCTGGTTCCTATTCATGAAGTTTTAAGTATTTATAGAGTATCACCCATAGTGAAAAGTGACATTTTTATCCAAAAGGAATGGAACAGTGACAGTGTTTGGAAGGGAGCATGGCCATCCTGCCCCATCCACCCTGGGTGGGGACACCCAGGGCTTCCCTTGTTGCTATGGTAACACCAGCTTCCCTTATCACGTTGCCCTTCCTTCTCCTGTGCTTGGTCTCCTTTTAACCTATTGATTTAGATCTCCTGAGACCCAGTGCAAAATGGATTTGTTATCCAGGAAAAAAGACAGGCCAGACTTTGTATACCCCCTTAACTCTGCTCTACAGTATTTAGCATGATCATTATGTGCACTATTTTGACCAACTGTGTATTCATGACTTTTAGTAACCCTCCTGACTGGTCGAAGAATGTGGAGTAAGTGGTTTTATTTGTCTGCTTGTTTGTTTTATAAGGAATTTCATTGTGTTTTACCACAGTTTGTGGAGAAAAAAATAGTTACTGCCAGGATGTCTTACTGAGAGAGCTGAAGATAGGTGTAGAAGCAGAGAGCCTGGAAATGAACGCTAGAAAGAGCCATTCTGCTCTGGGAAGCATTGCCCTCCACCTTCTAAGGGGCTTTTGCCTATGCACCCCTCCTCCCCACGTCCTCTGTTACTGATAGTACTTTCTCCATCTTGAGGTTTCCCTTGTTTGTTTGTTTATTTGTTTGTCTGCTGTTTTTTCCCTCCAGGGTGATCCTGTGCTAGGTGGCAGCATAGGGTTATTTCTTTGGGGCATCATTCAGGCCCTAGTGCAGTATTCTGGGTTCTGGTATGGACATGCCAGTAAGCTTCAGCCGACACCCTTTCACTGCCGTCCGACTGCACTGGCTACGCCCTTTCTGTTTTGTTGTGTTAGTTGAAGCCACATCTCAGACATGAGTTATCTTAAAAAGTTCACTGAAAGTTTCTATCAGAAATAACCTCAAGCTATCCTTTTCTTTGGCAGATACACGTTCACAGGGATTTACACATTCGAATCACTAGTGAAAATCATTGCAAGAGGTTTCTGCATAGATGGCTTTACCTTCTTACGGGACCCATGGAACTGGTTAGATTTCAGTGTCATCATGATGGCGTGAGTTCCTTGCTTATTTTATTGGTTTTGGGGCTGTGACTGTGAGTGTGTGTTTGTTATTCCTGAGTATGCTTGTAGGATGATGCAAGTAAGTGTGAATGTATGAGCTCAGCAAAATGGAGATTTTTTTTTCTTTTTGGGAATAGGGTCTCATGTAGCCCAGGCTGGCCTTGAACTCACCATATAGTCGAGGCTGCCTTGAACTACTAATCTTCTACCTCTGCCTTCCAAATACTAGAATTATAGGCATGTACCCCTATACATGGTTCCAGAATGGGGATTTCTTGGTTAGCCATGCCTGACCTGTGGGCTTTTGACTGTGGTTCTTGCTTGGGATGCCTTCTCAGCTTTGAACAGCAACATATTTGTGTAGGGGAAAGTAAGCAGAAGCTTTACAATTGGGAAGGAAGGTAGGGAGTGATATCCTATGGACACTCCTCCCTCAGAGTTTATTCTCCCTGATAATATTGACCAAGACTCACACATCCGTCACTAGGAGGCCTCCATAAAAACATAAAATATTTTTGCTGTAATAGGATATACCTTTGGCCCAAAGGCTTATGAGGCTTTTGAATTAAAACGCAATCCAAAGGTCCCAAACCAGCACTTCAAGAAAAGTAATTGACCAAAACTTAAAACTCTTGCTAGTGACCATGTAACTTCCCATGGGTGTGTTGCTTCAACTGTGAAAAGTATCTTTTTGGAAAACTTAGCCAATGATACAAGAGTTAGAGCAGGTTGTGGCATTTTTATTTCCATGCTGAGAAAGTGCTCTGTGGTTTGTGGTTGTATGGTGGGTTTTGTGTGGTTTTGTGCATGTGCAGGGAGATGTGTGAGAGGAACAGAGCATTTGCATGTGTGTGGGTCTGAGCACCAGGTAAAGATGTAGTACCATCATGGGATGTGGCTAAATGGTATGACTTTCAGTTATGGAATGACTTTCAGTTATGTGAAGAGAGTTTCTAGTTCTGGCATTATGAAATACGCATTAGTATGCCTTTAAAATCTAGGTGTCCTTGTTAGACACATTGCTGGTGACAAAATGGGCATGTAGCTCAGTATTTGCTTTGATCATATGATCTGTATTTCTCTGAGCCCTGCTTTTGTCTGTCACAGGATAACACTTCATCTGTAGACATGGCTGCACATAATGCATACAGCTCCTGGAGAAGTCGTAGACACTGCTGTGTAGGCATTTTGCCATTGTCCCCTGGGGAGCTACTTTAATGTAGATTTGTTTTGTGGGGCTCCTGCTTTAAAATTTTGTTTCCGTTTTTTAGGGAACTGTTCACAAACTGGGAAAATAAGTCTTTGCTACCTCATGACCTTCCTTTATGCTAATATAAATGCGTTCACAGTAAAGTCATTCTGAGGGATCAGCACACCACCACGTTTAAGAGAGTAAACCCTGGAAAAAGCCTGGAGTCTTCTGGTTTATCTGTGTTTTAGAATATGCTTTTGAATTCTTCTTGCCCATTTTAAAAAAGATGTGTTCCTTAAATGTTCATATTTTGAAATTTTTCTTTTTCAGGGAAAAAAATGAAATCATAGTTTGTATATAAGACCCTTTCTTGCCCCCATTCTCAAACCCTCACCCAGTGGTACCATTACAAGTTAACTTTGGTTTGATTCTGCAGGTATATAACAGAGTTTGTAAACCTAGGCAATGTTTCAGCTCTACGCACTTTCAGGGTACTGAGGGCTTTGAAAACTATTTCGGTAATCCCAGGTAAGATGGCCCGGGGTTGGTGTTAGGTGTTGGGTTAGGGCCCTAATGTGACGTATTGTACTTTTTGTTTTGTTGTGGTTTTGTTTTCTCCTTTGGTGTTTGTGTTTGTGTCTGTGTTTGTCATTTGTGTCTGTGTGTGACCTCCCTTACTACAGATATGTGACAGAGTTTGTGGACCTGGGCAATGTCTCAGCGCTGAGAACATTCAGGGTTCTCCGAGCTTTGAAAACTATCTCTGTAATTCCAGGTGAGAAAATGTGTGCACAAGACTGATTTTGCTGCATCTCCTCTTTCTTTCCATTCCTTTTGCCTACCACATTCTAAACTGGTGTCAGCACATTTGATACGGCCTTGCACTCTGCATGCTTTCCCCAGGAAACAGTCTCTAGAATGGCACTTTGGTCTCTAGGAAGACTTCTGACCGTGCTTGCCAGGCATGCAGCCTCATTCCATCCATGCGTTTGAAAAAGCACTTGCTTAAGAACCCCTTGTATTTCACAAAACCTGAAGAAAGTTGTCATGGAGTAAGCTGTCCCTTTATACATAAATCATTTGAATTGTGGCCTCATGGAATTACAGTGACGTTCACATTTGCTATCATTCCATTGCCTGTGATTCTAGGCTTCCTACAGCATGGTTTGCCAATAGCATGCTTTTCAAAGAATTATACTTTTACTGGTACTGAACTAATGCAATCATTTAATTAAAGAAGTGACCTACCCAGCTAACCAGTCAGAATTATAGGCAAATTAAAAAGCCTTGGAGTTAGTGAGCCGAATTTTAACAATCGCCATCTGCTGTGTCCTGCCCTCTGCTCCGCTAGAATGACAGCCAGTAGCCATCTACTGTGCGTACACTCAGGGATAATTCTCAAACATAAATCCCAGCAAAAGCATATGCAGGTACTGATTTTACAAAGGTAAGATGCAAACAAAAGGCACAGAAACTTGAGGGGGCTAAAGGAACGAGAGGGTTGAGAAGCCGTTAAATGCCAGTCTCTTTAAAAATTTTGCCCTTTTCTTTTGCCTCGCTGAGCTAGTCCAGTGGTTCTAAACCTCTTGAAGGTTTTTGCTCTCTTTGAGCCTCAGATGAAAGTTCACAGACACCCCTTCTCGCCAACACCCATCCATGAACCTCAGGTTAAGGTTCCTTAATTGAAATCATTGCACCTGGGTAATATGTATCTCTGTAAAAATCAGTCTTGAAATCTGGAAGCAAAAATATTTAGTCAGCCTTTCAAATCTAAGATAGACTAGCAGTTACCTGGCAGAGGAAAAAGCTGTTATTGCTCTTCAGACTTTAGTTGGGTTCAGAGGTATTAAGGAAGTCTCCCTAGAGACCAGGCTTTCTACCCTGGTTCTGAAGAGACAGGGCTGCCAAGATCATAGGCCTCCTATTCTGATCTCATTGCTGACTCAGAAGTTAATTTCTTTTACCCTCTATGAAACACCATCTAAATATCCTTGGTAAAGGGGCACAAAGGCCGCAAGGAGATGGAAGATTGGGGTGCAGTTCACCAGGAGCCTCCAGGATGGTAAACCCTTAGGCAGGCCTCGTCTGAGACAGCAGGAATGCCAGATCTTTACTTCCATTTTTCCCTTTGGTCTCTTCTCCTCTGGCCCCTTTTAAATATGATTCCATGTTTTCTGTTCACTACCCCCAGTACACTCTGCAAGGCATCTGTCTCTCTATGTTCTTGTGATCTCAAAACTTCTCTTCCAGAATTAAATTGGAAAGCTGTGTTCTGTTCACTAACTGGGGCAGCAGATGCTGTTTCTAGCCTGGCTCATTGCTGCTGTTTTTGTCTCTGCTGTAGGGTTGACTTTTGACCAGGACATTTATGCAAAGTAATTCTTGCCTGATACCAGTTTACTTAATACTCTAGCCATACATGTGTGTGTATAAATATGTAGTGTCTGTTACAGTGTGTGGCCCACAACAGTACAGCTTCAGTGATTGTACTAGAGGCAGCTACTATTACAAAAAAGAAACCTAAGCCCAACAAAAGGTTTGTATCAAGATTTGGACATCAGCTCACAATTTGAAATAGATTCTCAAATTCCTACTTCTGGAAGCACCCCCAACTGAGCTGGCTTTGGGAAGCTAGCTGGGATGGAAACTAACGTTAAAGACAGTAAAAGGAGTAAAGATCACTGTCAGTAAGAAGTTTCCCATTCAAGTGTGACTTCCAATTCCAATCCTTTTGCTCTCCATTCTCACTGTTAAGAGTTAGTAAGAGAAACTCGGCTGTTGGCATCTCCTCATGGAGAGCCTCCTGTTCTAAACGTCTCTGTCATTCCCCAGAGGGCTGGTGTCCTATTCCTACCTGTAAGTTACCCAAGTTTCCTTCCAGGTGGGAGCACTATGTGTGCATCATTGGCTCTGGGTCCATCTCTTGATGAAAAATCAGTTATTTTGATTCCAGGTTGTAGATCTGGGACATAGTGCTCCTCAGTAAAACCCAAATCCTGTATACCACGTTAATGAAATTGTGCTTGCTCTCCATGCTCCTGTTTATAATTTGGATTATAGGCTTTTGCCAAAACTGCCAAAACTATAGAAGGGAAACAAGAGTGTGTTAGTTACTTTTCTTTCTAGTTCAAAATACCTGACAAAAGCAATTTAAGGAAATAAGGGTTTATATTGTCTCATTGTGGTGGGAAGGCATGGCGGCAGGAGCATGAGGTAAGTGGTCATACAGGTTCACAGTCAGCAAACAGATAAACACTGGTGTGCCACTGATTTCCTCCTTTCTTAGTCCACGACCCCAGTCCATGGACTGGTGCCACCCATACCCAGGATGGGTTTTCCCACCTCAGTTACTCCCTGAGCATCCTCATAGACACACAGCAATTTGTCTTAGGTGATTCTAAATCTTGCCAAGTTAGCAGTCAAGGTTAACTATCTCAGAGAGCACCCATGGAGCTGATACAGAGTCTGCAACTCCCACAGCAGTCTCCAGTTCTCAACTCCCTACAGCAGAATTGCTCTCCTAGAGACTTCAGCCCGTTCCCTGTGGGCCAGTGCTGTGAGGTCTGACAGGATTCTAGAAGATTAGAGAGGAAGAAGGTTCACTCCAGCCTTTGGTATCAGAAATGTTTTGCCATTGGAGGCTCCATGTTGCTTAGAAGAGACAAAACTCACATTTTATTTTCTCCCTTTTTATTTTCTGTCTGAAGACCTGGATACAAGTTGCTTGAGGGTTGTTTCTCATTTGTTTGGTTGGTTGGATGGTTGGTTTGATTTTGCTTCAAAGGCAAAACCATCTTGGAGAGCAGTGCATGTATACTTTACGCTGAAAGAGTCATTTTCTTTGGCCCAGAATTGGTGAGGTTCAACTTGACACGGAATTATTCTGCATGGAAATTCATGTCTGAAAACTTTGTTTTCACTCTTCATTCATCTGGGGCCTATGGAGAAAAGTAAACTTCTTTGTGGCTTCATCAGAAGTTTTATCTCTGTGTGCTTTGATCATACGACATGGGACAGATGTCTGAACAAAAGACAGGCATTTCAGAGAGCTTCTCCTGCTTCTCTTGGGGAGCAGCACTTACGGCATCACCAGAAGTGGAGCTTGGCGATCTGTGCTTGTCAGTTCCTTTTTGCACCATGCCAGTGGCTCCCCTGCCCACTGCTCGCCAGTTCGTCCTTTCTTGATCACTTTTCTCTTGCTTTCATTTCTGTGTCTTTTACTTCTGACCAATGAGATCGGGTAGGAAGCAGAACAAACGATGGGCTCTTCTCCTCTCTGCTCCAGCACTCACAAAGAGCATTTTCTTCAAATGTATACTTTGCAAAGGTAGCATTTTTTTCTGTCTGGTGGAGGAAGATAGAAAAGGATGTTTTAGACCATAGTCACCTGTTACTTCTTTTTAAGTGTGCTAGTTTTAATTTTGCTCCTTTGCGCTTCTGTCCCTTCTACATTGCTTATTAGGGAAACATAACTAATTTTTTTTTTAGACAGGGTCTCCCTGTAGCCCCAGCTGGCCTGGAACTCACTATGTAGATTAGGCTGGGCTCAATATCACAGAGATGCTCCTGCCTCTGCCTTCTGAGTGCTGGGATTAAAGGCGTGTGCCACCACACCTGATAAAATTTAATAATGGTCCTAAGTGGAAAAAGACTTCAGAGAATTGACATTTCAAGGCTTGCATTTGCAGCAGGAAAATTAACAGGACTCTGATCTGCCCCCTGGGACTTGTCTGGGCCCTGGCCAGACTCGGAACTGGGGAGCTCTTCTTTTCCCTGGGCTGGAAACTGCTTGTGACTGCTGCTAAGAGCTGCTCCAGTATTAATTTTGTAAAGAGAATTAGCTCATATTGCTACAGATCACTTAAGTTCCTCAACCTGGGCTACAAACTGAGGAATATGAATATGAATATTTATATATTTATATTATTTATAATTGGACCATCACAACAGTAGAAGATTTTGATCCCAATATGCATGGTTGATTTCTCTGGACATAACACATAAGCTGGCTTTGTTCATTTGTTCAAGGGATTGTGGGTATTACGTAAGGTGACAGGAGGATCAAAGGTGCTTTTGGACATAGAGTGGAGTGGAATCCTGCAGCGCCAGCTTCTCCTGCTTCTCCAAATTCCTAAAATACCCAGCCTCCTCTCTGGTAGCTGACCTTTCATACCTTGGGCACAGCTGTCTTTTCAGATCTGTAGTAAGTATTAACTTCTACTGAGGCACGTGCCAGTACTAGTTAATATTAGCCTCAAGAGTTCTTGCTGTCCAAATGCCCCCACATGGCTTCTGTTGCACACTCTGTTGTGTAGGAGTCGTGTGAAGGAGTGTTCTGCTCTGTTTTCGATAATCAGTTTTCAGTCAGTGTCTTGCTTGTTCTGGCATGTGGTGTTGTGAGCCAACAGAAGAAGCAAGACAGGGCTGGAGAGATGGCTCAGCGGTTAAGAACACTGGTTGTTCTTTGCAGAAGACCTGGGTTCGAATCCTAGCACTCACATGACAGCTAACAACTGTCCAAAACTCCATTCCCAGGGGGTCCGACAGCCTCTTCTGACCTCCGAGGGCACTGCACAACACGGGTACACTTACCTACATGCAGGCAATACACGTGTACACATAAAATAAAAAACTAAAAAACAAAAAAAACAACACACCTTTCCTTCACACCAGAGCAATACCACTCTCCATCCTTGTATGTGTCAGGTCACAAATTCCACCGTAGCCACTGCATCGTAGAGCTGGAACTTAGCAGATGTATTGATGGTACATCACTGTAAATTGCCATTGCTGTGTCTGCAGATATGGTGGTTCTGTTATGAGCCCTAGTGGAAGGAAGAAGTCTCAGTGAGATCCACGTACCGCAGCAGTTCAGTGACTGCATTCGGTGTAATCGCGTCTTCTTTACCTGCACTCATGCCACATTGCCTTCCTTTCTCCTGTGCCACCTGCTAATTTCTTTTTGGATCTGGATGAGAATCTTGGAAAGTATACTTGGTAAATGACTGCCCTTAATGTTATTTAGTCATTACTCTTGCCTAATTAAGATTTGTTTCTCTGAGCCTCTGTGAAGTATACAGCTGAATGCCATTTCCAACTACGTTTGCACTTTAAACTTTTTGAAAGCTAAACAAACTCTCACCAACAAGATGCTGTAAGCTTCGGATGTCAAAACACTTGAGGAAATTTTTTTTTTTAGCTTTGTGGACACTTGTTTCCAGATTTCTTCAACAGTGACATCTGGCTGATGGAAAAGAGATGGTAAGCCACCTCTTGTGAGGATTTGGGCCCATCTCTAAGAAGGGATGAGGGCCAGGCTGGGGCATTGCATCTCTGGGTGCAAGTGAGAGGACATAGGAGTACTGGAAGGTCAAGGCTGGTACAGTCTTGGACCTCTAGAGGCCAGCAGAAAGGAAGCCGAGTACAGAGTCAGAAAGGCCTAGGGACAGAGAATGTTTGGTTTCCACCTCTCTGCTCTCCATGTGCCTATTTCTACTCTTTCTTTGAGTACTAAATTCCTTTACTTCTCTGGCACATTTTAATATAATGACACAATATAGACACTGGCTAGCTCTCAGATTTATATATTAATATTTCTTCCACATGATGAGCTAGCTCTCTCTTGTTCTCAATCCCTATAGCAAAGGCTCTGGATTTAGGTCAGATGTCCATCTTGACATCTGTAACTGCTCAGAGAGTCACCTTGCACAAAGTTGCTAAGAGCACACCCTTAGGGACCGGGCATAGTTCAAGCTCATGGCCTAGAATTTCTTGTTATTCAGACCTGGAAGTAGTCAAAGAGTTTCCAACCAGGAGAATTAAGTCAGATTCATGGCAAAATTGAATTATTTATTTATTTATTTATTTGTTTATTTATAACAAGCCCATTTGTTTTATATATTTCATAGTTTTATACCCTTTTTGCTAATATGACAGCACACTTTTCAATTTAGTTAAAAAGTAATGCTAAGGCATTAAATGATCGTGTGGTGTTCAGATGCATGTTTATGTGATGCATTCAGGAAAAGTAGCTGTATAAGCTTTTCATCAAAAGGTCCAGGAAAAGAAACATGGCAGCATTCTTCAGTGACTCACCTAAGTACTCTATTTAAATCACTCTTCAGTTCTGAAAACAGCAGATCCGAATAGTTTAGATGCCCACAATTTTATTGTTGGCCAGTTATAGGCCAGTCCCAACCCAGGCAAAATATACCGTTCTTTAGAAGTGGTATAGAATAAATTTCTTTAAAAAAAAATTTTTTTTTTTTTAGTCTTTTTGAGACAGGGTCTCCCTGTAACCCCAGCTGTCCTGGAACTCACTATGTAGACCAGGCTGGCCTTGAACTCACAGAGATCTGCCTGCCTCTGCCTCCCAAGTGCTGGGATCAAAGGCGTGTGCCATCATGCCCGGCTTTATTTATTATTTTTATTTTATGTATGTGAGTATATTGCCTGCATGTAGGTAGGTGCACCTGTGTCATGCAGTGCCCTCAGAAGTCAGAAGAGGGTGTCGGATCCCCTGAAACTGGAGTTATAGACAGTTGTTAACTGCTATGTGGGTACTGGAAATCGAGACAGGGTTCTTTGTAAGAGCAGCCAGTGCTCTTAACCACTGAGCCATCTCTTCAGCCCTAGACATAAGCGTCTTAACGCTGGGACATTGCACTTGATGGCTGCCTCTACTTGTATCTAGCTGTGTGATCACATGCCTTGGCATAAAGGACAGTTGGACATTTCAGTTCCTGAATCTCAAACCAACATCTCTGCCCTGTTTTTAAAGACTTGTAGAGATGATTCTTTAGCTCCTCCCTGCAGCCCAGTGCTGTGCAGTGAGCTCTCTGGCACCCAGTCTACTGCTCTTCCTGTGCAGTCCTACAAGAAGAAAAGGAATCTGAGTGGAAACGTCTTGTCTCTTGGAGCTCATGCAAGCTTCTCATCTCCTTGGTGTCTTAGCCTCCAGGGAGGCCATGCTGTGAGGACACTCAGGCGTCGGCGCTGCACTCTAACTCCTAGCTCTTTCTCTTTAACACCTCTTGGCTCCCTTTAAGAAGAGAGAAATTTCTCATTCATTTACTATTCATTTGTGAAGTGCCTGCTTTGTGCCAGATCCTAGACTAGGCACTGTATCTACTGCTCCTGTTGAGTTCTGTTGAGCTTCACTTTGAACATTCTAGGTAGTCACTTGCAAAATACCCACCCCCCAAAAAAAGCTAGAGCCATGTGCATACCACCATCTTCATACTGGGTTAGCTATGAGCAGTGGCATTATCCCAGCCAGGACCCTTTGAGGAGGGCAATAAATATAAAATAATAACAAGTGACAAGTACTGAATGTCAGCTATGCATCAGGCACTGTTTTGAATATTTGAATGTTTATTATCTTATTTAAATGACATGATAATTCAGTGTAGCTGGTATTGAAAATCATTTTAGATGAGTAAACAAGCTCAGACAGTAATAGTTAATATTTAACTCATTCACCAAACAAGGTGCTTTGTTAAGTATGTTATATGAAACATGCTCAATCTTCACAACAGTCTGATATTCAGACTGTGATAATCTTCACTTATTTATCTTTGGTGATGTTGGAGATGAGACCTAGGCACTGCCTATGCTAGGCAAATGTTCTACCACAGAGCTGTAGCCTCATCTAAAGTATCTCCATCTTAATTTTGTTTTGTTTTGTTTTGTTTTGTTTTGTTTTTGAGACAGGGTCTTATAGTCTTGGCTGGCCTGGATCTCACTATGTAGACCAGGCTGGCCTTGAATTCACAGAGATCCACCTGCCCCTGTCTCCCCCAAGCGCTGGGATTGAAGGTGTGCATCACCACTCCTGGCTTAATATTTCCATTTTAAAAGTGAATAAAAAGGGGCTAGAGAGATGGCTCAGTGGTTTAGAACACCAGCTGCTCTTGCAGAGGACTTGGGTTCAGTTCCCAGCATCCACATGGTAGCCAACAACTGGATCCGATGCCCTCTTCTGACTTCTGCAGCCTTCGCATGACAGGGGCACACTTGTATACATGCAGGGAATACACTCATATACATGAAATAAAAATAATAAATAAAATATTTTTAAAAAATAAAATGGAAGTGAAAAAACTCAGAGTCCATGGGGGTTATTTTCAGTGTTCAGGTGCTGCATGTACGTGGCATCTCTTGATTAGGATTAGTGATGATCCAATCAACCATGTCCAGCAAAGCCAAGACAAGGCTTTCCTAGCGTGTGAGACTTGTATTCTTGCCTTCAGAGTTGTTGAGAACCTTCCTGAGGCCTGTGTGTCAAGGCTCAGGGACTGCCTTTGCTCATCCTGGTATGCTCCAGGGTGTCATTGCTTTGTGGGTCATGTCCTATGGTAGGTGATGTTGGGCATGCTAAGGAGAGTCGTTCATAGCCTCATTGACCCAAGCAGCATGAACCTATGATAATATTTTCTGTATCTCCTAATAACCAAGCCCTCCATATGTCATTCAGAAATTACCTTCTTCAGGTTTCAATTTGAACCAAGTGGCTTCCATTTAAAACCTCACGTTAGGACTGGCTTAATATAGCTCAGTGGTTAAGCATGTGCCTAGCTTGTGTGAAGCTTTGTGTTCAATCTCAGGCACCAACCACAAAAATAAAATAATCAAATAAAATAAAACCAAATTAAAATGGGTTAGAAATATTTTGGGGTTTTTTTTCAGACATAAAGAAAGATCACTGTAACAAGCAGTACATGTATGTGATACAGAGAAAGTATATTTTTAAATGGAAGTATATTTTTAAACTAAATACTGGATTGGCAATAATTAACCTTTTTAATATATTGTGATTTCCAGAGCCCTTAAGAAAATCTTCTTGTACCCTCCTGCTTCTTATACTTGTAAACTATCAAGTGGTTCTCTTTCTAACCTGGAAGTCTCCTTCATTCCTGAATTTATTTTCATTTGTTTATTCAACAAATATTTACTGTAAGTTAGGCAGTATAGGTACAGCTGTGGACAAGACGCACAGAACGTGAAGTAGAACTATGACAAATAGTACAGAGGAAAGTTTAAGGTGCTGCTAAAAATAACCGTGGTGAGAGAGGGAGAAGTGTTGGGAAGGCAGAGGAGGGCTTCTGGAGGAAGGAATTACACTGAGACCAGAGGGGTGAGAAGGAGTTTCGCAGGTGAGGCATGGGGAGGAAGGGAGCATCTAGGCAGAGGGAACAGCATGTGCGAAGGCCCTGGGGAGACACAGCCTGGCTCATTTTGATCTGAGACAAGAAAGGAAGTCCAGGGAGAAAGTCAATGCTGTTGGAAAAGGCTTCCTTTTGACTTTTAAAGATTATTGGCTTAAAAATGAACACTTCAGGAAACTGGTAATTCTGATGACTCGTTCTCGTGTCAAGATGCAGTGGCTGTATTTCAAAGGGGAGAGGTAGAAGCTAGGGCCAAAAGGGGGAGGCTGGGGCAAGTAGGAAGGGCTTTGAGATGACTCTGGTTCTGGGGGCTCTGTATCCTCAGGCCTGAAGACAATTGTGGGCGCCCTCATCCAGTCTGTGAAGAAGCTGTCGGATGTGATGATCTTGACCGTGTTCTGCCTGAGTGTTTTTGCCCTGATCGGCCTGCAGCTGTTCATGGGAAACCTGCGAAACAAGTGTGTTGTGTGGCCCATAAACTTCAATGAGAGCTATCTTGAAAATGGAACCAAAGGCTTTGACTGGGAGGAGTATATCAACAATAAAAGTAGGTGGTCCCTCCACAGCTAGAATAAAAGCTTGATCACCCCTGGGCTGTAAAAAGTAGTCCTGCCCAGAAAGGCGAAGCAGCACTACCAGAAGTAGCCACGGGCAGCTGTTCCCCAAGGCAGGCAGGAAGGGTCTGGAAGCCTCGAATCCCAACCCTTGGAAACCAACTGAACCCTTAGAGTGGCTTCATATGTCCCCCTAAATGTTTGCTTTAATGTTCATGCTTAGAAGCTTGATAAAAAATTGTTTCCTTTGCTGGCTTATCTGAAATATTTAAAAATTTAGTCCAGAATATGCTTATGGAACCCAAGTTTTTTAGTACTAGTCAGACCGACCTTTGTAATCGATCCTGTCTAGGGAGTCAGGCAATTTCTTACACATCATTTGCTCTTTCTACAGTTAGGGAGCTTCAGTAATTCATTTGAGGAACTAAAGCACTGGGGTCTTGCATTAATGAAAATTTGGTGCAATGATATTTCTATTAACAAAAAAATCACCATTAGTCACTCCAGAGAAATAAAATCAATTAAGTAGCTACCATTGCAAAGGAGATCTCAGAGGCAGAGCCTTCTGATTTAAAGTAGGACATGATAACTAATGACTAGTGAGAAGTTTTAGAACATCTTGATAAAAATGTTACAAGGATAAAAGGATAGAGTTATACAAAGGGATGAAGAACTCAGAAACTTACTTTAGACCCTTTCAAATACCAGAGCCTGGGAAGTCAGGTGCCTGTGAAGAGAGTATTCCATCAGAGGGTATAGGATAGTACTTCAAGTTTGTAAATGTATATAAGAAAATCATTAAGGAAGGAATTCTCATCAGCTTTCACTGCTGTTGGGAAAGATTTATATGAGCTAAAGATCAATAGCTGCTTCTGCTGGGGCGAGTAAGGGACAATATAACCTTATTCTCTCATTCTCTGAATTCTGCCTATTCATTTCCTGCCTCTTCGAACTTTTCTAGCAAATTTTTACACGGTTCCTGGCATGCTAGAACCTTTACTCTGTGGGAACAGTTCTGATGCTGGGTAAGTAGCTCACCTAATTTTGTTCTCCTTCCTTAAAATAATGTGCCTATTATTAGTGGGATCAAAATGGGCAGTATTTTCACTTTTCTTTGTGTTCACATAATGGACCCCACAATTGGGTCTGACCTATTGCTGACTCAGATTTTCTTTCTGTTTCATATTTTTCTGTCCAAAGTTGACATTTCACTAGTAGGTAAATGTGCCTGTAGTCTTAAGCTAAAATCAAAGATGTAAAAAGACCAGGAGGAAATCTGTAACACCAAATAGCTTACCTTCCTCTTGCAGATTCTCTCATCCTATCTTAACACAGTTAATACAATATGAAACAAGGACACTGTCTTGGTGAGACTTTAGCATCCAAAGATGGCCCAGAATGTACTAGATCTGACAGTATGGGGGAAGGATAGTAACAACACAAGATTCAAGTCCTAATTCTACTTCTAGCTCTAAGCCCTTTGCTGAGCCATTTAATCTAGCCAAGCCTCAATTTCCTCATCCATGAAATAGATTCAATAAGCTATGCTCTCTCTTCCTTGCAAGGTTACTGTAAGAAGCCAGTTAAATAACATACATGGAGGTACTTTGTAAGCATAGGGCTATTCAAATATAGGATGGTCACTTAAAGTATAGTGATCCCCTAGGATCTGGTGTTTTAATGTGACCATGATAATTAGAAATCCAGCTAAATACTATATTGAAGTAGATACTAGAAATTACATCAAAAGAGATATCAGATGAGTCAAAAGGCAGAAGACCTTGTGTAATTCAGGCCACTGAAATCTCTAGACTCAGGTTATCACAGCAAGAGTGGACAGAACACAGAGAACAAAGACGACCTCTAAATACCTGTCATCTACGATGGAGCTAAGTTAAATGCGATTGAGTTGTACGTTGATATGGATCCAAGACAGTGGTTCTCATGCTTTGGCATGCGTAAAACCACCTGGCATATCTCTTTAAAATGCAGATCCATAGATTCCTATCTCCAGAGTGTTCAGTGCCTAAGTTTTGAGTAGGACGTAGCACTCTGCATTTCTAAAAGAACAGCCAGCTAATTCTGATTCCCCCTTTTCTTTGTGTTTATTTTTCTTCCGAATTTGTTGTCCTGGCTGTATATATACATGGCTCTTTTTATCTCCAAAGTCATAGAATAAATGGGTTTGAGTTATTTATTATCTCCAAGGTCATGACTGGGTAGAATTAGGTTGAAAAATCCTGAACCTCCTTTCTGAGTGAATGTGTGTTGCCAGGAATCAAACCCAGGGACTGTGCTTACTATACTAGTGCTCTTCCACCGAGCTACATCCCATCCCAGTGGTGTCCCTTTCTTTCTTCAGGCAATGCCCAGAGGGATACCAGTGTATGAAAGCAGGAAGGAACCCCAACTATGGTTACACAAGCTTTGACACTTTCAGCTGGGCCTTCCTGGCATTATTTCGCCTTATGACCCAGGACTATTGGGAAAACTTGTATCAGTTGGTAAGTAATACCTCTTTTTCTTTATGATAGAGTTGGCATGAAGCTATGTGGAGTTGGAGACTTTCTGTGTGAGAGACCTTTCATGAACATTTTAAACAGAATCTGAAGATGGCATTTCCCATAGTCAGCTGGCTTACAGTATAAGTGAATTTGCCTAGCGCTCAGCCCTGTGTCTTGAATGCTTAGTCATGGACAACTTAGAAGCTTGCAGTCTTGACAGCCTTAGACTGGGTTGGGAATTTGCTGCCCTACTTACTTTCTCTTGTCTCACCATCTGCAGTGTATTTCCTTTTGGAGTTTTTTCCAGCAAGCTGTGTGTATTAAATGAGGCCAGTAGCCATTTCATTTGGCCACACTGATAATTTTGGGTGTCCTGTAATTTTACAGGTTGCAATGGGGAAGTTAGTGTGGCTAATTGCCAAGTTAAATTTCATGACAATCCATTGCTTTCTCTTTCACTCTGGTATTTGATGATACCAGTTAGTTAGAGAATAAGAAACATGCTTCATCTTGCATGAAGGAAAATCTTTAAGGGAAGCTTCTAGTTCAAATCCCTAGACCAATGTTTAATGTTGAACTAGAATGCCCTCAGGTTTGAATCTACTTCATAAAAAATTTGTGATTGGCACTAAATTCATTAAATACTTGTTAACTGAAGGAATAAAGATGAGCCAGGCCTGGTGATGCAGGCCTGTGATTCTAGCACTCAAGAGGCAGAAGCAGGAGGATCGCTGCAAGTTTGAGGTCAGTCTCATCTACACAGCAAGTTCTAGGCCAGCCAGGACCACATCGTGAGACCTTCTCTTGATGGCCAGCTAAGGTCTTGACTGTGTACGTGGTCCGAGGCACACTGGCCCTATTGTTGGACCTCTCCCACTCCCAGGTACCAAGAGGTTTTCTGTCATTTTTCTATTCCTCTTCTGCAGCCCCGGTTACCTTCACTTGTGCCCTGCAGAAAATGTAAAGTACCTAACTAAACGTCTAGGGAAAAAAAGCCTTAGATAAGGAGTTGGGGAAGTTGGGGGTGAGTGGTGACTACATTACAAATATATTATGCCCATGTATGAAATCCTCAGGGAATGAATAAAAATATTACATTAAAAAAATCAAGTATTTTTCTATGAATATTTTTTTCTCACAATGGAGGGTGAGAGTTAAGCATTTGAAAGACATTCAGCTGCTGGGACGCTCAGGTTCTATAACAAGAATTATCATACAGTGAGCACTGTCCTATTCAGACTGCAAGTGGTGTTCCTACCAAGGCACTAGACTCATGAAGTGTTTCCATCCTGCTTCATTGATGCAAGTAACTGAGGGAACAGCCTTTGTCCTTACAGACCTTACGAGCAGCTGGGAAAACATACATGATCTTCTTTGTCCTGGTCATCTTTGTGGGTTCTTTCTATTTGGTGAACTTGATCTTGGCCGTGGTGGCCATGGCATATGAGGAGCAGAATCAGGCAACACTGGAAGAGGCAGAGCAAAAAGAGGCTGAGTTCAAGGCAATGCTGGAGCAGCTTAAGAAGCAGCAGGAGGAGGCACAGGTTGGTGGCTGATTCCTTGCAGCAGGCCTTCGTCCAGATCATGGTCACCAAGGCTCCAGCTAACTGCCATTGCAGTTGATCTTTTATTATGTATTTCAGCCCTTCAGTGTTCAACTTCTATGATGACTAGGAAGAAAAAGTTGAGTAGTTTATATAGTGTTTCATTTAAGCATAGCCTTTCATTAATTTGTTGGTTTGTTTGCTTATTTATTTGGTGCTGGAGATTAAGCCCAACTTTGTGTATCCTAGGCACAAGTACTCTTATTACTGAGCTAGATCCCCAGTCCCAAACGTAGCCACTTTTTGGTTGAGAAAAATATTAGGATCTTCTTGATGGATTCTCTGGCCATAGAATATTATTTCTAATTAAAAAGAAGATATGAGGGCTAAGTGGATCTCTGTGAGTTCGAGGCCAGCCTGGTCTACATAGTGAGTTCCAGGCCAGCTGGGACTACAGGGAGACCCTTTCTCAAAATAAACAAACAGAAGATACAGAAAATTAAAATAAAATTTGGAGACAGACTTGTGATTCCACTGTTCTGATATTTAACTCTCTGATTCTCCTAATACACATGTATTTTTGCTTTGTTGACCCCATGATATATGATATAGCTTCTAAGCTTTCATTCCATTATTGCACAGTATGGAATCCTTTGGTACCACGAAAGCAGCCAGGTCCTTATCTGAGATACTCAGAAGAATGAATCCCAACATGCTCAGCACTGGGTTCTCTGATCACTTAGGGCTGTGTGCCAAGATGCAAATTCATCTAGAAAGTGGAGGCAGCTTCCTCCTGCAGGCTGGGCTCCCTCCCTTCCTTTCTGTGGAGAAAATGGTTCCTTGGTGGTTTACTTGGGTGTCCGCAGACAGTGCTTCTGACCTGCTCTGTTGCTCTGCCCCCTTCCCTAGGCTGCTGCGATGGCCACTTCAGCAGGCACTGTCTCAGAAGATGCCATTGAAGAAGAAGGTGAAGATGGGGTCGGCTCTCCACGGAGCTCATCTGAAATTTCTAAACTCAGTTCAAAGAGTGCCAAGGAAAGACGTAACAGAAGAAAGAAGAAGAGGCAGAAGGAGCTCTCTGAAGGAGAAGAGAAAGGAGATCCTGAGAAGGTGTTTAAGTCAGAGTCAGAAGATGGCATGCGAAGAAAGTTCCGGCTGCCAGATAACAGAATAGGGAGGAAATTTTCCATCATGAATCAGGTAAACTTTGCACTGGCCCAAATAAACCTAAAGAATTCTGCTTTTCCTACTCTCAACTTGGCCACACAACCCCCAGACCCATCCCTGCACCTGCCTTTCCTCTCCATGCTCTACATTGCCTTCCCCTAGCTGGAAGCCTTGGGGACTCTTTGATCCTGTCTTTCCTCCTGTGGTGTAAAAGACAGCCTTAGGCTGTATGATCTTGTTAGGCAGGATTGCGTCATACTAGCAGGCCTCCAGTTCCAAAACATCAGGAAGAACTTTTCTCCTCTTAGTGGCTCAGTACCTGGCATCACTGTTTAAAGTATTGCATGTGATTGTCAGGAGTAATAATTGTGGAGGTCCTTAGGACATCTTATTTGAGCATGGCAATTTCTAGTCATTGATTACTGAAGCTATATTGTACATATGGTAGCTGTACAATATGCTGATAAATTAGTCCATAATCTATTGAAAGCCTCTTTTAACAAACTTTAGTAAATGAGGAAACTAATAAAGGGGAGAACGCTGACCTACTCAGTACCTACTCAGCATTTTATTGCTGTAAGTATCACCTTTGATATTTTACCATGGTCGTCACCTTTGGATTTTAAAGAACACCACAAAAAAAAATTTTAGGCAATTTAATTCCCCGCTTTGAAGAAATCCCACAGACTGTATAGGTATAGAATAGAGCATCGCTACTAGGAATGCCAGTGTGTCCCATGTCTTTTTTTGCCTTTGCATCTCTCACCTCCCAAGTACGTCTTTGGCCATTCTGTTCGTTCATCCTGACAGACTCTTTCATGCTCCTTCTTTGTGTTCTGATTGACCTCTCAGGAGTTCTCCAACTGGACGGCCTACCTCAGCTGTGGTCTCTCTAGTCTTTCTCCCTCTCTTTTTCTGTTTTATGCTGTCAGCTATTCACTTGTGACTCTCATTGTTCGTGTACTGAGAATTTATGGAGTGTCTACTGAGGGTCAAGAATGGTCCTAGGTCCTACAGATCAAGAGGTGGTTAAACATCAGCCTTATCCTAGGGAGCTTACAGTACAGCGGGGAAGCCAGATACATTAAAAGAATACACATATGCATAATATATTTTTCCATAATTGAAGTATACTTAGGGGTGTTTTGGAGAGGTGTGCCAGAACCAGCAACTTCAGCAGAGATTTTCTGGGGAAGATAATTTCTGAATAAGGCTTAAAGGATAAACAGAAATTAGTCACAGGTAGGTGTGTGTGTGTGTGTGTGTGTGTGTGTGTGTGTGTGTGTGTGTGTAGAGAAGACAGAAGAGCACCACAGGGACAAAAAAAAAAAAAAAAAAAAAGATGTTCCAGGTTTAAAAGACAAGTATATTCCAACTTAGACATCCCAAGATTGAGTTACTTAAATAAGCAAGTGTCTTTCAGGCATAAGAACAGTCAGTAGTTATAGGTCAGGGGGGAGATCCTAAGCTGAGCACTCAACTCTAGAACCATGAGGCTTGATGGTATCACTCAAAACCTATCAGGTGTGAAAACACAGGCCAGAGACTTGACTGGTGGTACTCATGGGAGTAGGAGGTGGAGTCTCATGGAAGAAAATGGATGAGTGGCCATCAGAGGTGCTAAGAACAGTGCGTTTGTGAAGCTGCAAGTAGAAAGGTTGGGAATACAGAGCAATGATCAGTGGCTGAAATTGAACAGAGATACCTAGTAAGTTAGAACTGGAAGTGCCTCTCGGATCTGGCAACAGAAAGTCACTGAGGACCTGTGGTGGCATGCCTCAATGCAGAGTGAAGATGGATTGAAATAGCGATAGTAAGCATTGATTCCTCCTCTGCACTTCTTTAAAGAGTATGTATGAAAGCTTGCCATAGTGGCACATGCTTGTGATCCCAGCACTCAGGAGGCCAAGGCAGGAGGATCTCAAGTTCAAGGCCAACCTGGACTACATAGGAAGACCCTGTCTCAAGAAAACAATACATACAAGAAAGAGTATAGGTGAAAATAAGCATTTTTGTAATAGGGGAGAGGGAAAAGAGAGACGAGTCAGATTAGAGAGGGAGCACAGCAAAACAGGAATGGGTCACTGTCTCGGAAGTTGTGGAAATGGATGCAGTCATTGGCAGGAATTATCCCTTGAAACCTCAGGAGAATAGATGAGGGTTGGTGGGTGTTTGTACACAGGAAGATGACCCCTGACAGTCTAATTTTTCTAGATTGTAGAAGTTTTTAAATCTTATCAAAGGAACTGAGAGGTTGAGTTGGGTATCGAAGAGACTATTGACAGTTCAGAATAGTTATTAAGAAAAAGAAAGAATTTTCCTAATGAGATGTATTTTGTTTGCTAATTGTCTGATTCTTTTTCATAAGGTTCATGACATCCCCTCCCTGATACAGATCCAACTTACCGTTCAGTCCCCAGACACTGGGCCCCAGCAGGCACCTAGCACTTAACCCAGAATGGAGCATGAGGTGCTTCTCGTATATGATACTTGTTTTCTGCCTTCTGTGGTTTGCTCTAGAAATGCTCTAAGATGCCCTGTTGTCCCGTCCATAAGTGTCCACATCATTGTTGTTCTTCACATGTTTCTGCCAAGAACCTTCCCTGACTCCCTCCCCCAGGTAGAGGTCCTCACTCATCTCCCTGTCGTGCTTCCTTGTGGCTCTTTCCTGTGTGTACCCTATCCACATGCGTTTATTTCCATATCCTCTCCTCTCTTAACATCCTAAAGCCCACTTTTATATCCATGGTTATCATTCAGATACTGTTGGCCAATCAAATGCAGAACTCTTAGAGATCTGATTTAATTACCTCTAGGAGGTCGGTTGTGGCCCACAGCCACCTCTGTCTCACCTTCACATCACATTTCTCCTAGTCTGGCCTCTTCTGGGGAAATGTGATTGCAGCTTTGTTGTGATTCTGTCCTTGTCTTCAGAACCACCACTGAGCTCCTTAATGAATACCTCAGTGCTCCTAGCTCTTGTCTGTTGAATAGTCTCTGATTAATCTATAAGCTGTAGCACAGAGTCGCATTGATTGCTCCCTAGCTCAAAAAATAAAACTGGGTTCTGAGATGTCCTGCTTTGCATGAAAATGTTCACTTCCTCTAATTTTTCCATTTGAAAAAAAAAAAAAAACAAAACTGTAGCTTCCTAGAGGCCATGGCTGACTGCCAAGACTTACTTAGGTGTCCCACATGCTAGTCATAGTCCTTGTCCTAGGGCTCTCCTGAAGTTTCTTTGGTTTTATTCGGAAGAGTAACTGAAGAAACAGAGACCTAGAGAGACCAGTTTATCCATGTTATGTCACTAGTAGGGTTAGAGCCAAGATTCGGACACAAGTTCATCTGCTCTAGCTAGAACTTGTGCTCCTAGGGCCAGGTGTGGTGGCACATCCCTTTAATCCCAGCACTGGGAGTCTGAGGCAAATGAATCTTCGTGAGATCCAGGCCAGCCTGATCTACATAGTGAGTTCCAGGCCAGCTGGGACTACAGGGAGACCCTGTCTCAAACAGACTGAAAAACCAAACAAAACCAGAAAAAAGGACTTGTGTTCCCAGCCATCTTTGCCTTGTAGCTCGCACCTATGTACTCATATGTGGTCATCTCTCCTGTTGTTTTAACAGTGAATGTACCTTCAGTTTTCCCACAGCATAGTACAGGTATGTGCCAGTTTCCTCTCTGTTCTTATCTCCTGACATCTCTTACCCACCCATTCTGTTCCCATTTCTCTCAGTTTTCAGGGATTCTGGCATTTCTTAACATATTATGTTGAAACTAATTTTTTTGGCGAAGTATTTTATTTATTCCCTTATAGCAGTTCTCAAGCCTTTATGGTCTAGGACACCTTTGTGTCTTTAAAAATTATTGGGGGCCTACTGAGATGGCCCAGTGGATAAAGGCACTTACTGCCAACCTGACAACCTGAGTTCAGTTCCTGGAATCCACATGATGGAAAGAGTTGGCTGACTGCACAAGCTGTGCACACATACTCACAAATAAATAAATGTAAAAGTATTTGAGGCCCCCAAAGAGCTTTTAGTTTTTTAAAAAAATGCATCTCAGCCTATCTTAATATAAAATGTATTTAAGATATTTATTTAAAAATAGTAAATAAACCCATCATACAATTAAAATAAATTATATTTTTAATAAACTATTTTGAAAATGAAAATAGTGGAGAAGAAAGTAGGCTTGGTTACACTTTGCATTCTCTTTAACTGAGCGTTAATCAAGCTGGGGTATCAGTCCTGCTGATGGGTGTACTAAGTCTGTTGCAATATATCATTCGAAGTATTTGAGTCAAATGCAGTTTGATGCAGATACAGAACTGGAAAAAGGAGGATTCTGCAGCCTTTTCAGATCATTTTGGATGCTCGTCCTTTGTGCTGTTCTTAGCTGAGCAGTGGCAACTTTGAATGTGTAATTGGACTCTGGAATCTGAAACTCTCCCAGTAGCTTCTGCGTGCCGCTCATTATACTAAAATCCTTTGCTCTGTTCCTGTGACCCTTATCCCATGAATGACGGTATCCTGAAGTGATCCTTTGCAAAACTTTAGTTCCCTGGGCTATACAAATCTTCCAAATGCTGACATAAAGTATCTTTAAAACCCCAAGATCTCCAAATATTAAAGCTGTCAACCCCCCACAGCACCCTATAGGTGCTTGTGAGAAGGTAAGAGTAGTGAAATGGCCATCCTCTCAATATTACCATGGAACAGGTTTTACCTGGCTGGTTGGGAGCACAGCTAAGTGGAGCTTAGGGATCACTGAGAGTCTCTGGGTCACATTTTAAGAACCATTGCTCTAGTGGAAAGGAAAAGTGAAGGGAAAGGAGATAGAACATTAAAAGTCACCCACATGTATCATGTGAAACATCCCTCTGATTGTAAGCCCATGGTGGTCTACAGGTCATCTGGGGACAGGGGGTGTAAAGTCCATCCCCTCAAATCCAGAGCACACCAGAGCTATTTTCCCAAGAAACACCTAGACAGGCCATATTTTTTTAAGTAGCTATGATGTGAGCATCTGAGAAGGGCCAGAAGCACTTAATTGGTTAGCAGGAAAGATTTTTAAAACAAAAAGTACCACCTACTCATTTCAAAACCCTGCTTTGAATCCCAGGAGTCAGAGCTCCTGAGACACAATAGGTATTTTATTAAATAAAATTAATTTTATTAAATAAATAATTTTTTAATGAAAAAAATTAATTTTATTGTCAAATGACTCAAATGTCTTTCCTTAGGTGGAGATTAATGTGTCAGGAAGTATCAGTGAAATCATGATGCAGTCTAGGGAAATTCACCTTGAAGCAGAGCAGGGACCCACTTGCATGTGCTAACGGCCAGTTTGCAGTACACAGTGAAAATACAAGCTGCTTAAGCTGGCTGTATCTACTATGTACACAGCAGTCCAAGAGCTGTATAAAGGGCACTGTGACTGTGAGCAGCTTGTAGATGGTTACAAAGGAGGGATAACACATGCATTTTTTTTTTAAGGTTGTGAAAGCTGAGCATAAAACCCCTGAGAGAGGGCCTAAGTGCTGTGGGCGGGTTCAGGAGGTTAACAGAGGAAGAAGCAGGGAGGTGAACAATGAGAATACAGAAGGTTTGCAATGCTGAAAAAAGTGTGTCCTGGCAGTGGAGAAAGGCAAGTCCTGAAGGCAGGGCTGCTGTGTGCTGGGACATATGAGGGGAACAGTGAAAGTTAAGTAAAACGCTGTTGATGCTTCTCTTAGGACAGAAAGTATTAAAGAAGATTGTGGGCTATACCAAAGATGTCCCTGTTTTGTCCTGTCCATCTGTCTCTCCAGTGACATCCTCAGGTTGTGTGTCACTATAGAGTTTATTATCATTTCTGCTGGTGCCACCCCACATACTTGCTTTTGAAGCTTTTCATATGCAGATCAACCAGTCCAAAGCTCCTGGCCACAACTACTGCCTTGGTCTAACTCACACCCAAGCCAGTATTTACCTACCCCAAACCACTCCAGGGCCAGGCACCAAACAACTAAATGCTACCTCTGTAGTCCATATATACCCTACATTATTCAAACTCTCCAGTCCTGAACTTGCTCAAACCTGCCCCCCCGCCCCATTCCTTCCTGGGGAAACATAATAAAGGCTCTGGCTGTGCGCTTCCTGCACTCATGCCTCCCATGTAGTCCTCCACCATATTGAGCACCTGGCTTGGACACAGTCAGAAACTCTTCTTTCAAAGGAGTTCTTTGTGGCTAACGTCTTTATGTCTTTGTCTTCTTTTTCTTTTTCTTTTCTTTTTTTTTTTTTTTAAGACAAGGTCTTGCTGCATAACCTAGTCTGATCATAAACTTGTGTTTCTCCTGCCTCAGTCTCCTGAGTGCTGTGATGACAGCCTGCCTAGCTTTTGTCTTTATATCTTAAGACACCATCTCCCAGCCAGTTCTTTTTACCAGACTGTCTATGGTAAAGTTTCTATTTTTTCCCAATTGTTCATGAACTGATACTATTGTAAAATGTAACAACAATGAATTTGTAGAAAAATTATCATATTCTTCGATGTTATGACAATGTTAATTGCTATAAAAATTCCCAAATGTTCCCCTTAATTTCTTTGCTTGTTTTATTGCAAACCAGTAAGTTTTGTACTAGCATTGATCTGTAAATGCCAGGCCCACTGCCCACATTGAGTAGAACTGGTTCAGGGAAGCGAATCAGTTTTAGTGAGGATACCCAAGCATATATGTACCAGGAGGAGTAGTAAGCTGGAGCTTTACCAATCAACAACATGGAAGAAGGAAACTTAAGAGCTAGCCGTGTGTGTGCCTTTATAACATACAAACAAGACATCAACATTCTGGAATCTGTCTAACCAGTGTGCCATCTCCTCCCAGTGCAAAGATGTAGCAGAACAGAATAAGTCTGGGTGATCAGAGATGTTGTTAACACATGGCATTTGTTTAACAATGAGATCACCTTCATGTTGATGGAAATAATCCATGATCAATGTATTTCTTTTCGTTTTTCATTTTTCTTGTTTTCTGTTGTGGTGCTGGGGATGGAAGCCAGGGCCTTGTGGAACCTGACCAAAAACTCTGTCACTGGGCTGTACTCCCAGCCCCTGATTTGATTTTCTTGAGGTGGCCCCAGTGATGAAGTTCCTTTATATCTCAGAAGCTTGTGGGTTACTTAGAGTTAAGTCAGGAAAAGACCACTCAGGAAGTAAAGGACACAGGTGAGAGAGTGGAATGCTTGGGACTAGAAATCTTCAAAGAGAATGCAGCCATCTAGGGACAGAGGCTTTCTACATTGCAGGAAGAAACAGGAACCAGAAGCACCATGAGAACAGAGCCAGAAGTGGGATTTTCAACACCACCAAGACAAGGGCAAAAGTACTAAAGATGATCCCTACAGCCCTCTCCAGGGTTATGTCAAAGTATTATTGAAAAAAGTTTCTGTAACATTTATAATGGATGCACTGTTGACAGTATGAACCCCCAAGAAACAGTAATCAGTTAGTGTCATCTTAGAAGAAAGTTAAAGTATGAAATCTAAAGCCAAAACCTCCTGTTACCATTTTCAATTGTGAAAGAACATCTAAAGTCCTGACACGGAAGGCTAAGCGCCACAGGGTAGCAGGGCTTGTCTTCGCAGTCACCTGTCCAGCTTCTTTCTCTTACAGCAGCAGTTCTTAGACTGAATTTGCATTCCCCCTGTGGCACTTGGAAACTTTGCAATTGTGGTTTCCAGGAATCTAACTTCCTAACATTTTTTTTGAGAGTTTCATACATGAGTATTATATGTACATTATTTCTACTTCTTCCATCCCCCTTCCTACTCCTCCCACGCCCCTCCATTCCCTTTCAATTTCTTGTCTTTATTGTACATTCATATATACATTTATAAATATACATATATATGTATAATGCACTGAGTCCATTTAGTGGTGCTCATGTATATTTGTATTCAGGGCTTTCTACCTGGGATTAGATAACTTCTCAGGGAGCTAGACCCTGGAGAAAACTGATTGTCCCTCCCTCAGCATCCATTGATTGCCCATAGCTCTTCCATCTTGAAGTGGGACCCCATGAAATTTCCCCCATCCACTTTGGCGTAGCAACTGGTTTTGTCACTTTGCAGTTCCTGTTAGACTACCACACTGTGGTGATTTCATTGGTGCAGTTTCCCTTTCATGTTTAGAATGCATTAACTAGCAGCAGGTGTCTTGTCCCTCTGGCTTTTACAATCTTTCCTCCCCCTCTTCTGTGATGTTCCCTGAGCCTTAGATATAGAAGTTGCATTGTAGATATATCACTTAGTGATGGGTATCTCGCAGTCACTGTATTTTGACCAGTTGTGGAACTTTGAAATAGTCTCCTTTTATTGCAAAAAGAAGCTTCTGATGAGTGTGAGAAGTACACTTGTCTGTAAGTATAAAGATACATAATTAGAATATAGTAAGAGAGCTGGGCATGGTGGTACAAACCCTAAATTCCAGCACTTGGGAGACAGGCAGGTGGATCTCTGTGAGATCAAGGCCAGCCTGGTCTACATAGCCAGTTCCAAGCCACCTTGGAGCTACAGGGAGACCCTGTGAGATCAAGGCCAGCCTGGTCTACATAGCCAGTTCCAAGCCACCTTGGGGCTACAGGGAGACCCTATTTAAATACACACATACACACACACACACTCTACATTGGTCTAGGAAAGTGACAGGTAGATTCTTCTTTAGGATCTATGACCTCTTCAACCACGTGTACTTGGCTGTGTTTACAGTACCATGCATGAATTATCTCCTACTGAGCAGGCTTTAAGTTCAAGGTACCCCCAAGATAAAAGTACCACTATTGCACTAACAGATTTTCTGGGCTGAGTCATTGTTGTGGTTCATAGGCTTACATCTGGGTAGGACTGTTGATTGTTTTTTGTTTTCCCTTGGCAGCTTGCATAGTCTCTTCTATGATATCTCATACTATGAGAGCTTCTCTTTAGGGAGGAGACTTCCAGGTCAGTTCTAGCTTAATTGCTCCAAGTCCTGTGTCCAAAGCATCTTAAGGCCTAACCCCTAACTTTTAACTTACATGGAGCTGTAGCTAATATCAGCCCTGTGGTCCAGAGTCTTCCTGCTTCTCCTTTTCCATTTCCCTTTTTGGAGAGGTCCTTTCTTCCCCTTCATCCTAGATCATCCTATGTGACTTATTTTCTTGAGGTACCCAAAACCCTTGGGATGCCAAAAAAAAAAAAAAAAAAAAAAAAAAATTGAAAATATTAGCCTAAACAGTTTTCTCTAACATAGGGTCCTTAACTCCATTGTAAGATATTCTGAATATATCTCTTCCTCACATGTGTCTTTTAAGAGTAAAAGAATTCTAATCAGCTGGGTGTGGTGACACATGCCTTTAGTCCTAGCACTCAGGATGCAGAGGCAGGCAGATCTCTGTAAGTTTGAGGCCAGCCTGGTCTACATAGCAAGTTCCAGGCCAGCTGTGGCTACAAGGAAACCCTGTCTTGGTTTGTTGTTTTGTTTTGTTGTCTTTTTGAGATGGGTCTCCCCATAGCCCCAGCTGACCTGGAACTAGAACTCACTGTGTAGACCAGGCTGGCCTTGAACTCACAGAGAGCCACCTGCCTCTGCCTCCTGAGTGCTGAGATTAAAGGCGTGTACCACTATGCCCAGCTTATTTTTATTATTTTTTTATGTGCATGAGTGTTTTGCCTGCTTGTTATTTTTGGAAACGGGGGTGTAAA
>NW_008343671.1:1129134-1197168 GCF_000622305.1 Nannospalax galili | reverse complement strand
GTTTGTGGGGGTGCTCATCTCTCTCTCTCTCTCTCTCTCTCTCTCTCTCTCTCTCTCTCTCTCTCTCTCTCTCTCAGTCCCTGCTCAGCATCCCGGGCTCACCCTTCCTCTCCCGCCACAACAGCAAAAGCAGCATCTTCAGCTTCCGGGGCCCCGGGAGGTTCCGAGACCCAGGCTCTGAGAACGAGTTCGCAGACGATGAGCACAGCACGGTGGAGGAGAGCGAGGGCCGGCGCGACTCGCTGTTCATCCCCATCCGGGCCCGCGAGCGCCGCAGCAGCTACAGCGGCTACAGCGGCTATGCCCCCCCTCCCCCCCCCGCCACAACAGCAAAAGCAGCATCTTCAGCTTCCGGGGCCCCGGGAGGTTCCGAGACCCAGGCTCTGAGAACGAGTTCGCAGACGATGAGCACAGCACGGTGGAGGAGAGCGAGGGCCGGCGCGACTCGCTGTTCATCCCCATCCGGGCCCGCGAGCGCCGCAGCAGCTACAGCGGCTACAGCGGCTACAGCCAGGGCAGTCGCTCCTCGCGCATCTTCCCCAACCTGCGGCGCAGCGTGAAGCGCAACAGCACGGTGGACTGCAATGGTGTGGTGTCGCTCATCGGAGGGCCCGGCTCCCACATCGGTGGGCGGCTCCTGCCAGAGGTGAAAATAGATAAGGCAGCTACCGAGGACAGTGTAAGGAAGTGCACGGTAGACCAGACATGGCATGGCAGTCTCGGCTCCCTGGCCCTCCTCTGCCCTCTGTCCTGCCCGGGCCCTCTTGGCCAGTCTGACGCCTCCTTCACACGCCATCCTTTCCCGGCTGCCCCCTTGCCTTCCTTCTGTGTTTCTGACGCTCCTCCCACCCAACTCCTTTGACCCTACCTCTCTCTCTGCCCATCTACCCTCTCTTCCGCCCCCGCCAGCTTTGACTGACTGCTGGGATGGAATGGAAATGTCACCTTATCACCACCAGTGATCAAATCTGAGCTGGTTTGGAACCATTGCTTTTCTTCCCCCTTCCCTCCCGGGAAAACAGCTTGGAATTTAAAGACCTTATTATTTCTGGGTTTTGGGGTTTTTTTTTAAAGTAATAATTTTCCACTTCTCTACAGGGATGAGGGAGGGTAGAGGTTACCCAGAAGGGCCAGGCCAAGGAGGTCAAGAAGACCTGGAGGGAACCAGATCCAGAATCTCACAAAGCATTGAAATGGGAATAACGAGGGAGGAAAAAGTGGGAGGTCAGGCAGGAATGCGTGGTGTTTGGGGGAGAGAGGGAAAGGAAGGAAAGGTGAATTTAAATGTAATCAAATGTCAGGCTCTAGAGGAGCTGCAGATAACAGCTTCAAAAATTCGCTTGTCTAAGGGCTCAAGACTGGTTCCCCTCTTTGGGAAAAGCCATTTCTTAATATTTCTTTAAATTCTAAGCTCTTTTTAAAAGCTGTATTGTTATTATACTGTCGGTAATCCTAATCTTTCCATCTAATTTCTTAACAGTCCTCAGTGCCTCTGTGGCTGGTGTGAGATTATTGAGATAGCATGTCAGTTCATTCATTATAATACTTCAGAGGCCTCTAACACAGCATGAAGACACCCAGCCCTTTAATTAGCATGATGCATGTGTAAAAGAAAACTGGACAATCATGGGTGAAATACTTCAGAATGATCTGTATTTTAGCATTTTGGGCAATTGTTGATTGCACAGATAAAAATCTAAAAGGCAGGACTGGATTGTATATAGGTTAGTGGTAGAGAGTTGATTTAGCATCCATAAGGCCCTGGGTTCTCTCTCTAGTACCATACCTAGGGTTGGGGTAGGAGGAATGGGAAGGAAAAGAAAAAAAATTCACAGTCATTTTAAATGTGTTTGAATGTCTCATTTCTCTCTGGCCTTTTATTTAAAAAGAAAATACTTTACCCCTTATATTTGTAGCTTTTTACATGCCCAAAATTCTCTCTCTCTCTGTGACCTAAGCCAAACCTTTCTCTTCCTGCTTTCTCTCTCTTTCCCTCTCCCTCTTTCTCTCTCTCTCTCTCTCTCTCTCTCTCTCTCTCTCTGTGTCTGTGTGTGCCTGTATTTGGGTGTGGAGCTGGGGGTGCAACAGGGCTTTGTACTTGCTAGGCCAATGTTTTCCCACTGAGCTGTCCCTCCAGACCTATAACTTCTTTTTACATGCATTGCCCTTCTTAAACCCCAATCTTGTGTCTCCCAGTTAATTTTAATGTCTTCTCTGCACAGGCACTTAGTTATTGCTCTTCTGGAGACCTAATTGGTTAAAGTTAACAAGAATAGCTAATAATTAATGGCAACTCAACCCAGAGCTGGCCAAAATAGATGTTATGGATATTACCATAAGATTTTTTTTTTTTTACTAATTCTGTATCTAGGAGTAAATTTTGGACTTCATACATACCTAGCTATATTCTCTGAAAAGACAAAAGTCCATCTCATTATGGTAGAGCAGTTGGGGCAACTAAAAAAATTCAGTGTTTAAAGCCAAATTTTGATGTCCTGGAAGTTCTAAAATATACGTATGTTTTATATATATATATGCCAAATAATACAGTTTGTATTTTCCCTGAAGAAAAAGTTTGAGACATATCCAGAGAGTATCTTCAACTTCAGCCTAAGGCAGATGATCAGGTTTGAGGGTTTTGTTTTGGTGTGTGTTTTGGGGGGGTGTTGTAGTTGAATGGCTTTTGTTGTGCTGTGTAGGAGGAAAATTTGAGCTTCAGTTGAGCAGATGGCTATGAAGTAAGGCTTTCTATCCTGGAACAACTCAAGGCTGGCCTTGAACTCACAAAGATCTGCCTGCCTCTGCCTCCCAAGTGCTGGGATTAAAGGCGTGCACCACCACTTTCCTAATTTTTGACCGCATTTGCAACTACGGGCTGTGTAAACTAGCCGTGTACCTGGACCAGTCACAGGGAGCATTCTGCTTAGGGTTAGCCCACTTGCAGCCTCCCCATGTCAGTGGCCCTGACCTGGAATCAGTACTCACCAGAACCCTTCTGTTTCCCTCATAAAACTTCCCACTCCTGTGACTGTCCCCAACAAAATGCAAATCACAGTGACTGGCTATAGCAAGATCTGAATAAATAACCTCTGTTCTTTCTTTGGTTCATCTTTAGTTCCATAATTCATGTAACTTTGCACCTTGTCAAGCCCTCTGCCAGCCTTATTCTTTGTAAAAGCTTCCTCTATATTCTGTTTGCACTTATGTGTTAGGTAACCCTCATCTACCAAATTTGCAAGTTAAAAGGATATAGAAAAGGGACTCTCAGGCTGGAGAGATGGCTCAGCAGTTAAGAGCACCGACTGCTCTTGCAGAGGACCCGGGTTCGAGTCCCAGCACCCACATGGCGGCTACAAACCATCCTTAACTCCAGTTCCAGGGGAACCCAAAGCCCTCTTCTGACCTCTGTGGCATTGCACAACACGGGTGCACTCACATACATGCAGGCAATACACTCATACACATAAAATAAAAATAATAAATATTTTTTTAAAAAAAGAAAAGGAGCCAGGCGTGGTGGCGCACACCTGTAGAGGCAGGCGGATCTCTGTAAGTTCAAGCCCAGCCTGGTCTACACAGTGAGTTCTAGGACAGCTGGGGCTATGGGGAGACCCTGCTTCAAAAAGAAAAAAAAAAGGGACTCTGCCAGTTGAGGATTATTCCCTAACCCCTCGTTACAACAGGACTCTGCCCACCCTGATGTTCCTTTATGCCCGTCTCTAGTCCTCCCACTCCAGGTAACCACTTCTAATTTATCTTACTGTAGCTTAGTTCTTTTTTATAAGCATAGACTCATAAAGTATGTAATCTTAATTTAGCTTCTTTGATTCAACAATATGCTTTTGTTTTTGAGAATATTGGGGCTTTGTGCCAGTAGTTCATTCCTTATCACTGTGAGTGGCATCTCATTGCATCCATAGACCCCAGTTTGTTTATCCATTCTGCCTTTAACAGATACTCAGGTTTTTCCAATTTGCAGCTAATACAAATAGGCTTGCTATGAATCTTATGATTCTTTTTCGTAAATAAAATGAAAGTTTTCTTTTTTATTAGATAAATACCTCAGAATGAAATACCTGGGGTATGTAGTAAATATATGTTAATTTTATGAGAAATTGCCAAACAGTTCTCCAAAACAGTTACACTGTTTTTTTCCCACCAAGTGCATTAGCAGTGGTTTTGTTAGTTTCTTACTTTTATTTCCTTTAATTGATTTATTTACCTTATGGTGCTGGTGACTGAACCCCAGACCTCATGCATGCTAAGCCAGGACTCTACCATTGAACTACACCACTAGCCCAAGTTTTAGTATTTTGTGTGTTTGGTTTTTTAAGTCAGTGACTTTTTTTGTTATTCACATACTTTATTAAAGAAATGATTGTATCAAGTAGGTCAGAGTTGTATGGAAAGCAAATCCAAGGTTCTACATTTGTCTCTGTTTAAATGTGGGGGCAGGACTTTCCCCATAACAAGCACAGCAGCTACGGCTGTCAGATGCCCCTTTATGGACACAGCCCTGGGTGTATTTGAGCAGCCCACAGAGCAGCAAGCAGCTCTTTCTGCAGGAGGTGCTTCTACACTGTGCCTCTATAGGAGCACACCCAGGTGCAGAGGCTGCTGTGACAGGGAGCCACCTGTGGTGAAGAGCAGTTGGGGCCCATATTGAGCCTTGTAAGACTGGACATGCAGAGTGGGTGACAGAGGCATTCCGGCTGCCGGAAGGCATATACCTTCTCTAGTGCATTGTTTAAGGTCTTTTGTCTGCTGTTAACTGGTTTGTCTTTTTATTGTTGTTAGTTTCTTAGATGATCTAGATATAAGTCGTTTATTATTAGATTTGTAATTTGTAAAATTTTGATGATGTATAACATCAGTTATTGTTTTGTGACATGCTTTTTGCATCCTGTTGAAGAACTCTGCCTCTAGGGCTAGAGAGATGGCTCAGCAGTTAAGAGCACTGGCTGCTCTTCAGAGGACCCAGGTTCAGTTCCCAGCATCCATGTGATAGCCAACAACCGTTTATAACTCCAGTTCCAGGAGATCCCATGTCCTCTTCTGACCTTCACAGGCATTACATGATATGGGTGCACTTTCATACATGCAGGCAATACACACACATAAAAAAAATAATAAAGAAAAAGAACTCTGTCTCTCTACCCTCAAAATTATGGAGATATTTTTTAGCAGCTTTATGGTTCTAGGCTTCATAGTCACATCTCTGATCATCTCAAATTAATTTTTGTGCATGAACTAAAATAAGGATTAACATGAGTAAAAAAACAGTCTTTCAGTATCACTTGTTAATAAGGCTTTTCTTTCCCCATTGCATTGGCACCTTAGTCAAAATTTATTGTTATGTGTACTGTGAGTCTATTTCTAGTCTGTTCTGTTCTCTTGATTTATTTGTCTATGCTAATACCAATGCATATTAATCTTCATTATCACCTTGTAATAAATTTTGAAATGAGGTATAAAAACCCTCTAAAGAAAATAATTTTTTGCTTGTTTGTTTGAAACAGGGTCTCCCTGTAGCCCCAGCTGGCCTGGCACTCATTATGTAGACCAGCTGGCCTGGCACTCACTATGTAAACCAGGCTGGCCTCATTCTCACAGAGATCTTCTTGCCTCTGCCTCCCAAGTGCTGGGACCAAAGGTGTGTGCCACCATACCCAGCTTTGAGCAATATTTTTAAACATATTTGGCAGATATCTTTCAAGAGGTTATTTTAATACTGTAAATCTTTTTAAAATATTATTTTTCTATTCCACAGCCTTTACATTAATTTTAGAAACGTCAGTTTATTCCTAAAAGCCAATATTTTGATGGGCATTGCACGCAACTGTTAAACCAATTTGAGGAGAGTAGGGATCTTAATTCCAATATCTTACCGTCTATGAATGTGGTGTATTTATTTACTTGTCTTATAAAGCATCTGTCAGGAAAGTTGCATCATTAATTGTAGAACTCTTACACATCTTTTAGTGGTTTTATTCCTTGGTACTTGATTTTTTTTTTTTTTTTGGCCTTTTTGAGACAGGGTCTCCCTGTAGCCCCAACTGACCTGGAACTCACTATGTAGACCAGGCTGGCCTTGAACTCAGAGATCCACCTGCCTCTGCCTCCCAAGTGCTGGGATTAAAGGTGTGCGCCACCACGCCCAGCTGGTTCTTGATTTTTTTATTAGTATAAAAGATACAATTTTTTTGGTCTTTTTGAGACAGGATATCCCTGTAGCTCCCCAGCTAGCCTGGAACTCACTGTGTAGAACTCACAGAGAAGGTGGTGCCCCGCAGTAGAAGCACAGTTGGCTTTATATACTGACCTTCAGCAAGTCACTGTAACAAAGTAGAGCATGTTGATTCTATTGATTTGGAGGGTTAGGGGGAATTCCGTAGTTCCTGTGTATACAGTATTTCCTGTAAGTAACTGCCATATTTACTTATTTTGCTCTATTATGCTAGCTAGGACTTCAGATTCAAATCTGAAAGTGATGACAGGACATCCTTCATTTCCGGCTTTAGAGGAAAGGGTTCTGAGCTTTACCAAGAGCAATCACCGTGTCTGTAGGTTTTTATAGACGTCTTAACCGATTGAAGCTACCATATTCTATCCGGATTTGTTGAGATGCATTGTTGCAGAGATATTCGTCTGTACACTGCTGGTTTTCAGCATCTTCGAGGTGATCATATGCTTTTTCTTCTTTGATCTGTCTGTGTGATGACACTGACATTTTCCATGTATTAGCTAACCTTGCTTTCCCAGTATAAGCTCTGGTTGGTCATGATGTGTTATCTTTTGCATACACTGCTGAATTCTGTTTGCTTATGTTTATTGAGGATTTTGCAACTCTGTTCATGAGAAATATTGGTCTCTGATTTTCCTTTTGTGTACTGTTTTTGTCAGTTTGGTTATGTTAACTTTACAAAACAAGTTGAGGAGTAAATTTTCTCCTCTGTTTTCTGAAAGAATTTGTGTAAGATTGGCAGTATTTCTTCCCTAATGCTTGATAGAATTCATTCCAATATTCACTGAAGTTTTATTTAGATTTAGGAAGACTGATGTTACTTCTTCCTTAATATTTGATAAAATTCATTTCTGTATTTACTAGATGTTTCTTTGTAGAAAGATTTTATTTAATATTTTATTTATTTATTTTTATTTTATTTGTATGTGTGTATTGCCTGCATGTAAGTAAGTGCACCCATGTCATGCAATGCCCACAGTAGACAGAAGAGGCTGTCAGATCCCCTGGAACTGGAGTTATGGACAGCTGTTAGCTGCCATGTGGGTGCTGGGATTCGAACCTGGGTCTTCTGCAAGAACAGTCAGTGTTCTTAACCACTGAGCCATCTCTAGCCCCTAAATTATAATTTCTTAATATGGACTATTATGATTTTCTAGTTCTTCTTGTGTCACTTTAAATGTTTTGATTAGTTTGGCCATTTCACCTAAGATGAAGTATCTTAAAGTTCATCACAATATATCTTTATCAGCCTAAAAATAAAATATCTGTAGGATTTGTAACAGTGTGCTTTTTTCACTCCAGACAAGGATCACATATTTTCCCTCTGTTTTTATTGATCAATCTTACTGGAGGAATTATTATTATTTTTATATATTATTAATATTTATTAAGAACTTATACTTGAGGGGGTGAACTGGAGTGATGGCTCAGCAGTTAAGAGCACTGGCTGCTCTGGAAGAAGCCAGAGTGGTCTGCGTCCCTATTCCTTATTGGCAGTTTGGGTAACCCCTTCAGAGGATAGTGTGATAAGAATAGGAGGTAGGAATTTGCTAGGCAGTTAGGGTAAAAAGACCCCAAAGAAATGTAGCCAGTTTCCTGGCTAAAAGTCAAAACGTTCTTGGGCCTGTTAACAACATACTGTGTTCCAAAGGCCAAGAATGTCAAAAGTATTTGGGAGCTTGTATCTAATCCTTAAAAGATTTTGGGGTTACCTCTTCAGAAGGGGGGAATGTTGGAGGGGAGGGAGTGCACATGGATTTGATCAAAACACCTTATATACATGTATGAAATTCTCAATAAAGTTTTTGTAAAAATTAAGAAAAATAAAATAAACCCATAGCACTTGTGACAGCATGCACAAGGCATGCACATGGCACCCACATGGCAGCTCACAACCATCTGTAACTCCAGTTCCAGGGGATCTTGTACCCTCTTCTGGCCTCTGCCGGTATTGCATGCATGTGGTACACTTAACATACATTCAGGCAAGACACTCATACACATAAAATAAAAGAGAAATAATTCAAAAAAAAATTTTTTTGGTCTTTTTGAGACAGGGTCTCCCTGTAGCCCTAGCTGGCCTGGAACTCACTATGTAGAACAGGCTGACCTTGAACTCACAGAGATCCACCTGCCTCTGCCTCCAGAGTGCTGGGACTAAAGGCTTATACCACCACGCCTGGCTTCCAAAATATTTTTAAAGAACTTACATTTGAAGTTTTTATTCTGTTTTTTGACCATTTGCTATTTCAAAGTTTTCAGTCTGTTTTTATAATTTCTTTTCATCTGTTTACCTAGGATTTAATTTTATTCTTTTCTGGCTTAGAAGTTTACAGTGTTGACTTTTAAGTCTGTTTTATTTTCTGACATAAGCATTTAAAATGTGACATTTCCTTTAGCCATTAGTTGAGCTATATCCCTAAATTTTGATGTGTCATGATTTCATCATTATTCAGTTAAAATACTTTCACATTTCCTTGAGATTTCCTCTTGGGAACATGGACTTTTAACTCTGTTGTTATTTATGAACATGTGGAGATTGTCCTCAGTATCTCATTATTAGCACACTCTTCTTGGTGGAAACTGCTGTTTGGATCTGTTCCAGATGCTCTTCTTATATAAAAAAGAGAGAACGCACTAACATTCCCTAAGTATTCACTTGGAAGATTTTACTTCTTGGTGTCTTATGTATTTATTTTTTTTTAATTGAGACATATTCCATGGTAAGAGTCACAGAACAGACTCTGAAGTTGAAGCAGTTGTCTCCCTCTGTTCCTGCTGTGGTCATAACATCTGCCAGAAAGTGATACAAATAATAGTTCTGTCTAAATAGTATGTTTGAGATGCCAGGCGTGGCGGCACACACCTTTAATCCTAGCACTCGGGAGGCAGAGGCAAGGGGATCTCTGTGAGTTCAAGGCCAGCCTGGTCTACATAGTGAGTTCCAGGCCAACTGGGGCTACAAGAAGATACTGTCTCATAAAAAAAGACACCTCCCCCCAAAAAATAGTAGGTTTGAGGATGAACTTTTCTGTAAACACCAAACTAGGCTTGGGGGTGAAATGCACAAGGCTCTGGATTCAATCCCCAGCAATGCAGAGAAAAAAAGCTAAAAAGTAATCATTAAATGGTGATCTAGTGATTTCACTAGGTCTTTTAGACAACTTTCACCAACTTGGTTTTAAGGGTGGTTTTTGATCCACTCTGAGGAATTTATGTCTTATTAGATCCAGCAAGCCCAGACAACCGTGAGACCACAAAGCCATATTATACATAGTTTCATAGATCTTAAAGTACTTTGGGGGGTCAACATTTTGAAAATTATCTACCATGTGTACTGTAGACGGATCAACTGAGTGAAAATCTAGGATCAATCCAATGCCAGAATTAAGTATCTAATGTATGGAGCCTTTCTGTGTTCTTTTTAACATGATTATCAGTTTTTATATGCATTAACCTAATTTGATTTGTTAAATGTCATAAGTATCAAAATGCAAGTTCATGGCAAAGAGCTGCTTCTCAGGGAAATATATCTTATCTGAAATAATGGTTAATAAGTCATTCTTACATATACAGGTGTTTATATATAATAGTGATGCAAACTGAAGTTCCCAAGGAAATTAGCTATTTCTCCTTCTCCACTTCTGTGGTCCTGCTACTACATAAACAAACAAGACCCATTAAACACCTTGATAAGGTAAATTTTGTCATCTGCTAGGAATTATCCTCTGTGAAGTCCTTAAAATTTAAGCATGCATAGGACAGAGAGTTTTCTTAAAATTTGAGCATAAGTATAAGGACATAAGTATTTGAGTATAAGGACAAAGGGATTTCTGACATAGCTCTCCAGAAGTATTTTATTTTCAAAACAACCAGGATCATTTTGGGGCTGATCAGACATGTACTTCTTTCTCCTTGTACAAATGTGTCTTCCCTGTCCTGAGGGATGCTGCCAATCTCTGTCCAAGCCACCATTGAAAGAGCAGATAGATTCACTCAGGCGACGTAGTATAGGGGACAATATCCATCAAACCTGATCTGATGTAGAGTAATCACAAAGAACTTAAACCAAGGACAACAAGAAACTTGGGCAGCCCCCTCCCACCCCTGTACCACTGCTACCTGGGTAAGGCATGTGACAAATACTTTTTTTTTTTTTTTTTTTCTTTTTGAGACAGGGTCTCCCTGTAGCACCAGCTGTCCTGGAACTCACTATGTAGACCAGGCTGGCCTTGAACTCACAGAAATCTGCCTGCCTCTGCCTCCCAAGCACTGGGATTGAAGGCATGCGCCACCACACCCGGCGACAAATACTTTTTATAAAATGTTTTTAATTTATTTATTTTTATGTGTACGAGTATTTTGCCTGCATGTCTATAAGTACACCTGTGTCATGCAAAGCCTTCAGAGGCCAGAAGAGGGCGTCGGATCCCCTGGACTGGAGTTAAAATGGTTGTTAGCTGCCATGTGGGTGCTAGAAATCAAACCCAGGTCCTCTGCAAGAGCAACCAGTGCCCTTAACTGCTGAGCCATCTCTCCAGCCCCAAAAAATATCTTTTATAACAGTCCAGTGATGATTTACCATTTTTGTTAGGAAATTTGAACATTGCAATTTAACTCTTAAAATTTTTGAATGTCAAGATAAAAATATGATGCATTATAGTTAAGATCAATTTTACCATACTTTCTTGCAGTGGCTTGGGAAGGGTGGAGTAGACCTTTGGCTTGCTCATGCTTAGGCAGACTAGTGTATAAATGGTGGTACTCCTCTGGGAAGAGACAGCATCTGGAGGCTCAGTGCTCAAGAACTTGGCCTGAATGAAATTTCAGGTAGACGTGAATTTGACTTACTTTGACAAGTGGACCAATTCTAGCCAAATACTATGGATGTGAGATGAGAACAGGAAAATATAGGGTCTGATTCTGGTTGCAATGCCCCTGGGGATGTGGTCTTTCTACTTTGTGCTTAAAATTAACCAGATGAGGCATTTTGGCCTCAGCCAGGCAGCTTTGCTTAAATTTAAATGACTTGGTCTCATCCACAGAACTAAAAATGATCTATTGCCAATGTGTTTCATTACTTCTTAAAGTAAGTAGGATTTTAGGACCCAGATTTTTAAAAAAGCACTGCACGTCATACATTTTTGCTCATACTCTGGACTGTCTATCCAATGAGGTCCAAGCCTTGTATTTATCACACTTTGCTCACCCTGTTTGCTTTATTTTATTTTTTAGGCAACAACTGAGGTGGAAATTAAGAAGAAAGGCCCTGGGTCTCTTTTAGTTTCCATGGACCAACTGGCTTCCTATGGACGGAAGGACAGGATCAACAGTATAATGAGTGTTGTTACCAATACACTAGTAGAAGGTGCGTGGCCTGCGTTGCCTTCTGAACAGCTCAGTAGTGAATATGTAGTATGCATGGTAAATATATTCCCTACCCCTCGATCTGACTTTCACAAAACTCTGAGCCCTTGGAATTGATCTTACTGAATATAGAAACCAGGGTCACAGCTCTTTCCCCAAAGCTGTGTTCAGGAACAAATAAGGACCTCAGATGCACCGCCAGCATCAAGCGACAGGTAGGAAGGATGGAGCAGTGATAGAGATACAGAAGCCTCAGTGATGCCATCGTGAGGAACAAGTGGGACTGTGAGACTTTAGGGCATGCGGGTGAAATGATCAGGTGATGGAGTTCCCTTCATGGCCTTACCTCACAGTATACCTTCCTCTCTTCCTCACTCAAGACTTACAGCCCTTTAGACTTTTCCTGAAGGGAGAACATACTGTGCATTTTGATTGTACCTAATTCTGCCTCTCTCCAAACACCCCCACGTACCTACAAATACATCTGATGTGTGACTAGGTAAGCCAAAATCCCTCTTGCTTTGGTACTTTGTTCCACAGGGAACGAACAGCCACTTGAATCATAACCTGTCTGGTGATACTGCTGTAAGTGCCGGATGCTCCATGCGACATGGTTTCTCCATGGCACAGCCTGGCAGGCTGTGGAACAGCTGGGGATTTTCCTTTAGGCCATGGTCCGCCTGGCAAGTACCAGCCCTCTCTCCAGTCCTGGTATACATCCCAGGCTCCTCTTAGAGGTAAAATCAGTAACTAGGTTCTCTCGCATAGGATTCCCACTGATTCTGCATCTATTTTCTTCAGTTTATACGTGCTGGTTTAGCTGAGTTTAAACTATTCTTGAGGCCTCAGATTGCTGTTCTCAGAGTTCAGATAGCCAGGCTAAACCGGCACTAATCACAGTCCCTGAGATGGGGCATTTTCTATTGGCCCGCTAGCCATGGGACACATTTATTTTTTAGCCATTTAAGCTTACCATATCTGTGTGTGTGTATTGGGGTGGGATATAGTGAAGGGGGAACCCCTAAGAAGAACCACCATAGGAGCATTTGTACCCCTCATAGGTGTAGAGAATGAGACATGCCACTAGTCTTGACAGTGCCAAATCAGAATGTATGAAGTGAAAAAATCGAACGGACTGCTTGCAGCCAGCTCAGCAGCTGCATTCCGTTTTCCTTCGTTTCCATTGAGGTCAGTGTATGATAGAGCAGCTTTAAGCTCTGTGGCTTATGCTTTGAGATTTCAGGCAAATAACTACATACCATAAGAACTCCAAGCTGTAGAACACTAGCTTAAGAATTTGGCTAATTTTCATATTCACTTAGAAACCAAGACAGGATCTCTCCAAGTGTGTAAGGCAACTGAAGAAGAAAAGCAGCCTCCAACAGGACATCATTGGCAGGGGCATCAGAACAGGAAAATGATCTGTGCAACACAGCAGTTATAAGTTGTCTATGGCAAGGGCCTGGCCAGTGTGAATGCACAAACAACAGTCAGACGCTCTTCACTATGCTTGGAATGGTGGAATGTTGGTACTCCACTATTACTTATAGAAGCCTTCATTGAATGTAAACCTTTTGGGCATTTAAAAAAATCTCCTCCTCTTTCCCTGGCCTCTTCTTTCTCTCTGTCCTACTCTGCACCCTCTCCACCATCCACCGCTCCGCACGCTCTCCACCATCCACCGCTCCGCACCCTCTCCACCATCCACCGCTCCGCACGCTCTCCACCATCCACCCCTCCGCACCCTCTCCACCATCCACCGCTCTGCACCCTCTCCACCATCCACCGCTCCGCACCCTCTCCACCATCCACCGCTTGGCACCCTCTCCACCATCCACCGCTCCGCACCCTCTCCACCATCCACCGCTCCGCACGCTCTCCACCATCCACCGCTCCGCATGCTCTCCACCATCCACCGCTCCGCACCCTCTCCACCATCCACCCATCAGCACACACATTTTTAAAAAACAAGATGGAAACATCGCTCAAGGAGGAGACAGCCATTCCAATTATTTTTCCTTTCTATGGCCCTACTGCTCACATAGCCTGTACCCGCCCTGCCATTCCCTCTCACACGTTCCTCTTATTCTTCACCTTGTCTTTGACGCCTTTAATTAAAACTGATGGGCCAGAACTGCTATAAGCAAAGAACAGTGAATGACTGGAACTGAATAATTATGAGGGGAATTAAAGACATTAACAAAGATCCATTGGCTTAACCATTGGCTCCTCTGTATCTATTGCTTGCTACATTAAATGAGTAATTATTCCTGCTGCACAGATTTGCAATTAGGAAACTGAAATTATTTTGATCTGAAGACTTAAATCATTGTTTTTGAACCAAAGAAACAAACTCTTATCCACCTAAAGGTTTAGATGCAGCAGTGGAGAATTCCGGAATCTCCTTAAAGAGAAAATCCTGCTGCCCCTCCTCAATCCATGCAGTTGCAGACTTGCTTAGCAGGATCCAGTCCTCAGCCAGATCCCCAGCTAGCAGGAACCTTAAGCTCTGGAGATGTTTCGGGGCTGGGGTCAGATGGAGGCAAAGACTAGTGTAATCTTTTTCCTCAGAGCAGGAGAGCTGCAGGAGGAGGGTGACAGCAGAATAATGGGTGTTAGTGGCCGTGCTTTGGTGCTTCTTGTTGTCAGTCCTCAAACAAGACAGTTGCAGTTGCTCCCTAGAGGGAACTGGCCGTGGATGCCACTGCCTCTGCTTAGTCTTTGTTTTCAAGTGCCGAGCATCAAGTGTGGCTACAGTTCCTCATCTGGCATCTGTCTTTCTTGCCTGGCTGCAAGCTCCAAGGAAGTGGGGACTCTTCAACACTAGGATTCTTCAGCTGCTTAAAAGTTGTCAAACCGAGTTGCCTTTGCCTTTGGAAAACTTGCTCCACCAAAGCCACCATCCTGGTAGACTAACGAGACTCCCTCTGGGAAGATTTCCTAGTACTCTTGGGGCTGTGGCCTGCAGGTAACCCCTCTGAAAATGTCCAGAAGCTCCACAAGCCTCATTTCCTTATCTTAACCCATCCCCCAACTAAATTCTTTGCTTTACAGGTCTGTGGAACCAGTAACAGTTTACAGAGTCATAAGTTACTTTAAATCCACTAGGCACAGTGTGCATAATGGTCCCTGCTACTAGGGAGACTGAGGCAGGAAGATGGATTGAGCCCATGAGGTAATAGAATGAGACCCTGTCTAAAAAATAGTCTGGAGAGAGGCTCGATGTGTTAAGAGCTTGTACTGCTCTTGCAGAGGACCCAAGTTTAGTTCCCAGTACCCACATCAGGTAGTTTGCCTGTAACTCCAGCTCCAGGGGGATCTGACCCTCTAGCCTCTATTGGTACCTACACTCATAAATACATACACTCACACAGACACATACGCCTTCACATAATTAAGAATAATAAAAAGTTTTAAATAAACCTCTCAGTTCAGATAATGATCTTTTCTACCTCTTAAACTCACATTGTGTTACTCCCTGTGGAACTGATCATCCTGAGGGTTCACCCAGCTGAGTGGTAACCAATATCCCTGTAGGAATCTTCAGGGTGGCCCATGGGGTAGAAAGCCCCCTTGCTCTCTGGTCAGACCTGGAACCTCATACAGTGTGCAGCATGACAGTTGTGTCATCTGTCAGGAATGTGAACAGTCAGGGCTTCAATCCCATGTGCCCATAAGCTGCAAACATTTGGAGAAGGGAGGAGATTAAAAAGGAATGGAACCAAACTTCCAAATATGTACTATAAGAATTTATGGAAATAAGAGAACCTTTTCATTTTCTTTTTTGGGGAAGAAAACTAAATTTACCTTGTGAAGAGAGGGAGTTCTATGATGAAGAAGCCGAAGCAAATTTTCTTCACAGACCTCTTTTCCCACGCATACTCCCACGTGACACTCACTGTGGCCCTTCAATCTGAAAACCAAGGCAACCATTTTCTTAGCAACCAGGCAGCCAGTCAGATATCTGACCAAAACCACCCCACCTAAAATAAAGCCATCACCATGGGTACCATCCTGCTAGTCGGAGAAAGGGTGAGGGGACTGATTGACAGCAGCCATCATGTTCTTGGGGAGATGTTGGGAAATTTTTTTAGTTTGTTTATTTTGCTTATATTGGCTTGCTTGTTTGATTTATTGATTGGTTGGTTGGTTGATTGATTTTTTTTTTCAGACAGGCTCTTACTATATAGCCTTGGATAGCCAAATACCTGCTGTGTTAGCCTAGGCTGACCTTAAACTAGTGGGAATCTTCCTGCCTTAGTCTTCCGAGTGCTGGGATTCCAGGGATCCCTAGCTTTGCAGGAATCTTTTTTATTGTCAGTGGAATTGGGATGGGGAGGGACTGTTAGAACCAATCCTGTAGACCCATACATGGCCTTGCATATAAGGATTATCATTCTGATAGGGATTTATTATTTAAATTTTTTTGGATTTGTTTGTTTTTATTTTCTATGTGTATGAGTGTTTTGCTTGTGTGCATGTAAATGCACCATGTCATACAGTACCTGTGGAGGCCAAAAGAGGGTGTCAAACCCCTTGGAACTGGAATTGGGAACCAAACCTGGGTCTCTGCAAAAGCAGCCAGTGCTCTTAACTGCTGAGCCATCTCTCCAGTCCCCTGACAGGTTTTTAAGTTAAGATTCCTGAAGAACATCTTCACTGGACAGAACCTTAGAGTTTTATGACCCCCAGTTGTTATGTTTCATATGTAATTTGGGGAGAACTTCAACAGCTAAGCCCTGTGCCTAGGCTGGTGCGCGGCCAGCAGAATGGCCTTCCTCCTTTCCTTCTAATCATTCTCTTTATGTTTTCCTACTTTAGTTTCATAAATAATCTGGAAAACCACTAAGTCCTGCAACTCCACTGCTGAGAGTCTTGAGGCTTTGAGGACGTACCTCAGGGAAGGGAGACATCCATTTGGCTGGGCTGCAAGCTCCTATTCCTGCTTCAATCAGAGCAATTGCTGATTTACCAGTTTTTTGTCTGGAGGCCACATGAGATTCTGTTTTTAAAAGAGAGAATAGGGGAGTAAAACAAGACGAAGAGACTTAGAGGGGAGGGAAAGAGAAGCTACAGGAAGAGAAGAATCAGGTGAAAGGGCAAGAGAGATGGAGCTAGGAAGACTGAAGGGAGGGTAGAGGAGAGGATGCACCTTGTGCAGATAACTCAGCTCTGAGCAGCAGCCTCACTGAAGGTGAGGACAGTCAGTCACCTGTACCCTGCTGAGGACACAGTAGAGGCCTGTCACATTGTGGCCGGCTGCAATGCCTTTCCTGCTGAAGAAGACAGTGCTTCTGGCAAGTACTTCCCCAACACTTGCTATTTGCTAGGGGGTTCTGAGGCACTTCGTAGATATTCTAGGTTATTTAATGTGTGTGCATGCGTGTGTAGATGTGTGCATGTGTGCGTGCAGGTGCATATTTGTGCTCAAGTGTGGGGAGACCAGAGGTCAACATGCTTTCCTCGATCAGTGTTCACCTTATTTTGGAGATAGGGTCTCTCACTGAGCCTGAAGCTCGTCTGTTTGTGTAGGCTGGCTGGCTAATGAGTTCCAAGGATCTCCTCTCTCTACCATCCCAGCACTGGGGTTAAAGACATACACTGCTACGCCCAGCTTTTACTTTGGTGCTGAGGATCTGAAATCAGGTCCTCATGTTTCTACAGCAGGCATTTACTGACTAAGCTATCTCTTCTAGACCCGGCTTGTTTAATTCTCACAAAAAATTGATGTGATTTGTTCATGGCTCCATAGTTAGCAAGCGTATGGGCTAGTATTTGAACTGAGGTGTGTCTGACCTCAGAGTCTATACTTTTGATGGCTTCTCTGATAAGAATTTAATGATACATTGTGAAATTGAGAACATCTTCCACTTAAATGAGGACTTATCTTGTGTCAGACACTGTATTGACTGCTTTATATACATCGTCTCCTTTAATCCTTAGTCAGACTTACATAATCTCATGAAATGAGCTTAGACAACTCACTTAGTCCTAAGGATCTGCAAATTCACTGCCCTGTTTTAAGGACAGGACACTTGATCCCTAGAGAAGTCAGTTACATTGCATGAGCTCACCCAACTTATGACTATTGAAGCCAGTTGAACCAGGAGGTCTGGGGGCCACGCTCCTAACCACCATGGTCTGACCCCGTACCTGGTGGATAAATAGATCATTATTAATATGGAAGGGACTTGCCCTTTTTATCTTGATGCAGAGGAAACCTGAGGAATGTCAGTACCCAAGCACTCTTTGTTATAGTAACAACAGTGACGATCACCTGAGCAGAAGACAGAGTTTTCTCTGTGATTGAGAGCATGTCTGTGTTCTTTATTCGCTCCAGAACTAGAGGAATCTCAGAGAAAGTGCCCACCATGCTGGTATAAATTTGCCAACACTTTCCTCATCTGGGAGTGTCACCCTTACTGGATAAAACTGAAAGAGATTGTGAACTTGATCGTCATGGACCCTTTTGTTGACTTAGCCATCACCATCTGCATTGTTCTGAATACACTGTTTATGGCAATGGAGCACCATCCCATGACACCACAGTTTGAACACGTCTTGGCTGTAGGAAATCTGGTAAGATGGAGCACCATCTCCTGATATATGATTTGAGATGTTTGCCTATAGGACTCCTTTTTCTGATGTGGGAAGCTGAAGATAAGCTAACAAGAAAGTAATAGTTAACTGGAAGACAAATGCTTCCATCTGCCACGGCTCCAGCTTCTGCTCACTCTTGTGCTCCCTTGGCTGTTTCTTCTCTGCAGAACTTTGAAGACGTCATCTAGGCTCTCTTGGCAGGAAACCAGCCCCATGACAGAATGGGAGACATGGGACAGTGGGTTGGCTCAGCAGCTTGAGCCAAGGACTTCTGGGTTGTGTTTTTTGTTTGTTTGTTTTCTCATCCTTCTCAGATTAATTCCACATTGCCCCAGCAAGTCACTTTCCCTTGTGCCTTAAGTAACAGCCACCCAAAATAGGGAGATTGTCTAGTGCACAGAGCACCCTACACTGCCTGTGCTGTGGGATCTTACCGCCCATATGGAGTTATTTATGAGACACTTTCAATTCCAAACTGCTTTCCCCTCCAATCCAACTTCTGGGCCATCATCCAGTTTCTGTTATTAGCTGATCTGTGCCAAATTTATTTTAAATTAGCTTAAGTCATATATTTCTATTATTTAGAAGATAAGTATGAAGTTTTGAAAAGTCAAGAAATTGTGATTTGGGATTATGTTTTCCTACTTTAGTTTTTAAAAAATCAGGAGTTGATCAAATTCTGATAGAAAGGAGTTGTTTGGGGAAAAATCCTCTAGGTTATCTGGGCTCGCCATTGGAAGCACATGTCCAGCTCTTGTTTGATTTAAGCATGAGTTCTGCCCAGTGTTTCCTGCACCCATTTTCTCTCTCACACACATGGACTTGCTACTCTAAACCCTAACACACTATTACGTTATGACAATATCGTTTTTAGTTCTCATTCTGAAAATCCTCTTCCCAGAAGAGCACCTGTCTTTCCTTAGTTTTCTGACCTTAACTCTTTGCAGATTACAAACCAGTTATTTCATAGAATTCTGTTTCTGTCTGTCAGGAACTGTGCACCTTCATAATAATGTAAGATCTCATGTGCACTGCATCCACCAAGCACAGTGTCCATTTGTCATATTACTGGTAATCCTTGCTAAACCACCCAGCTAAGGCCTCTGCCGAGCTTCTTCCTGTACATTATATAATTAATAAGTACTTTTGAAGGAAACATTTTAAAATTACCTACGTTTCCTGTTAATTAGTTTTTGGTCTCTCTTATCAGAATGGATGTCTGGTCTCCATTTTTATCTACTGTATTATAATGGATTCCTGTCATTTACTTTGATGCTTATACTGTCCCTGATCTGGCCATTGGGAAGTTCTTCAAAGTGGTGCCCATGTCATTTTGATATGTTCTAGTTAGGTCCTTGTTTCTGGTACCACAAGATAATGCAGGCTAACAGTGTTTTTCTGTCCCAGGATTGAAACTAGCCATTCTCAAGAAGCTCAGATCATCTTAGTGAATATAGTATTTTTGAAACTAAGACCTGTAAGCTGGGTGTGCTTATTCAAACAACATACAACCTTGTTAGAATTCAAGCCATTTAGAATGAACTCTATTCAGTGATAACCATAGGGGATGCTCTCACTTCCAGTTCTTGTCTAGCACCACAGATTCTTTCTGATCTCCCTTTCAAACTCCTCTCACTGTAAGAAGCCAGTTATCCCTCCCCTTGATTGACTTATTTGATTGGAAAGCCAGTGTTCTTACAGTGTGGATACCACCCCATGCTTTTCAAGCTCTGATACCCTGTGCTGGGTGCCCTTAGCACACACAGGGAGTACCTCCACGCCTCCAATGTCCTGACCACGTCCCTCCATGTTGAAGCCCTTTATACTTCCAGTGCTCCAACAACCCAACAACTTATACAGACCACTGTATGTACCCTTGTTTCTTATACCCACTTAAAGCATCATAATGTCCCTGACTGGACACTGTCCTTACTCCCTCCCCCAGGCTTTCCCTAGCATGGAAGCTCTCTTTATTCTGCTTGGACTCTGGCTTCTCATGCCATGACACCCACCTGTGTGACACTCCTCAGGCACTCACTTCCACCTGGCTCAATCCAGACCACGTCTTTCTCACCACCACCACCCCCATTCTCTCAGCATGTGGACACCTTCCTTTACCCCACCTTGGGCTTTCTGCTGCAGGGATCTCTCTCCCTACTCTTGTGTCTTCACTTGGAGATACCATCTTTGCCTTGCTTAACTTCTCATTCTCTGTCAGCTCCACTTCATCCCCCAGTGTGAATACCCTCCTAACCCACTTGGACCTCAGTGCCAGTGTGGTATAGCCACCCTAGGCAATCTCCCCAGCCACCTCGATAGCCCTCACTGGACTGTCCTTCATGATAGGTGCCTCTCCCTGGCTCTGATGGCCTGTGTTGTTCATCTGCATGACCATCTCACCCCTCCTCAAGAATGGACTTTTTGTGCTGGGCAACACCCCGCAGAGGTACCTTGCTGCCCTGCTGAGCTCCAACACCTGGCACCAGGCCTCCCTACATGTGGAATATGACAATTTTAAGCCTATTGCATAAACCTGTTGCATACAAAGTTCTCTCTAAAAATGAAATAATCAGTTAGTCTTGTGTGATAACCTGCACTAGTGGTATTGGTCTTGTCGCAAGCCACAGCTGGACTCTGACATTCCTCTAGCACATGTCTTCTTAAGGCCTACAGGAGATGGAAGGCCCTAGGAGGTGCAAGGTGCTTTGTCAGGTCAGAAGAGTGGGACATGGGAACACAGAGAAGAAGTAAGCCATCCTCACACACACAATAAACTTCAGATCCAACATGACATCATTGGATACCATATTGAAAAAAATAAGGGAAACAGCAAAGTCTCCAACAATAAGGAAATTCTTTGAGGATATATTCAACTAATGGAACTTTACATAGACAGTAAAAATGGGATTTGGAAGACTGTAACAACATAGATGGCGTCAAGATAGACCCAAGATATTATGTAATATGTACATGCATTGAAAAACTCAGAAACCGGTTATATGAAAAATTATAATTATATACAAAGTAGGAAGACCTAATTTTTTTCCGTTTTTGAACACACTGAACAATATCCAATTGCTTTTATGACTTAGAGGAAGAAACTGCAGAATTATGTCTGGGTTCAGTGAGATATGATATCAAATCATAAATTAATATATATTTTAAATCTAAACACAAGGAGCAGTTTCTTTACAAGTGTTATTTTCTTTTGATTGATGCATAGTTGTGCAAATTTATGAGATACAGTGTACTATTTCAATACACACCTTCATATCATTCATGTACACATCACTTCAGGGCAGTTAGCACACCCATCATCTCCAAAAGTTTCCATTTCTTTCTAATAAGAACTTTCAAAGTCCTCTATAGCTATTTTAAAATATGACACATTACTGCTGATTATAGTCACTGTGTCATAAAAACAGAATACCACAACTTCTTTCTACCTTGTCACATTGTACCTTTTGACCAGGCCTCCCCACCCTCTCCTTCCCTATCCACTCAGACACTGGTAACCACTCTCTGCTTTCTGATTTTATGGAAGTGATTTTTTTAAAAAGCAAAGACCCTAAGAATACACATTCAAATAACTGCTGACCTTTTAAAGGGGTTGCACATTTTTGCTATTCATGGGACTTAGGTTATTTTTTAACCACATACTGAACAGTGTGAATTGAGTGGTTCTGGCAACAAAGATGGGAGCACTGGAGCTGAGAATTTCATTCAAGTGAAAAGGAGATTTTCCTGTGTCATGTGATATGCTCATGGGACATACAGGTACTGATGTTGTCCAGTGTAGAGGCCAAGGCTGGCTCTTGGACATGTTGTTTGGAAAGACAATAAAGCTGTGCTCTTTCTGTTATCCTGTTCCTAACCTCCTGCCTCCTTCCCTCTTCTTCAGGTTTTTACCGGGATTTTCACAGCAGAAATGTTTCTGAAGCTCATAGCCATGGATCCCTACTATTATTTCCAAGAAGGTTGGAACATTTTTGATGGATTTATTGTCTCCCTCAGTTTGATGGAACTGGGTCTTGCAGACGTGGAAGGGCTTTCAGTGCTGCGATCTTTTCGATTGGTATTCCATATTTCTCCAGTTTTTTTCAAAGTTTCCTTTCTTACATCGACTAGAAAGTACTTCGTATAGGTTAACTTACGGTGTTAAAAAAAAAAAAAAAAACACCTTAAGTGTATTCTGCTCCCAAATCCAGTTGAACTTAGGTACTAAAATCTTGAAAACTTCCCCACTAAAATTTAGCACAATGTGAAAGTTAGGTTTTGAAATTAATAAACAAAAGAGACTAATTTTTAGGAAGTTGCTTAGAAAATCATTCATTCAGAAGACGAAGGGTTCCCAAGGCCTTCTGAGGTCAAATTTGGTTGGCTAATGAGTTGTTTGAGTATTTATTTGAGTAGCTCCCTGAAGTGGATGAATCTCTGATGTTCAAAGATGACTTTCCTCAGTTATTCTGTGATGGCAACCCCTTCCAGACATTTAGAATGAAATAATGCTTTGTTAAATTATACTGAAATGAGTTGTTGAAGTTGACTTATTTCCTTCATTAGTGAAGAAATATTTTTATTAATATTTTGATAAGTTAATGTTTAAATTACTAAGTGGTTCTGGGAGAATAACTAATACGATCTTCAAAAGAGCAAGCCATAAACACAGGTGTACATGGAATCCTGGAGACTCAGTTCCCTGTGGTTTCTTGCTCAGCTCCCTGCTGCTTCCCTGATGTCAAAACTGTCCTGACTTTTCCTCTCCCAACCAGGAAAATACCTGAAATACCTGAAATACCTGAAAATACCTGAAAATACACATAGCACCTGCTACCTTCTAGAAATATCTGGTTAGGCTCCAGCCCATAGTTGACTTTTTCTTTTTGAGTCAGCATCTCATTAGGTAGCCCTAGCTGGCCTTAAACTCACTGTGTAGACCAGGCTGGCCTTGAACTCACAGAGATCCACCTGCTTTTACCTCCTGAGCACCTGGTAATTTTTTGAATTTTCTAGGCTTGCTTTTTACAGTAACGAATGACTTTCTCAATGTCCTTACCATACCAATCTTTTGGTTTCCTACAGATTATACTCTCCTTGCCATGTCCCTTCATTTACTGTGAAATTAATCAGCTTTCTTTTATCCATGCCTCAGTTTCATTTTAGTCTGAGACACAGGAAGTTCTGAGCATTTCCTAAGGGTGATAAATTTAAGCCAATCTTCCTAATTTTACATACTTTTTTTCAGCCATGTGGTGAGACAATGGTCTATCATTTAGTTTTTGTTTTTCCCTTAGCTCCGAGTCTTTAAATTGGCCAAGTCCTGGCCCACTCTGAACATGCTGATCAAGATCATTGGGAACTCTGTGGGTGCCCTGGGCAACCTGACCCTGGTGCTGGCCATCATCGTTTTCATCTTTGCTGTGGTGGGGATGCAGCTCTTTGGGAAAAGCTACAAGGAGTGTGTCTGCAAGATCAACCAGGACTGTGAGCTCCCGCGCTGGCACATGCACGACTTCTTCCACTCCTTCCTCATCGTCTTCCGAGTGCTGTGCGGGGAATGGATCGAGACCATGTGGGACTGCATGGAAGTGGCTGGCCAGGCCATGTGCCTCATTGTGTTTATGATGGTCATGGTCATTGGCAACTTGGTGGTTAGTAACGATTTGGAGATATTGTTGCTCTTTGACCCAAACATCCTACACTTAGCGCAGAAACCTGGTCCTCTTAATCTCTCTACCACCTGCTGTGTTGAACTCGTTTCTTGGTCCAGGTCTACCTTTAGGTACAAATTAAGAAGTGCTTATTCATGAAGTGCCTACTGAGCCGTGACACACCACAACCTGGTAACTCTGTCTTGTTTAAAAAAATAAAACCAAAAAAAAAAAACCACAGCAAAATTAAGTGATCCCTCTCCCCAAGTCACACAGCTGACAGACTCCAGGATTTTTTAAAATATTTTTTTCTTATTTTTATTTCATGTGTATGTGTGCATTGCCTGCATGTAGGTAAGTGCACCCATGTTGTGCAGTGCCCGCGGAGGACAGAAGAGGCTGTTGGATCCCCTGGAACTGGAGTTATAGAGTTACGGACAGTTATTAGCTGCCATGTGGGTGCTGGGATTCGAACCCGGGTCTTCTGCATGAACAGCCAGTGTTCCTAACCGCTGAGCCATCTCTCCAGCCCAGACTTCAGGATTTTTGTCTGTTTTCTTCCAGCTACAAAATGTTTCCTTTTTTCTAGAAAAACTGTGATTTGTTTGCCTTGGCACTGTTGGAATCTCAGGCCATCTAATTCTGTGGACCTCCTTGGATACTGTTAAACTAACACCATCCCTGGTCTCTACACACTAGCTGCCATCTTCCAAAATCACAGTGACCAAAAATGTCCCTTGAGGTATAAAATTGCCCTCCATTCAGAAGCACTGATCTGAAGCACCTTAGAGTTTATCTGTATAAATGACAGGTGACTTTCTTGTTTACTCTGTTCCATCTACCTCCTGTCTTCCATTTCTGTGTGCAGGAAGTCACCAGCAGAGGTTTTAGCATTTTATTTCTCAAAGTGTAATTTGAGTACTAGCAGCAAGGAGATGGCTTGAAATCTGAGACCCCTCACCCATGGCTGCCACAGTAGAACATGCATCTTAACAAGGCCCAGGTGATGATTGCACACTGCAGTTGGAGCAGCCGCGATGTTAAAGACCGGACTCCCAAGTACAGAGCAGAGAGGCGAGAAACAACTCATGTGATCCTTATAAACTCAGTCACTTCAGTTCTCCCTTTTCTTCCATAAAGAAGCTTGCCAGCAAAGGGTTCCTTGGAACCAGCCATAGCTCTCCTATAATAACAATAGCTAGCATAATGCTTCTGCAGTCCACCAACCACCTTTTTCCCTCAGTCCTGGTCCCTGTCTTTTCATTCCTTCCATGAGTACAGCTCCTGCTTCCTGCTATGTAATGTGAACAACATCTCTAGGCCCCTTCCTTGCTACCTTCTCACCCCAAGATGTCTGTCCTGTGTGTGCCGCCAGATACCCGAGCAGGTGCCTGGAGTCATCTCGCCATCTCTGTGTGCTGACACTGCTTCAGGTCCCCCTTGGCCCAGGCACTCTGCCTATGTAGTCTCCAGGATCCTGTAACTTTGGATTTTTTTCTCTGTTTTCTCTGCACTCCCAGCAATTTCCTGTACCTTTCTTCACACACTTCTATACACACAGCCTTCTTCACAGTGTCCCTGAATTTTACCTTTCTTTGCATTTCTACAATTAGTACAATATTTCTAGAAGTGTAGTCTAAAGACCACCTGCATCAGTCACACAAGTTTCAGTCATTAAAAAGGCCAAATTCCAGATCTTCTCTTCAGGGAAGGCCAAGAAAATACATATTTTACCGTGTATCCACCGACCCCCCTGAAGCCTGATCCAGACTTTATCAGCTTATGTCTGCAGCAGCATTCTAACTTCAGCCTCCTTAATGTAGCCGCTGGGAATACTTTCTCAGTATCAGTCATCATCTGTAGCTCCTGTGTTCAAGAACTAAGAGTGAACTGGGTGGTGCGCACAGAAAGCTGGGGCACAAGGATCATGAGTTTGAGGCCAGTTTGGGCCACAGAATCAGACCCTTTCTCCAACACTAGTGGAGGAGCTGGAGAGATGGCTCAGTGGTTAAGAATACTTGCTGCTCTTGCACAGGACCTGGGTACACACGCACACGCACACAAATAAATATGTATATCTTTAAAAACATTTTATTATTTTTATTTTATATGTATGAGTGGTTTGCCTGCATGTATGTGAGTACACCCGTGTCATGCAATGCCGTGGAGGTCAGAAGAGGGCTTTGGATTCCCCTGGAACTGGAGTTAAGGATGGTTTATCGCCGCCATGTGGGTGCTGGGAATCAAACCTGGGTCCTCTGCAAGAGCAGTCAGTGCTCTTAACCGCTGAGCTGTCTCTCCAGGCCCGTAAATAAATCTTTTTAAAAGCATAGTGGCTGGGTGTAGTAACCCATGCCTTTAATTTCAGCACTCAGGAGGTAGAGGCAAGCAGATCTCTGTGATTTCAAGGCCAGTCTGATCTCCATAGCAAGTTTCAGACCAGCCAAGTGAGACCCTGTCTCAAAAACAAATAAAATGTCATAGTAGATTCATTTAAGACTCACATCCTTCAGCCTGGCCTTGAAAACCCTCTCCAATTTCACTCTCCCAACAGTGTTCCTTGTCAGGTCTACAGAAATCAGATAATGCAAATGCATGCGGTTTATTTATTGTCCCTCCTCTCCCACTTCACACATGCTATTAACTGCATCTAAAATGTATGCTTTAATCCCCTGAAGTATAGTAAAGTAAGGGACAAGTGTAGGTTAGGAAGTGAATATATCCCACTTTTCAAAAGTAGGGTTTTAAAAATAAATTAACCTGAACATGGTGGTACACACCTTTAATTCTAATCCCAACACTAGGAAGGCAGAGGCAGGCAGAGGTCTGTGAGTTTATGGCCAACCTGGTTTACATAGCAACTTTCAGGTTAGCCAGGGCTACCAAGTAAGACCTTGTCTCAGGAACAAATAAACAAAACAAATAATCTGAATATCCAAAGTGGTAAAACAGGAAGTTTAAACAGGGGCAAAGCTTGTATTTGGCTGGGAATTTGGCTGTGCAGCAGACCATAAAGTCACCATGCTGTCCTGCTCAAGCTTCTGGTTTGGTGTTTTAAGATGGGGACTTCACTGTGCAGGTTTGATCTCCTGGCCTTGAGCAGCCCTGCCTCAGCCTCCTGAATAGCTGGGTTTCCAGGCATGTAGCACCATTCCCAGAAAAGTTATTTTTGTAAATGTTATCAAAGCATGGATAATTCATTCTTAACCCATGTTCTGCCACTAAGCTGCACCCCAAGTCCCCAAATCCATTCTTGAAATATGATGACATAAAGTACGTTTCACTGCTACTTCTTGATTTGTATGAAGATATGGCTCTCCAAGCCTAACTGCTTTCTAACGCAGGTCCTCTGAGATAGCCACCATCATGAACACATGACATCTATGTGTTCTTCTGTCCTCTTCAATAATCCATATCCACTTTCTGTTTATTTTTATTTTTGGATAGTTTTCTTCCAAATAAATACAGTCTTTGCTTTTTGTCATGAGAAAATTACTATATTTGGGATATATACATACAAATGTAAAACCATAAAAGACCCAAGAAAAGAGGTGCAAACTCTTTGTTAAAACCTAACCAGAAAAAATTCCCACCTGGTGATGCGCGCATTCAAAGCACTCTGCAGATTCTTAGTAGTTAGCTGTGTGCCTAGCGTCACAAGGTCCTGGGTTCCATCTCCAACACTAATGACTATTACATGAGTATACTAACGAATACTACAACACTAAATGAATAAATAAATGTATTAATAAATAAGTATTTATATATGAGCCAAACAGCACATCGAAACTCTCTGGAATGAACCTAAGTCTGTTGGCCTCCAGTTTGTGCCTGAGTGGAGGGGTAGCTCCTAATACCGTTCTGCATTTGCTCCTTCACTGGTGTAGGTGCTGAACCTGTTTCTGGCCTTGCTCCTGAGCAGCTTCAGCGCAGACAACCTGGCAGCCACGGACGATGATGGGGAAATGAACAACCTGCAGATCTCAGTCATTCGCATCAAGAAGGGTGTGGCTTGGACCAAAGTCAAAGTGCGCGCCTTCATGCAGGCCCACTTTAAGCAGCGCGAAGCAGATGAAGTAAAGCCTCTAGATGAGCTGTATGAAAAGAAGGCCAATTGCATCGCCAACCACACCGGTGTGGACATCCACCGGAATGGGGACTTCCAAAAGAATGGCAATGGCACAACCAGTGGCATTGGCAGCAGTGTGGAGAAGTATATCATTGATGAGGACCATATGTCCTTCATCAACAACCCAAACCTGACTGTTCGAGTGCCCATTGCTGTGGGCGAGTCTGATTTTGAGAACCTCAACACAGAGGATGTTAGCAGCGAGTCAGACCCTGAAGGCAGTAAAGATGTAAGGTTCCAACCTAGAAACCAACCTCTGTCCTACGTGAAAGCAAATGGGACTCTCAGTCCCAAGGATGGCTCAGCCATGGGCTTGATGAAGAGATTCTGCAATAGCCAGTTCACTTGGAATGCCAGCCCCCTGCCCCAGTGTGGTGCTAGGCCTGCCCTTGGTGACAGAGCTTCCTGGGTAGTCCCACTCTAGCTGGAGTGCCTGGTTCCAAGCCTGGAGTAAACCTTTGAGTTTTTCCCTGCCCCTAATCTCCCTGACCTGAAGACATGAGACCCATGTAGGGCTATGTTCTTCTCTTGAAAGTTCTGAGGGCCCTGTGGTTAGGGTTTGTACATCATCCCTAGCAGAGGTGGAGTCTTGTCAAGAAGACATGTTTCTGCAAAGGTGCTTCATCTTCCTCTTCTTGCATGTCTAGAAACTGGATGATACCAGCTCTTCTGAAGGAAGCACCATAGATATCAAACCTGAAGTTGAAGAAGTCCCTGTAGAACAGCCTGAGGAATACTTGGATCCAGACGCCTGCTTCACTGAAGGTGAAAGGGGGAAAGTGGGGAACTGGGCATGAGGCCTATGTGCTGTGCTCACACTCATGCCTGTGTCAGGACTAGGGGGGCAGTAAATTTCTTCAAGAACATTGTTCCTCTCCCCATTTTGATGAAGGTTTGTACCATTTCCCCTACTCAGTTCTGGAATAGAAGTTTTCTATTGCCCAGTTTTCCTTTGTTCATCTCTTGGCACCAGCCCACACACTGCCATTAGAAAAGCCTCTTATCACACTGTGCCTACCTCATGACCGCCCTCCTCTCCTCCCTCTCACTGCTTCCTTCTAGGGACCTTCCTGACTCCAGAGGCCTTGCCCTATTACTTTGTGGCATAGGCTCAGCCCTGCCCCCTGGATTCAGCTGCTGTGCTCTTGCTGCGTTGGGCAGCATCTGGGGCCTGGGAGAGGAAGAGGGCAGAGCAGGTAGGGCAAACTTGTACAGTCTGACCTGCCTCTCCTCTTGGCGCCAGGTTGTGTCCAGCGGTTCAAGTGCTGCCAGGTCAACATTGAGGAAGGGCTAGGCAAGTCCTGGTGGATCCTGCGGAAAACCTGCTTCCTCATCGTAGAGCACAATTGGTTTGAGACCTTCATCATCTTCATGATTCTGCTCAGCAGTGGCGCCCTGGTGAGATCCAGGGGAGAATGATGAAGGGCTGTCTGGGGAAGAGTACAGAGAAACAGTAGGAAGAGGTTGAGGGGGCCAGGGTGTGGGACCTAGTATCTCTGACAGGACAGATTGGCTGAGGTCCCAAAGCCTGATAAAATGCTTTGGACTGAGCCGGGCGTGGTGGTGCACCTTTAATCCCAGCACTTGGGAGGCAGAGGCAGGCGGATCTCTGTGAGTTCAAGGCCAGCCTGGTCTCCATGGTGAATCCAGGACAGCTGGGGCTACAGGGAGACCCTGTCTCAAAAAGACCAAAAAAAAAAAAAGAAAAAAAAGCTTTGGACTGATACATGGTACCTTTGGGATTAGAATCCACATTTCCCCACATCCTGATTTTAAGATTTTGCATTATCCTGCTCAAGTCCAAGACGCTCTTCGTTGGGATGAGAACTTGCATTGCCGCTGCTTGTTTTACCCTATCCCAGCCAACTTCATGTTTCTGAGCCTGTGGTGAGGTGGAATGTCATGGCACCAGGGATATGTGGAGGAGGGCAGTTTTCTCATGGCAGACAGGAAGCAGGGAGAAGCCCCTGGGAGCTGCTTCCTCCAACCAAACAAGAAGCTCTACCACCTCCCAATAATCCATCAGATTTTGAATCCGTCAGTGGATTAAACCATCCTTTAGGTCAGAGCCCTCATGATCTAATCTTCTCTAGAACTGTTCTCACTGACATGCTTGGAGGGTGCTTTACTGATTTGTCAGACGTTGCTTAATCACAGTTAATCATCACACCTCCTCTTAGCACCATGCCTAGAGAGTCCACTGCTCTGCAGAAGGGAGTGCCCACACATTCACGTCAAGGAGTTACCTCATTCATGAGTTCCATAGGAAGAAAATAGTATCGTGATTTTCTTCACCTCAGTGTCTCCCAGCCCTGTGGCCCCTCCATCCATATCTGTGGCATTAAAGGACTAAAACGAGAAAAGATATTGCCAAGTCTGATAAGTAGACTGTTAGTAAGGTTATGGAGAAACTGGAATACTTGTACACTGCTGGTGGAAGTGTGAAACGGTGCGGCCACTTCGGAAAACAGTTGACCCAGTTACCGGCAATTCTTTTCTTAGGTATATGCCCTAGAGAAATGGAAACTTTTTTTAAAAATGTTTTATTTTTATTTTATGTGTATTCATGTGTTGTCTGCATGTAGGTAAGTGCACCTGTGTCATGCAATGCCCACAGAGGTCAGAAGAGGCTGTCAGATCCCCTGGAACTGGAGTTACGGACAGTTGTTAGCTGTCATGTGGGTGCTGGGATTCGAACCCAGGTCTTCTGTAAGAACACTGTTCTTAACCGCTGAGCCATCTCTCCAACCCCTGGAAACATTTTTATAAAAACTCCTAAAAAACACTCATAGCACAATTATTCATCCTAGCCAAAACATAGAAAAAAACCAAATGTGCACCAGCTAATGAGGAATGAATGAAATGTAGATCCATACCTCGGGGTAGTGTTCCCCCATAAGAAGGGTGAAATACCCATACATATTGCAGTGTGGGAGAACGTTGAGAACTTATGCTTAGTTAAGAAGCCAAGCACAAAGGACCATATATTGGATCATCTCATTTGTATAAACTATCCAGAAAAGGCAGATTAGTGGTTGCCCAGGACCAGAAAGTGTGAGGACTAGACGGCAACAGCTAAAAGATGAGGAAATTCTTTAAGGGTTAACAAAAATGTTCTAAAAGTTTGTTGATGCATGTATAACTCTGAATATTGAATTACACATTTAAATGGCTGAATTATATGGTACATGAATTATTTCTCAATAAAACTCTGGGCTGGGAGATCAGTGGTAGAAAGAGTGCTTGCACACCGTCCTGGGTTCAATCTCCAGCACCACTAACTAAGCAAATACATGAGCAAAACCCATGTAGCAGGGGACGAAAGTGGAAGAGGTGGGAATCTGGTAGCAGGCAGCTCCCTGTGAGAGGCATTGCTGGTGCTGCTCCCAACTGGGTAGGCAGCTGCTGCCTCTCTTTCAGGCCTTTGAAGACATCTACATTGAGCAGAGGAAGACCATTCGTACCATTCTGGAGTATGCTGACAAGGTCTTCACCTACATCTTCATCTTGGAGATGCTGCTCAAGTGGACAGCCTATGGCTTTGTCAAGTTCTTCACCAATGCCTGGTGCTGGCTGGACTTCCTCATCGTGGCTGTAGGTGTCCTGGTTTCTATTTCTCACCCCTTTTAGCAGGAGCTGGAGCTGCCTAGGACTAGGTTAGCGATCAGCATGTGGGTGTGGGCTTGGGGGAGTGGGACCTCTGAAGATTCTGCATTTGCTCTGGAGACTAGTGTCCTGTTCTTTCCTCTGCTGGGCCTGCCTTATTTACGTTCAGATATTAGGAGTGAAAAAAAAAAGAATCATTGATCTCAAGGTCCCCTGTTTTAGTCTGGACTTGAGAAGGTTCTTGCTCCAAGAGGATGTCCTCTTTCTGCTGCCAGTGGAAGAGAATCTGGGATGAGGTGGAGGTTGGGATGAGGTAGGGGTTCTAGGTTGAGATAGGGGTTGGGATGAGGTAGAGGTTCTGGGATGAGGTGGGGGTTCTGGGATGAGGTGGGGGTTCTGGGATGAGGTGGAGGTTCTGGGATGACGTGGAGGTTCTGGGATGAGGTGGGGGTTCTGGGATGAGGTGGAGGTTCTGGGATGAGGTGGGGGTTCTGGGATGAGGTGGAGGTTCTGGGATGAGGTGGGGGTTCTGGGATGAGGTGGAGGTTCTGGGATGAGGTGGGGGTTCTGGGATGAGGTGGAGGTTCTGGGATGAGGTGGGGGTTCTGGGATGAGGTGGGCACTAGAATGAGGTCAGGGTGGGGTCTGTGTTACTCCTGTCCATTCCCATGGGTACTTCCCAGATATACCTGAGCAAGTCACTTTCTGGGAAGAAGGGATTCTGATGTGGCCATTTCTGCAGTAATCACCAAATGAAATTTTCCCCTCCAGGCTACAGACCCTGCCCAGGAGCTCCCGTGTTGTTTTTCAGTTGGAAGCAGCATCAGTGACCATTTTTCACCCCACAGCTCTTGTCCCTCTTGGCCTTACTAACAGTGATTGTCCTCTTCTTTTCTGTAACTAAAACTTTTACCTTGCAGCGTTTTTTTAAAAAAATGGTGAATGAGAATTGTGGGACCAGGGCCATGGAGAATTCACCTGGAGGCTGAGAAGGGCTGCAAAGGTGGAGTGGCTAGGGGCTGGTGGGAGTGTTTAGAAGGAGCTGCATCAGCTGTGTGGTAAGCTGCCTGTAGAGCACTCATGGAATCTTAAGAGAGAGCAGTCAGGAATATTTTTCAGGTAACAGAAGCCCAGTATTCTGCACCAGCAATGACTTCTACTTTGTAAACACATTTCCTCCACACTGTCCTCAGCCTCCATGGTTAGTGACTCCTAAGAGCTGCTATTGTGCCCATTTTCATCTCCCACTTCAAAAAGCTAGTCTTTGAGAAGATGCCTAAATGAGCTGAAGAGACCACTCTGTGCTCTTGAGGTAAGCCAAATAGTCATGGCCCCAGAGGGAAGGGATAGGGAATCCTTCCAGTAATAGGTTTAGAAGACTTCAGCAGATGTGGATACCGGCTTGTAGGGAAGGGCCTCTTCTTCCCTCCAATAAAGATAGGGCAGAGTATAGGATGAAATGGGAAACCAGACTAGGCCTGCTCTCTTCCTACAAAGGGAGAAGTGCCACAGTCTTCCTTGCACACCTATAATCAGGAGGATAATCTCAGGACACCTATAATTAGGAGGATACCCACAGATGAGTTTCCTCCTACACTTGCTGAGGACTCAGATATGTCCACTACCATGGTCCAGCCAGCCAAGAGGATCTGTGATATGGAGCAAAGCTCCCTACCGTGACCTCCTCCATTCTGCCCCAACCTCTTCTTTGGGCTGAGCAACCCCAAAAAGGTGTAGTCAGGTGTCTTACATGCCTCTGGTACCCAAGGAAGGTGCTAAGCATATTAACAAGCCATATATCACTGTTTATTGAGTGGGGATTTTTTTTCTTTTTTAAAAAATGTATTTATATTTTATGTGTATGAATGTTTTGCCTGTGTGTATGCAAGTACACCACATGCATATAACACCAGTAGAGGCCTGAGAAGGGCATCAGATCCCCCGGAACTGTGTTAGCTGCCATGTGGATGCTGGGAATCAAACCTGGGCTCTCTGTAAGATCAGCCAGTGCTCTTTACTGCTGAGCCATCTCTCCAGTCCCGTGAATTTTATTTTTGTGCTAGGTTGATAGAGGGTAAAGCGATAAGATAAGCATATGGGTGATTGACTACAACCCATCAGCTCTTCTAGCTTTGGGGAATTATTTGTTATTACACTACTGTGGGGCCTCACATTGGAGCTGGAGCCTGCCTCTATACCAGTTGGTAAACAACATAAATTGAATACTATATTATGTGTTGAATTGTCTCCCAGCCACAAAGAGTCCCAGGAGGAGAAGTAGGCATGGTCCTAGCCCTGAGAGCTTACACTAGCTCTCAAAGCAACTCTAGCCTAATTCTAGGCCAAGGTAACCAAGCCCATGGGAACAGGACTGTCCTGGGAGCCTTACTTCCTTTGACTTCTTTTCTCCAACAGAACAGTCCATTTATTCTTTTATCCTGTATTTGCTGAAAATCCATAATGTACAAAGCTTGCTGGGCATTGTGGGGAATAGAGAGAGTAGTAAACATGGGTTGCCACCTTTGAGTTGTGGCTGGAAAATAAGGCTTTGACTGGTACCCAGACAGCAAGACCTACCAACAGTGCTTGCTGTCCATCTGAGAAATGTGTCTGGCTCCACTGGCATTGTAGAACTGGCAGGTGTAAATTTTAGATCCTAATTCAGCACCTTATCTGCTGACTTTCTTACCTCATTTACTGATGACTTAATGTCAGAATCTGCTCTTCATCTCCATGTTTGTTCCCCTAATGGATATTCATTCTTCCTTACTGCCTCTTAAAACTGCTTGAAAGCACTTTCTAAAAAGAGTCCTGAGGATAATCCAGACAGCTTCTTAGGTCAGCTCTTTTTATTAGTTAACCATGTGAATTCCCAAGAAGGCATCTCTCGTTTTGTTTTTCTTAGGTCCTTGGCTGCATTGGAGAGCGTGTCCTGTAAGAGAATTTTGTCATCTTTCTTAAAGGAGAGTTTCCCCATTGCTTACAGAGGTTAGCTAGCACATCTGCTCCAAGAACGGAAACTTGAGGACGGCACACGCCACATACTGACCTAGGACTCCTGAAAATATTCTCTTTTAATATGGTTAGCCTATTGAAAAAGTGTTCACTTTCTTCCGTGCCTGCAACTGTAAATGGCCTGAATATTGACTCCAACTCTTTTTTTTTTTTTTTTAGGTTTCATTCATTTCTTAAAGTATACTTAACCAATGTTCTGATTATCTCCAGTAAGGGGACATGGAGGTCCAGAAGATTATAAGAGCCATCAGTTGCTGAGTAACAGATCAGTACTTACTGATCCTTTGGAGAACGTAGCTCAGTTGAGCAGCTGAGCAGGTCATCTCTTAGCAGCATTAGAGCCAGCCTCTGAATTGGCCTCTGTTCCCTCCCCAATCTTCTCCCTAATGCAGAACCAAGTGTTAGCAGAAAAGTCGCCCACTCTTCATAGGGATCTTCCTGCCTTTATGGGGTCTCTACATACTCAAAGCTTGGGTTTTCTGCATCCTTGACAAAGCTCCACAGAGTGAAGTTGACCCAGGGGACTTTTGAAATGGGGTATGTGGTTGAAATGGGATAACTTAGCTTCAGATGTACTCATTAAGACTTCACTAACAGGCAGTTTGGGATTATTCGGGATTATGAGTTGGTTTGTGGGCTGAAGAGATGGCCTGGTGGTTTAAGAGTGCTTGCTGCTCTTGCAGAGGACCCAAGTTCAGTTTCTAGCACCCACATTGGGTACCTCACAACCACCTGTAATTCCAGCTCCAGGAGGATCTGACATCTCTGGCTTCTGTGGGCACCTGCACAGGGACATGCACACATATGTGTAATTTAAAGATAAAATAAGTCTTAAAATTTTTTTTTAAAAGAGTTAGCAAGCTGAACGTGATAATGCACGCTTTTAATCCTAGCACCTGGAAGACAGAGGCAAGCAGATCTCTGTGCGATGGAGAGCAGCCTGGTCTACATGGCAACCCAGGAGGCAGAAGCAGGCGGATCCCTATGACATAGAGGCTAGTCTGGTCTACATAGCAACCTGTGGCTACAGGGAGACCCTGTCTCAAAAAGACAGAGAGAGAGAGAGAGAGAGAGAGAGAGAGAGAGAGAGATATTACATTGGCAATAATAGGCAAAAGATAGCACATATGTGTTAATCATTAGGAATAGGAGACGGGCTGGCTGGTGCTGCTGTGCTCTAGATAAGGGTATTGAGACCCTTGACTTTAGGCAGAGATTAATTTTGCACCACCTGCCCTCCAGAGAACATGGAGAGCCTAGTAGGGCCACGTCTGGTTCCAGATTTGCCTAGGACTCCACAGATGATACCTAAGCTGATGGGTTTTGAATACACGCATAAGTTCAGGGTTTATACCACAATTTAAAATTGAGGGCTGGAGTGATGGCTCAATAGTTGAGAGCACTGACTGCTCTTGCAGAGGACCTGGGTTCGATTCTCAGCACCCACATGGCAGCTACAAACCGTCCTTAACTCCAGTTCCAGGGGAATCCGAAGCCCTCTTCTGATCTCCCCAGCACTGCACAACACGGGTGCATGCACATACATGCAGGCAATACACTCATACACAAAATAAAAATAATAAAAAAATTGAAAATCGAAAACCTCACACCTGTTCCCTGCTACATCATAGACTATCTGCTTCTATCCCTTGCTAGTCCTGGTACATAATTATACGTTCTTTTTTTTAAAGTGCCTGTGGATCTAGCTCAGTAATAGAGTGCTTGCCTAGCATGCACAAGGCCCTAGGTTTAATCCCCAATTCTGAAAAAACAAAGAAGGTCTGTGTGTGTGTGTGTGTGTGTGTGTGTGTACGTGTGTACGTGCATGCGTGTGTGTGTGTGTGCGTGCGTGCGTGCATGCGTGTGTGTGTGTGTGCGTGTGTGTGTGCGTGCGTGCATACAAATACAAGCAGTTGAGAAACAGAATCAAGACCTAATGCCCTAGGAAAGATCAGAAGCAGCAAATGAGACTTAAATAATATATTGTCTTTTTCTTTTCTAATTTGGCTTTGAAACATGAATTAAGCTAAATAGACATCTAGCCCACTTCCCACCACTTCCCAGTTGAGGGAATTAGAGAAGCAATATCTTAATCCATCCCAGAATCATAATATAAATATAAAAGAAACCCCAAGCCCAAACATTCTCAGATACGGTCTGATAAAAGGAGTCAAGTGCCCCCTTGCTTCAGTCAGGCCTAGGCAGTCTTAGGAGTGGCTGGTATCCAGGATTAACAGTCATCTTGGAAACTTCTCTGAGAGTTCAGACACAGCAAGGCAAGTTTGCTTTGAAGAGCAGGAAAGGTAGGCCTGTAGGCCTTGCCCCAGTATGTCAGCAGGTTAGCTCTGGATTACTCAGATATCGGTAACCTGTTGGAATATTGCCATGTTACCTGCATACTGGGAATAGATCTCCACAGTCTACCCAAGTAGATGGAGCACTGGCTCAGGGCTCATCAGTGAGGGTCTCAGGTCCTGTGTACACTGCCAATTCCCTCATCTACAAACGAAAATGATCCTCTCTCCCTAAGAGTTCTAATTACTATGCTAATGAGGAGAGTTATAGAAGACAATTCTGGAACTGCCACAAGAGGCCAACACATTTGGAGCTGTTTCTGGAAAGAAAAAAGGAGAATTATAAAGAAAAGTAGATTCAGGTGTCTATGGCCATGAAGAGGTGATGATTGGGCTTCTAAGATGGAAGGGGTATTGCAGTTAAAAGTGAGAGAGAATCCTGTCACTCCAGAATTAGAGGCAAGTAGATATATGTGAGTCCAAGGCCAGCTTAGTTCACATATTGACTTCCAAGCCAGCCAGGACTGCATAGTGAGACGCTGCCTCAAAAAACAAAACAGAACAAAGAGAATTACACAAGGAAGTTCTCATGGGGCCAGAATCCCATCAAAGAGTTTTGTATGGCTCAGTTTTGGGGAAGGACAATCACCTGTGGTACTCACTGTTTCCTTTATTGATGTAGTGACTCATCAGATTCTCAAACAGATGGTTTCTTGTCAACCAGGATAAGAGAGCTTGTCCCTGTCGGAAATCCTGTGGTGGCTGAGCTGAGGAGGGGCATCTGGTGTGGAACGTGTGTATTTATCTGTATTCTTTTCCATAGGTACCATTAAGTTTGTCTGGCTTAATTTAATGGGAACCTCTGGGAGCTGCAGAGACTGTAAAGGGCGAGGGTAAGGTTCTTGTCATCTCTTCAGGCTCCTCTCCTTCCAATGGAACTTCCTCATTCTTTCCCTCTCCCCTCAACCTCTTCCCTTCCCAACCCCTGTGTGTGTTCTCTCTTCCCTTAGTGTTTTCTTCTGCCTCTCAACCACCTTTCCTTCCAGGTCGTTTGAGTCAAGTTGAAGTAGGCAGCTGGTGTCACCCACTTCCTCTACTGGGGGGGCCCAGTCTGTTAAATCAGTGCTAGGGATTTTATTCTAACACTCTGGAACCTCTGTTTTCTTTTTCTTTTCTTTTTTTGTTTTTTTTTTCTTTTTTTCTTCTGTTTCCGTGTAGGTTTCTTTAGTCAGCCTTATAGCTAATGCCCTGGGCTACTCGGAACTAGGTGCCATAAAGTCCCTTAGGACCCTAAGAGCTTTGAGACCCTTAAGAGCCTTATCACGATTTGAAGGGATGAGGGTAAGATACTAAGAGCAGCTGATCCTTCTGCATGCCAATGGAAACTGTTTAAGCATGCTAGAACTGATCACATGGTGGGAAGATCATTCGAACATGAATTCTGTGATGCAGCTGCTGATTTGATCTCCACTTTCTCCCTTGCACCTGCCCCATGCGCAGGGGAGTTGCATTAAGCTGCCTCATCACATTAATCTTGGCCGACCCCCAACAACATGCCGTTGCAGCACATGTTAACATTGGCTACTCTCACTTGGCCTGGCTTACCTGTAGCACTTGGGGTGGCTTTCGGGGCTGTTGATTTTATAGGGAGAATCACCAGGTGCAAAGAAGGGGAATTACAACCCAGAGACCCACTGAAAAGCATAGGCTACAGGTAGGGAGAATGCCGGGTAGGGGCGATAGCCAAATGGGGTCCATGCTATCGGGGCTCATCAAGAAAACAGCCAAGAAAGAGTTTGAAGGCAGGGTGGCAGGCCTGGAATTTGGGGTCGGAGCAGAATTTGGCGTGACCCTGGGAGAAGAAATGCTTTTCTTTCTATTCTGATTCCTCTTATTGCACCTTGTTGTTCTCAGCCCAGTCCCAGACTGGCAGCCTCTGTCTGATAGCAAAGCTTTTCTCCTCACCCCCAACCCCTCTGCCCATGCTATATGGTCCCCTGTCCTCACCATCAGAACAGCAGACAATGCTAGGTGACTGCATATCAGTTAGTTCTCCTGAAATTTCTCGAGACCACCCAATTCCTGCTCTGGCGATACTCTACCCAAGTCCAGACAATACACAGGGTTGTCACCCTGCCAAATTAGAAATAAGGCTTCCTCTTTTGGTGCCTTTTTCTTGTCTTTTTGGTTTTAGTAACTGTGTGTGTACACATGTATGCATGCACACTAAAAAGTTGATTTCCTTAAAAAAAAAATCACATAGACAGCTGGTTTTGGTGGTGATAGTTGTCCTATGCTAATCAGAGAGGTCTGTTGTACTTAACGAGACCAAGAAACTCGCTTCACTTAAGATGCTGAGTACATGCAGGAGAGCAAACCAGAGGATGTTTCTAAATGTGCAGATATCAGAATGTAGGCACAAAATGCAACGATTACAATGGTCCACATGAAGCAAGACTGATTGATAAAACTAGAGACCAGGACAGTGCGGCTGTGCCCATTCCCTGTCTGTGACCCAGGCCACAGTTCCACAAAGCTACTCATAGGAAGATGAAACTTTCCTGGGGACTTAGGAATTTTATTATTTTAGTTTATTTAAGCAAAAGCTTTTTCATAATGAGCTTCTTCTATAGCACAGTTACAGTTTGGCTTACAAATGTGAGCCTTTAGTAGCCTCTGGAAGCCATCTGCAGGAAGGGCATCCTGCAACAGCATATTCACTTTAATTAAAAAAGAAAAACCTTGGGATTCGGTCTCTCGTCTATAGAAAAGGGAGGTTTCAGAATGTGTGCAATACAGGCATTGTTCTGGCCAGGCCAAATGTGTCAAGAGCAATGCACTGCTCCAGAGTCATCAGTTGAGATGGCCGCAGTGTGAAGGCAGTGGGACTGGAATGCTCTTCTCTACTCCCCTGCCTTGCCATATTTTTCATAAGGGCTAATTTTTAAATGAACCTTAGTAGTTTCGTTTTAGATTTAATAATCCACCTTGGTGGCTGAAAAACTGCAGCTACAAACATTCAGTCGAAGAGTGCTCACAGCATTAGACCTCAGCCTGGTAACCTGCAGTCCTGCAGGGATCCTGGACCTCTTAACAGACTATGAGCATGTTCAGAAAGCGCCCCCAGCACACACAGCTGACACTGTGCTCTTTCCATCTGGGTGCTCATTGCTGTCACTCTGTTACTGTGGCAAAAGTAGTCCTCCTGGACCAACTGGAGACATTCCCTCAGGAGGACGTGATTTGAATAACCCAGATGCAGGAATCCTTTTGATAACTTCACCTTTTCCACTTAACTCCTTTCCCCACCTTCCCTGACCTCTCAGTTTCCATCCCTCAAACTTGAACTTGTCAACTCTCAAGTAGGTTTGAAGTCCAGAGGTCCAGAAGAGATGATCAGAACAGAAGGAATTTTATTTTTTAAAAAGTTCTTCGCCTTTTTCAGTTATGGTGATATGGGCAAGAACAACTTGGAGCCTGCAGCTTCAAGTTAAAGTGGGAAGTGTTCACTGAGGGAGGCTTTGGTGTAGAGGTGCCACTGCTTTTGGTTGGTGCCAGTCTGCCTGCAATGCTAACCAGCTAGTTGAGCAAGTGGAGAGGGCCCAGGGATCCATTCCTGCCTGCCCTAAAGTTTCCCAGCCCTTCTATGGAAGAGTATTTGCAAGAAAAGATTGGATTTGGGCTAAGCTCATAGCAAATTACGCAGTAATAAACAGAATTAGTTGCATATATTTTATGCAAGTATGATTTTCCTGTGGGGCATGTGTTTTTCATTCCATAGTTTAGGTTCTTCTGTGTGCCAGCATTTGCAAGATTACCACTAAAAATGCTTAATTAAGAAACTTTGATGAACTAAATACCATCCGTGCAGATGGCTCAACTGTCACTGTGCTCCGATTCTAGGCTCAGCCCCTCACTTGGAAGGGGGCATGTCACCCTAGCCTGTCCTGGGATACTCACTTCTGTCTCCTCTCCTTCCTCAAACCAAAGACCAGAAAATTGAAACACTCCTGCTATTGGCAAAGGAATACTTAATGTAGTTCTTTGCTTTTCTCTCCTCCATAGTAATCTGTCTTTAAATATTTTGGTGTGCTATCAAATTGTTGAGGGTATATAATAATGCTATGAAACATGCATGCATTTTTGTTGATTGTCAGTACATAGTTGTCCATTAAAGCCATGTTCCCTCTGCCAGATACTAAAAGCTATTTCACAGACTTTATAGCACTTAATGAGCAACAGTAGATGCCCTAGGCAGTTTAAAGATGATAAAAAAAAAATGTAAGAATTAATATCCATTGGCATTTTCTCATCAACTAAATGATATTTGTATTCTTTGCTAAACATAAGATTCCTCTGAATAATGGCACTTCATACAGATTGCTAGAACCTAACTTTGTAGATATATAAGCTTTAACAATACAAGATTTTGTCATAATTAAAGGCAAGGTAAAGTAACTAGAGTGTAACAGAGAGCAAAGCGGAGATCCAGCGTATTCATGACTGCCAGTGAAAACTTGAGTTGTCCTTAGAAGCATGCCCTCTAGTGACAGAGAAAGGAGGCACGGCTGCTTGCCCTTCTTGCCCTTCTGTTGCTGAGAACCTCATAATGACAGTTCTACATGGAGCATGGTTCATTCTGCCTCATCTTCCAGCCTAGTGGCCATGTCTACAGTAAGGAAGAATGATTAGCAAATCCCACCAACTCGCTCAATGGAAAAGCTCTTGCCCAGTATGTTGGAGGCCCTCCCCAGTACCAGAGAGGGGGAGTATATTACATCTTACAAATATATTAAATAGGGGACTGGAGAGATGGCTCAGTAGTTAAGAGCACTGGCCCTGCAGAAGACCTGGGTTCAATTCCCAGCCCCAACATGGCGACTAACAACCATCCATAACTCCAGTTCCTGGGGATCCAATGCCATCTTCTGACAGCCATGGGCATTGCACGACACGGCTGCACATACACACATTCAGGCAATACACCCATACACATAAAATTTTTTAAAATAAAATATTTTTTAAAAAAACATTGAATGTTATAGGATTTGTATATCCGATTAGAGATAAGGCTTCGTAAACGCTTTTGTATTATTGAATCCTTTGATGAATTGTGAAACTAAAGGTTCAAAGAGATCACCTACTCAATTAGCTAATGAATCTTCCTTGTTGTAAGTATTGGCCATATTTTACTGTCACTGGACAGTATGTAGGATAGGTTAAACTGAGTTCAAGAAGAGCTTAGCATCCTCCAGACAGTGAGAAGAGCTGACTTGAGCAGCTCTTAGTTTCCACACCTGGGGACCACTCCCTGCCCCACACTGGGAATGGTCTCCTTGGCCACAGTCTCACCCAAGCTCTGCTGCAAAATGCTGCCACCTATACTGGAGCTTGTGGATCTTCACGTAACCTGCTGTCAGTGTCTGAGACACAGTCACTCCATTTGTGGCTCATCTCCCTTCTGTTCTTTTGCACGTCTTTGCTTTTTGGTGCTCTTACCAAAAGGTGAGCAACTGTAGGACGAGGAGGTGAAATTCAGATCTGATTAACAGAGTCGATAAATGCACAACACTGAATGGGTGTTCTCCAAAACAACACGAAAAATATCCAGATTTCAGAAATCCGGGGTGACCATGCTTGAAGTAATCAACATTTATACTAATGACTGGGCTATCTGATACAGAAGAGATTTCTTGGTCTAAGAATTAAGAAATAACTGCCTCTCAATTTGAAGCCCTTTAATCTGAATTGGAGATTCACAAAATTAGTATTTTAATCCAAAATGGAGAGTAACTCCCTAGCTTTTTCTCAGTATACGACAGAACAGTTGCTCTTCTCAGCCACGTGTTCTGATGAGTGCAGTCTGAGGTAGAAGCGTGAAGACAAGGAAATAAACCTAATAGAGCTCAAAGTGGAGCTCAGAGCTACCCCAGCAGTCTTCATACAGTCCGTGTGCCTTGGCTGTGCTGTGCCAGTTGGCAGCCCATCATGGCCCTCACCTACACTAGAAAACTGATGCATGGATATGGTAATGCCTGTCGCCTCCTCAAAACAAAGCAATGCGAGACAGGCTTCTATCCAGTGTCTTTCAATCCATCAGGACTTAATACCTCAGATACTAGAAAGAGGAAAAAGCATTCAGTCCACATCAGAGCAGCCTTTCTGAGTCGTAGCAGCTCTGCTTAGGACAAGAGCAAGTTAGACTCAGGGCAGCCTTATGTTTGGTCCCGCTCCCTCCAGTGTTGCATTTGTGAGCATGGGACTAAGACTGAGCACTGAGAACTAAGACGGCGTAGGTGTTGTCTCGCTGCTCTTGCCTCTAGCATAATGCAAAACCCAAGTTTAAAACAGACAAAACTTCTGTTTCTATGAAGTTCTTTGCTTTTTCCTTTCTAATTCCTGAGCTTACTATAGTAATTAACAGTATGCCAGGTTTTTAGTTTCAGGAACAGTGTTTTAACCCCAAACCCTCCAAAAAGCCTTAAGCCATTTTGATTTCTAAAACCTGAGAATGGAGCCAAGGCCTGAGCTGAGCAGACATCTGCCAAGCAGGGCAGCTCTTTGATTGAGAGGTCGAGAGAGTCAGAAGAAAGGCAGAAAAATAACCTTGAGTGAAAACCACATCTGCTCAGATTTTATTTTAAACCATTTGGTAGAGGGAATATAGCTTTATTTTTTTTCTTTCTTGAGCCTGCAAAATATGCATGCTCAGCTATTGCCTGAAATAAGATAACTGGCCTTGCATAGTCATGAAAGAGACGTTCTGTACCACGCTAACCCAAAGGGCAGCGCTCTGTGATTTTGAACAATCACCTTGTTTTTCAGAGGGGGAATGTCTGTTGAAAGACGACTAGTGAGCTTGCAATGGCTCAGATTTTCCTGTGGGGGCATATTTTGTCAGTTGAAGGAAGAGGAGGGAGACTGGACTAAGAAATCATTTTTTTTTTGGTCCCAGGTTGGTGCCTAGAAAAGATCAGGGTCAACTTGGGCAGGGGAGTTTGTATTCATTTCAATAAAGCCTAATTTATTAAAATTTGCCCAGATATAGTTCAGAAACTTAGAAATGTGGGGTCCTATTTGTGGACATCCAGCTACTCTAATTCCAAAGACAATATGATGTTTTTATGGCAGATCAAGCCACAGAATGTCATTCCCCTCCTGGAAATCAAAAGAATGTGTCTCCCCCACTTCCTGCCAGCACTCAGCAGCCTCCCCTTCCAATGCAGGTGGTGGTGAATGCCTTGGTGGGCGCCATCCCCTCCATCATGAATGTGCTGCTGGTGTGTCTCATCTTCTGGCTGATTTTCAGCATCATGGGAGTTAACCTGTTTGCGGGAAAGTACCACTACTGCTTTAATGAGACTTCTGAAATCCGCTTCATTCCTGACATTGTCAACAATAAAACTGAGTGTGAAAAGCTCATGGAGGGGAACAACACAGAGATCAGATGGAAGAATGTGAAGATCAACTTTGACAACGTCGGGGCAGGGTATCTGGCTCTTCTTCAAGTAGTAAGTGTTATTTTTTCAGACCTGGGACATTGTGGACTGTCAGCAGAGATCCCATTTGGTTCCGTCTCAGCCCTGTTACCAGAATCAGGATCACTATCAAGGGATCCATGTTGGGTTAGACAGTATGCTGCAGTGAAAGCTTGTAGGCTTTATATCAGACAGGTGTGGGGCTGAGTCACACGCTAATGTTTGTTGAGTGTGTGACTTAGAGCAAACTGCTCAGCTTCCCTGACCCTTTGTTTCTGCTGTTAAACATAGATAATAATACCTTGCATAGTTATTAGGAGAATTTTTGATTTTTAAAAAATTTTCTTAGCACAAAACAGTGCTTAATTAATGGTAATTGCTGTTTTGTCTTTTTATCCCTGTTATTACCATGCCCACATCATTCAGTTGCAGGGGAAGCACTCGGCCTAGCCTAACACATGCTAAGCAAGTACTCACTGTTAAACAGCAGCAGAAGGCAAACCTAACAAAACGAGCCGTGCTTTATTCCACACCAAATCTCTTTTGCTTTTCTAGACCAGTTCTAGAAGTTGGGCCTCCTTGGCTACGCCTATAGCTGAAGGGTAGAGTCCTTGCCTGACTTGGGCAAGACCACAAAAAGAAAAAGAAATTGGGCTCATGACTTGAATCTGAGCAGCTTCAGAATGCAGCCAGTCAGCCCCAGGTGTATGCACAGTCCGCATCATGTGTAGCCGGTGCTTGGCAGTACAGTCATCTGATGAGTAAAGACCGACCTTCTCAGGCCCCTGACAAAGCCTAGAATCTTTCGCACAAGAGAAGCCAGAGCATGTTAAGCTGACTGTCCCGTGTGTCTTGTGAGTCCTGGTAGCTGTAGTAGACTGAGGAGAGCTGAGGGGTATGCCACTGCCAGAAGCAAGAGTTCCATGGCTATGTGTTTGTTTAATGCACCTGTGAGTTTTTCCGGCCCTTGGTGCTTATGTAACTCCTTTTTATGGAGTGGCTTCTTGTTGAACGTCCAGGCACACTAGTGGATTCTTGCTGTTCTTCACTCCCGTAGAGTATTTGCCTTCCCTATGGACAGCCACTCTCAGACCTCGTGTGAAAATATTGATCCAGTTATCACTGCCCATATGTGTCTTTGCCAAACTCTGATGATATTTTCAGGGACTTACCCAAAACCCCTTTGGGACCTTTCTTAATAAAAGGAAATTTTATGTCCATATAGTCTAAACTTTCTGTCCTATCTTCTCACTGAACCTAAGCCTGAGACCCTTGAACCTGGCTTTTGAGACCCTACGCTAGACTCCTATCTACTCCTTAACTGGCACAGTCTAATGACTGTCTCTGTTTCCCAGGCAACCTTTAAAGGCTGGATGGACATCATGTATGCAGCCGTAGATTCCCGAAAGGTAAGGATACAGGTGGTTAAATGCAACCAGCTTAAGTGAGTAGAAAGTAAGCCGTGTGGTAGATCCATCAAGAAAGAAAGGGAGGGAGGAAGGGCCTGAAGTGTCCCTTTGGACACTAATTGCTTATCATATTGATTATGGAGCCTTTCCCTCCTCCCAGTAAGTCCTCGTTCTCACACTGGCTCCAGACAATTAGACCCTGATGTTTACTTCGTCCCAGTGGTGCTGGCGACCCTTCAGTCCTGCTTTGAAGTGAAAGTGTGGCTTCCAGCAGACAGCTCTTCCTCCCCTTGCCTCATGATTCCTAAGGCCCAGCAGTGACGGGGCCTGAGCAGGGCAGGTGGGGTAGGAGAGGGCAGAGAGCCTAGTGTCTCACCTCCAGCTTGTTAAGCCACACGAGTGGGAGAATAAGACATGTTGGAATCACTCACCGATCCCTGAGCCAGGAGCTGACTTGAATCTTTCTGTCCTTTGACAGCCTGACGAGCAGCCTAAGTATGAGGACAACATCTACATGTACATCTACTTTGTCATCTTCATCATCTTCGGCTCCTTCTTCACCCTGAACCTGTTCATTGGTGTCATCATTGATAACTTCAATCAACAAAAGAAAAAGATAGGTCTCCCTCCCTCACTGCCAGTGGTCAGAGGCCAGCCCTGGCAAGAGGCTGTTCCTGTCCCTGGGGAGAGAACGCCCTCTATCTTCCTCTAAAGCTCATATTGTCACCACATGGTAGCACTGGCCCCAACTGACTCTGAGTTCAAGGCTGAACTTTGCAGGGGTTGGTTTACTCCATTTGCCGTCTTCTGTTCTCCAGTCCATTCCTGTCTGAGGAAGGTGGGGCACCTTGTGACAGGAAAGAAGCAGATGATGCTAGTGGGAAACAGAACTGGCCCAGACTTAGAATCCTCCAATAATTCCCGGGCACCCCACAATGGGATTTGAGCGGTTACCCTCAAGAGAGTTCACACCCTTGCTTATTCCAGATGGGTAACAGTTCTTCCAAAGCAAACTGGCTGACAGACTTACTCTTGTCATTCATTTGTGAGTTTAGTCTGTCCAGCAAGCTCCAAGAAACTCCAAGCAGCCCTTCTTATACCAAATTTTCCAAAGTTTGTATTTCATAAAAAAATAAATGGACCTTTTACCACAAGAGAGATGGTTTCACAGTTAAGAACACTTGTTGCTCTTACGGGGGCCCAGGTTCAGTTCCCAGCACCCACATGGTGGCTAACAACTGTCCACAGCTTCAGTTCCAGGGGAATCTGATGCCCTCTTCCAGCCTCTGTGGACACTGCACACATGTGTACACTTATACACATGCAGGCAATACATTGATATGCATAAAATAAAAATAATAACATTTTAAAATATTTTATCTGGCATGGTCACACACCTTTAATCCCAGCACGTGAGAGGCAGAGGCAGGTAGATCTAACTGTGAGTCCAAGGCCAACCTGGTCTACGTGGTAAGTTCCAGGCCCACCAGGATTTCATAGTAAGAGACTGTCTCAAAAAATATTTTTTCTAGTGTTTTATAGGAAAATCAGGAGAGAAAAATATAATGAGAAGTGTGATGTGACTGTCTTCTGAGTCTTTGCCCTCCAGCTTACCTTCCCTAAGAGCCCGTCATTAAACAGCCTGTTTTCCCACTATCTGGCCTGGCAGATCTCAGCCGAATAAGCTGAATAAGGCGACTATCTCTGACCAGAGTAATGGTGCCAGGTGTGGCAAGCACGCAACTAACCTGACCTCTGGGAAGAAAAGGAATGTCTCTTCCATTGTCAGTGCTGAACCTTAGATCCTAAGTCTTGGTACTCAGAGCCAGTTGTAATCATCCTCTTTCTTCCTCCTTTACTTTGGAGGTCAGGACATCTTTATGACAGAGGAACAGAAGAAGTACTACAATGCCATGAAAAAGCTGGGCTCAAAGAAGCCTCAGAAGCCCATTCCCCGCCCACTGGTAAGTACACTGGGCTGGCTGAGGGCATGCAGCCCATCTATTTGGAAAGAACATGCTAGGGTTACTACAAAGGAAGAAGAAAGTGAGTTATTGGCTACCTAATGCCTGCTGATCTTCTCCAGATGCTCCCTCCAAAATCTCTGAGTACGACAGCAGCAGAACAGGAATAGGAGGGAAGTGGGTTTCCCTAGTACCTGTCCTATTTTCCCCTAGTGACTTAGAGTCCCCCTTGGGAGTCAGCAGAGACTCAGCGTGCTCAGCACACTGGCTCTGGGCCAGGCAGGAGGACCGTTTGAGAGACAACCAGAAATGAGCAAAGAAAAATGAATGAAAGTGGATCCCTTTCCTACCAGTTCAAGGTAGGATTTGGTAGCCAGACATGGTGGCAATAAGGCAGGAGGACCACAGGGTTGGAGGCCAGCCTGGGTTACATGGTGACACACTATCTCAAATAATAAAACACACTTTGGCCCTTGTTTTTGCAGCTTCTGTGCCCCACATCGTGGCAGGGAGGGTGTGACAGCAATGCAGCTTACATCCTGGTGACCAGGAAACAGAGAGAACCTCCTGCCCCATCCCCCGCTTCCATTGTGCCCCCAACCTACAGAAGGAGGTCTCCCCTCCCTTATGTAAACCTCACAGGTTTATCTAGAGGTGTGCTTTACTGATCTCCTGTGTGCTTTCCAGTCCAATCAAGTTGACAGTTGAAGAGTAACCATCACACTAGGATTTTAAGAAAGAGTTGTGTTTCCTTCACGTGTGTTCCCTTCTCCTTGTGCCAGAAGTGGAGATAAAGAGAACAGGGAAGGTTTAACGTTCCCTAGAAATGTTCAGAAATCTTTATTTGGGAGCCAGAGCACATTTTCTTCCACATTAAAATATAAGAACTCATGGGGACTAGAGAGGTGCTTGGCGGTTAAGATGTGTGCTGCTCTTGCAGAAGACCCCAGTTCAGTTCTCAACACCATATCAGTCAGCTTACAACTGCCTGTAACTCCAGCTCCAGGGGATCCACGTGATCTTCCCCCTCCCCTGACACCCATGGGCATTTGCAACTCACATGCACATACCTACACACAGACATACACACATACACATAATTAAAAATAAAAATAATCATACACACTCACACAGGGTCAGTAACCTGAGCATTCAGAAGGCTGAGGCAGGAGGAAGAAGTTCCAGGCCAGTGTAGGCTACGTAGTTTAATTTCAGGCCAGCCTGAACTACAGAGTGACACCCTCTCTTACTATGTATGGAGGATGGAGAAGAGGCAGGGACGACCCTCTGCTCTCCGGCTTGAGAGCCAAGATGAATGATACAGACGCTCAAACTGCGTGATGGGTGCAGCAAGGGAGCAAGCACTCTGCTCTGCCGTGGACATGGTAAACCTGAGACTCTCGTGGGTCATCGGAGCTTTTGAAAGAGAAGTGTAAGTGTAGGTGCCTTCAGCAGTAGCAGCAGACCAGCTCTCCCAGTCTAAGTATCAGAAGAGGGGCTGGAGAGACGGCTCAGTAGTTACAAGCACTGGCTGCTCTTGCCGAGGACCTGGGTTCAGTTCCCAGCACCTTACACCCACATGGTGTCTAACAACCATCCATAGCTCCAGTTCCAGGGGATCCAACGACTTCTTCTGACCTCCACGGGCACTGCACAACATGGGTACACTTACATACATGCAGGCAATACACTCATACACATCAAATAAAAATTTAAAAGTAATATTAAAAAGTCAAGTATCAGAAAAGAAATTAAGAGGACGAGGACTGAAAGGGGCCAGCCGGGGTGGGGCGCAGCCCTCCGGATGTGGGCAGTGTCATGGCTTAGGAGAGAATAGCAACGGGAAGCTCTGAGAAAGTCCACTCTGATGTTTGTGCTCCTGGTGCACAACAGAGGAGGCCACTATCGCCAACAAGACTGCACGGAGCAGGCACCGAGCAGGGGGCAAGCAGGGCAGCTCCCATGGGTCTGCTGGAAAAGGGTCTCATGAGTCCTTAGGAATCTTTGCTTCCCTCCCTCCCTAGAACAAAATCCAAGGAATCGTCTTTGATTTTGTCACTCAACAAGCCTTTGACATTGTTATCATGATGCTCATCTGCCTTAACATGGTGACAATGATGGTGGAGACAGACACTCAGAGCAAGCAGATGGAGAACATTCTGTATTGGATTAATCTGGTCTTCGTCATCTTCTTCACCTGTGAGTGTGTGCTCAAAATGTTTGCCTTGAGGCACTACTACTTCACCATCGGCTGGAACATCTTTGACTTTGTGGTGGTCATCCTCTCCATTGTGGGTGAGTGCGGCAGGCTGGAGGGAGGGGAAGGGCCCTGACCAGCTGAGGAGAATTCATGAGGAGCAGCAAATTACAGTCAGGTGTAAGCAGGTGTCCCTCAGAGCATACCCACATGTGCTTCTCAGATGTCTCAAACAGACCTGCCTGGGCAGGCAGTGTGTCCTACTGACTGTCCCCAGCACTCTTGGATTGTAAATGCTGTGGCTCGGGAAAAGATAAAATTTGATTCTTGCTTTGAAGGAATTTAAAGTCTACTAGAGATAGTAAAAAGAAATTTTTCGTTTTTAAAATGTGGCTGTGGGCCAGGGTGCTAGCTCAATCAGTAAAATGCTTGCTATGCAAGCATGAAAACTGAAGTTTCATCTACAAAACCCACGTAAGAAAAAGTCTGGGCATGGTATGTACACTTATAATCCCATCACTGGGGAAGCAGAGACAGACAGATCCCATGGGCTCATTGGCTGGCCAGCGTAGCCTGTTTGGTGAATTCCAGGCCAGTGAGAGGCCTATCTCAAGAAACAAGTGGACAACACCTAAGGATTGACACCTAAAGTTGACCTCTGGCCTCCACATCCATGCATACACATGCATACACACACGTGTGCATGTGCACACATCCCGAACTTGGCTATAATAGCAGTCTGAACAGAGAAGGAGATTGCTACAGTGGATAGTAACTGAATTAGCAAAGGACATTCTGGGACCAGTGGTCGTGGAGGTGCTGCCACTGCCAGGAGTGATTTTCCCAGGGATTTACTGTGGGCCAACAGTAGTTAGACAGTTCTCCACCTGAGTTGTCTCATTGGGTCTTTACTGCCACCCCAGAAGCAAGCTGCTTTATTATATTCAGTGTATGGGCCACTCAACCTGCAGGTGGCAGAAAACCTCAAGTTCATCCCAAAGTCCATGTTTCCTTCAAATAAAGCCCACAGAGTTGACGTCCTGGTGGGGTGAGCAAAAGGAAGTAGGAGCCTTCTTGAAAGGCATCCCAAATGCTGTGTAAATGCCCTGATTCCAGGTGGCTTTGACCGACTTGCACTAACACAGTACTCAGTACCATGGGAGCTAGCCCCAGGGCACCACTGGCCACACTTTTTCCCAAGGTTGGTGTCTGGATACCAGAAGGCAGCTGGCCTCCCTTAGCCTAGGCCACTCTCCAAGTTCATCCAGAAGTGTTGGCATGTGGGACACTGAGTCTTGAACCTTTCTCCCAAGAAAAGACTCCCAAAACGAAGTTACCTCAGGTGACACTGCACAGAGAATCTTATCACTTGTATACATTAGCCTTCTGAAGTGAGCCTCTTGGGAGTCTGACAGTAAGGAATTCTGGTTTCTGTGCTGTTCCCTTTTATTAGACCACAGCATCCTTTGTGCAAGTAATAAAGGGGGCTCACGGTTTAATGAAATATGCTGTGAGCTGGTCACCAGTCTCAGCACTGTATGTGTTGATCTGTATCAGCACAGCAAGCCTTTAAGTGTCAAGGGAACTGGGAACCAGAGAGGTTCCCAAGCTATATGGCTGGTAAGCGAGCAAATGGGGATTCAAGACCAGCCCCTTGTCCTAAGCCACAATGCTCCTAGTGCTCAGAAAACACACTGGGAATGTACCCCTGTCTAACGTTGAATCTTTCTGCCAACATTTCATTGACTGGGATAGAAACTCCACAGACCAGTCATATGCTAGGCTCATGTTATCCTCTAAAACAGGGCAAAATTGAGGCTTTTGATGATGGAGATTTTTATCACCTGTTAGTTTACTCAGAAACAAAAAGCAAAAAGCATAAAAATTCTCTTTTAAAAGTAAGAGGAAGGGCTGGAGAGATGGCTCAGTGGTTAAGAACACTGGTTGTTCTTGCAGAAGACCTGGGTTCAAATCCCAGCACCCACATGGCAGCTAACAACTATCCGTGGCTCCAGTCCCAGGGGATCCGACAGCCTCTTCTGACCTCCTCGGGCATTGCACAACACAGGTGCACTTACCTGCATGCAGGCAATACACACATACAACATAAAATTTTTTTTTTTAAAGTAGAGGAGAGCCAGGCTTGGTGACACACACCTTTAATCCCAACACTCAGGAGGCAGAGGCAGGCAGAGCTACAGGGAGATCTTGCTCAAAAAGATTCAAAAAAAGAAAGTGTGTGAGAGAGAGAGAGAAGGAAGAGGAAGAAGAGGAGGAAGAGGAGGAGGAAGAGGGAGGAGGGAAAGGGAGGAGGAAGGGAAGGAGGACTGGTGAGATGTCCCAGCAGGTAAAGGCACCTGCTACCTAGCCTAAAGACTTGAATTCAGTCTCTGGGACCCACATTGTAGAAAGAAAGAACCAACTCTTGACTCCCTGCCCCCACGTGCATGCCATGGCACATGTGCATACACAGGCACATAAAATAGATAAAATTTAATAAAAATGGTTTTTTTTTTGGTCTTTTTGAGACAGGGTCTCCCGTAGCCCCAGATGTCCTGGAACTCACTATGTAGACCAGGCTGGCCTTGAACTCACAGAGATCCGCCTGCTTCTGCCTCCCAAGTGCTGGGATTAAAGGCGTGTACCACCATGCCTGGCTAATAAAAGTATTTTTAAGAGGAGTTAAACTGTTCTGTAAGTATCTGCAGTACCCTTGACTTGACATCTTTCAGGCCTTTGTTAGGCATCACGATGTCTCTGAAGCCTTACTTACCCACCATATATGGGATGCACTGTTACTTACAGTGCATATTATAGCACCTTGCTTCTTAAGATTGTTGGTTTCACTTAATTGAGAAATAACAGAAGAAAGCTGAGAAGTCTCGAGTCTTGGCTAAGGTAGAGATTTTTGTGGAATGTGCCAGTACTCAGGCAGTCTCACCCTGAAAACGAGGGCACCTGACCTGCTCTGCTAACGTACACCTCTTCCTTCCTGGAAAGTAAGATTCCTTTCTGGCCTAAACTCTTCAAATGAGGCCTTCTGCATTTATGAATTCTTACAGTTGAGACACTTCCTTAATTAAAAGCTTCATGTCCAGTTCATGTTCTTTGTCAGGACCTAGAAGGCAAGGAACAGCATCTAGTGAGTGCTCACTCCCGCTTCCCTCTGGGTCTTTCCAGCTCCTTTCCTCTGGCTCCTCTTGCTCTTTAGTTGTTTTAAAAAATATTTTATTTTATTTTATGTGTATGCTTGCACGTAGGTAGGGGCACCCGTGGCATGCAGTGCCCACAAATGATCAGAAGAGGGTGTCAGATCCCTTGGAACTGGAGTTATGGACAGTTGTTAGCCATCATGTGGGTGCTGGAAATCAAATCCAGGTCCTCTGTGAGAGCAGCCAGTGCTCTTAACCACTGAGCCATCTCTTCAGCCCCCTGTTCTTTAGTTTTAAAGACAAGTGGTCTGCTTGAGCTGGGGCCACAGAGGAGTGGATGTAGAAAAGGCCCTCCGACTTGTCCACTTTGCCTCTACTTCTACACCCTACTTAAGCCTGCATTTTACCTGCTGAAACTGGTTTTTGCTTTATGCCTTTCAGCTCAAAATCTAGGACTACTAAGTTGAAATCCATTCCTGAGCAGCCCCTTTAATTTTCTAGGCTAGCTTGGTTGAATAAGTTCTGGGTCAGGGGGGAGAGGGTGGGAGTGTAAGAAACAAACCAAGAAAAAGACACATTGGAAATTTGTGGCATTAGGAGAATAACTGATATGAAAGTCAAAGGGTAGTACTGTCCGGGTGAAACTGGGACCTCTCATTCGTGTTTGTGGATACAGAAAATGAGGACCTGGGGCTGGAGAGATGGCTCAGCAGTTAAGAGCACTGGCTGCTCTTGCAGAGGACCCAGTTCAATTCCCAGCACCCACAGGGCAGCTAACAATTGTCTGTAATTCCAGTTCCAGGGGATCTGACACCCTCTTCTGACCACCTCAAGCATCACACAACAGGGGTGCACTTACATACATGCAGGCAATATACTCATGTACATAAAATAAAAATAATAACCAAAATTTAAAAGAAGAAAATAAGGACCTGTTCATACAGGGAACACTATGTAAGCATGCAAAGGAATAGTGCAAAGTTGTTCTAATCTGGGGAGCCGGTCCTGTAAACAAAAACCAGTTAGAGTTCTAAATATGTAGATCTAGAAAGATGTTTAATTTCCTATATAAAGTAGGACGCCATATATTATTAACAGATTCATACATAGTAAAACTATAAAAACACATACTAAAACCTTTGGGGCTTTCGGATGCTTCTGTGGGGGGAGAGGGGAAACAGATTTGGTTAGGGGCTGGCTTCTATTAAATCTGTGAGTTGTACATGGTGTCTGTGTTGCTGTTTTCTCTACTTTTCTATATGTTTGGAATGTATAATCTTTTTTACTATGAGGATTCAGATCAAGTAGTCCCTTTGAACTTCGGAGTTCCACAATGTCAGGTAAGAGAAGGGTGTCTCTGACCTCAGTAATCACATCTTCTGTTCCTCCTTTAGGAATGTTCCTGGCTGATATCATTGAGAAATACTTTGTTTCCCCAACCCTATTCCGAGTCATTAGATTGGCCCGAATTGGGCGCATCTTGCGTCTGATCAAAGGCGCCAAAGGGATTCGTACCCTGCTGTTCGCCTTAATGATGTCCTTGCCTGCCCTGTTCAACATCGGCCTCCTGCTCTTCCTTGTCATGTTCATCTTCTCTATCTTTGGGATGTCCAATTTCGCATATGTGAAGCACGAGGCTGGCATTGACGACATGTTCAACTTTGAGACATTCGGCAACAGCATGATCTGCCTGTTCCAGATCACGACCTCAGCTGGTTGGGATGGCCTCCTGCTGCCAATCCTAAACCGTCCCCCTGACTGCAGCCTGGACAAGGAGCACCCAGGGAGTGGCTTCAAGGGGGACTGTGGGAACCCTTCAGTGGGCATCTTCTTCTTCGTCAGCTACATCATCATCTCCTTTCTGATTGTGGTGAACATGTACATTGCTATCATCCTGGAGAACTTCAGTGTAGCCACAGAAGAAAGTGCTGACCCTCTGAGTGAGGATGACTTTGAGACCTTCTATGAGATCTGGGAAAAGTTTGACCCTGACGCCACCCAGTTCATTGAGTACTGTAAGCTGGCAGACTTTGCAGATGCCCTCGAGCATCCTCTCCGAGTGCCCAAGCCCAACACCATTGAGCTCATCGCCATGGATCTGCCCATGGTGAGTGGTGATCGAATCCACTGCTTGGACATCCTTTTCGCCTTCACCAAGCGGGTCCTGGGAGACAGCGGGGAGTTGGACATCCTGCGGCAGCAGATGGAGGAGCGGTTCGTGGCATCCAATCCTTCCAAAGTGTCTTATGAGCCCATCACAACCACACTGCGGCGCAAGCAGGAAGAGGTGTGTGCAGTGGTCCTGCAGCGCGCCTACCGGGGGCATCTGGCTAGACGAGGCTTCATCTGCAAAAAGATGACTTCCAATAAGCTGGAGAACGGAGGCACACACCGTGAGAAAAAAGAGAGCACCCCATCTACAGCCTCCCTCCCCTCCTATGACAGCGTAACAAAACCTGATAAGGAGAAGCAGCAACAGCGGGCAGAGGAAGGAAGAAGGGAAAAAGCCAAAAGACAGAAAGAGGTCCGAGAGTCCAAGTGTTAGAGGAGAGCAAAAATGAAATCCCATACTAAAACTCGCAAGTGAAAGATTGTTTACAAACTTCCTGAGTCTTACCAATGCAGAACAGCTGTGGAGACACTGTAACTTGAAGATCTATACCAAACGTAGTCTGCTTATCATGTGACATGGTTGCATCTTGAGCAGTGACCTGCCGAGGGCAAAGGGCCCTGCTCCCTGGACTCACGGATTTTCTATTGCTTGGGCAGGTGGTTACTGCATGTTCCACATTCAGTCAATGCAACTTAGGACTAAACTAACAGGATACAAAAAACAGAGGAGGCTGCTGGGACCAGCAGATTTCCGTTGCAGCCAAATGGATTTTATTTTTTCATTTGTTGAGTCTCAGAAGCAGAAAGTATCACTTTAAAAGTTTGTTTGTTCATGCAAACTATATTTGCATTCTTACATTAGTTAAGCTAAGCAGCAAAAAGAAACACGCGCACACACACACTCACACGGTCACATTTAGCCTACGTCATTAATTGTCAGTTTCTTTGACATAAACTGCATCTTCTCCTCATGGGCTTCACATGGTTTGGAGATGGGTGGGGGAAACAATCAGGTTTTTTTCAGGCTAAGGAGGACTTGCTCAGGCCAATTCCAAATATTGTGCTCGTTCAATGCGTAGAAATGATTTGCATGATGGCATGCTGTGATCAGAAGTCATGCATGAGATCCATACACCACAGGACACTACTAATCCTGTCCCCTGCATTGGGTTAGCCTTTGGACAGGACCCAGCCCTGCACTGTTCACTGTATTTGGAGAAATGGTAAGAGTTCCATACCGGCTGCGATTCTTTGAGTTCTTTAGAAGTCGTTCGTACACCTCTGGGTAGGAAAACATAACTAAGCAATTGACCACCACCAACAACAAAAACAAACCCAGCCCAACAAGCAGATGGATCCGTTGTGTGTACATGTTTAACAGACATCTCTAACATACAGCCATTGCTGCATATTTTGCAAGATGAACTATTTTAATGCTGCTCTGTCCAGTACATGGGGAGACTTTGGCCCCGAATGGCTTGTACTATTAACGTCACTGTAAAACCAAAGCTGAGGGCTAAAAACAAAACAAAACAAAACAAAACAACAAAAAGTTCATTTGTATCTTGCAATATTTATGATGATTGTTTAGCCTTTATACGGGAGAACTGACACTTGGAGTAGAGATAAGAGTGCTATTCAGAGTAGCATGTTATTTTTACGGGCATATGGGGGACCTTAAAGCCAACCTTTCTTTGGGGTTATGGGGTGCTCACTTCATTCAGTGTCATGTCTTTCTGCATTGTGGCTTTCTCTGGGTTTGGGTCAACATGGAGAGGGGTTCGGATATTTTGCACTGGCCTCTCCAGCGGAGAGCTTGTCACAAGCTGCCACCCGAGTGATTCCTTCTGCTTGCTTCATACTCCTCCACAAGCAGGGCTTCCCTTCTCAGCTGTCCAGGGCTGGGTGGGGGCAACAGCATTGCTTGGGGTATGGCTGTGGGCTCTTCCATTTATGATTAGAATAATAGTCCCTAGCAGGACCTGAGGTAGAAATAGAACTGCCTCTGCACCAAGCCCATTTGGCTTTGTTACTGCACTACTTTTCCTGAGAAACCGACTCAGTATTCATTCTTCAGGGCTGCCCAGCTGCCCCTGGCATCACCCTTTCAGCTCACCTTGCTCTCTGCTTTGTTATCTGCCCATTACCACTGCAGGGTGGCTGCTGGGGGAGTGTCATTCCATCTCCTGCTTTATGAGAGACAGTTCTTAGTCCAGGGTATCTCACCTGAACACCGGGTGTCAAAGCCAAGATGCTGCAGTTGAAGGTGTCAGGAAGTCTGTTTGAAGAGTGAGGAAAGACTTTTGCGTGTGAACCAAATCAACACAGATCCTCCCTGAGCATTGAGTAGAGGGAAAAGAACAACCCATCATCAGACACACCAATCTGCCTTGCAGTAGAAGCACTTTGGATGTAAACTCACAGTCCACTTGACTAGTTTTGCATAGAACACACCACAGCCAGTCAGTGAGCAGAGCTTTGTATCTCATTGGACTGGTAGAGACTGTCCAGCTCTCCTAAGCCTGCTTCTGTGGCACCATCGTGTGGTCCACACCTCACCCAAGACCAGCTCGAGAAGGTGTGTCTCAGTGCCCTGCTAACAGCTAGGACGAATGTATAGAACCACGTACAGGCAATGTTGTAAACAGCACAAAATGGAAGCTGACGTGTGTGGTTATTCTTTTTAAGAGAATTATAAATACTGTAATATATAATTTTATTTTATTGGCATGCCTTTTGTAAATACAAATTATTAACTTATTAAATAGGAAATGGCTTCTGGCTTATGCCATTGTCATGTTTATTTTTATTTTTTATACTTTCCTTTCTTCTTAGAACTTAGATGCTATCAGCCAATGTACATCCCCAACCAGACAGACAGACAAAAAATTTTTTATTGCTAATGGTCTTTTCCAAAACAACACAAAATATATATTTTTGTTCCAATGTGCAATAAATTCTAACCACTTCTATGCAAGATTTGGCTAAACTTAATAGTTGTTCTTAGGTCTTGAGATGGGCAACAGCTATCAGATCACGGTAGGTATACCAAGCACCATGCTCGTGATGTCATTAAGCTACTAGAGCCTAGATCTGACCTTCCTCCTCCCCCCAGCTCCCGACCCAGCCCTGCAGGCTGCCTCCTCAGTAGCACATGGGCCCTGGCCTCTGACACCCATCTCCAGCTTTGTAGGAAAGAAGCCACCTCTCTGCTTGCTCTCGTTTCCCTCTTTTAAACTCTTCCTACATGTCGCTCCCCCACCCAGCCACGCCCTTCCTCTCTCACCATCCTGCTCCACCTTCTTTGGTAGTAAATGACACCATCACCAGCAGCTCACAACTGCAGTTAACAGGCATTGAACCTAAAGAATCAGCATCCTCACTGAGTGAGCAAATGGCCACGCTTTGCCAAATATTCACGAAGCCAATCAAAGAGCAGCAGCAGCCACAGTACCACTGCGCATATATATAGAGATATATAAATATATAAATATTTATTTTTTGTAGTCGGGTCCTTGGTGCAGTATTTATATTCCACAATCCACCTTTAAAAAAAGAAAAAAAAAAAAAAAGACAAAAAGTAAGAAGTTATGTGATGCTGTTGATTTAAAACGCAGAGCCAAAGCCCCTCCGCTGCTGGTTTATGTGAAGACCCTCCCCTCGTCCTTGACCTCCTTGTGGCTTAGGGTGAAGAGGCTGGGAAGCCTAAAATAGAGGGTGAGGGCAGGAAAACTCAAGTCCATATGGCCTGCTCTCACTGTCTCTCTGTGAACCGCTCGGGCACCCAGAGCTGGCTGGGCAGAGGGCGCCACAGTGCCCAGAGCACTTCTTTCATTTTTTCGCCACAACCAATGTAAACTGTAAAAGACCAATAGTGTATTAGTGACTGCATGGAGGCCAACGCTGCCCTAAATGAGACGTGATTCAAAAAAACAACAAAAAAAACACCAATCACTACTATAAACCAAAAGGAAACAATAAAAATGACCCTTTTTACCACATGAGGGAAGCCTGTCTTGGTGTGTGTTTGTTGCTTGACTTTCCCAATTCTTGAGTTCTGGGAGGGATCTGGGAACTGGGATCCTGGCACATTAGAGGAAAGGAAGGGAAGGGAGGTGGGGAATCAGGGCCTTTCCCTATTCTGGCTAAGTAGAGACTACAGAGAAAAGCCAGGTCCTAACCTCCCAGGTCCCTGCGTGCCCACTGCACGTGGCATTACTCCCTTGGGATGGAACTTACAGGCCCATAAGACCCCTTCCACACCAAACTTACCCAGTGGAGCCCCAGAGATGACTTCGGCCAACCCAGCTGGACTGGCCTTCTGCTTTGTCCATCAATATGGTTTAACCAAAATGCCCCCATTTCCCAAAGCTACGGCAAGCACGCTGCCCAGCAGCTTCCACTCTGCTAGCTGGCACTGGGCCCTGCCCTTCATCCACCCCCATTGTTTGGCCAACAGATTAGGGCTGTCCCCTTCACATTTGTGCAAGGGAGGGGTCACCCCTCGGGGACATCCCTCTTTAGGCCATGTCTCGTGGTCTAGGAACACTCAGGAGGATCTTGAAGTGCCCACTCTAATCCACTCCAGTAGCTGAACCTGGAGAGAAGGCTGGTAGGTCAGTCCCCACCCTTGTCCCTCAGCCCCAGCCTCCAGTCCTGCTGTGGAGGTGTTTGCCATGATTAGGACTTTGTAACTTGAGTCCTGGCATCCTCTGTAACAATGCCTCTTTCTTTCCTCAGATGTTGCCCAAAGTTTTGCAAAAAGTTTCATTCATTTTCAGGTACCCCCCACCCCCTAAAGAATCAGCTGCAACTAGTCAGCCAGGGGGCCATCAGGAGAGAAGAGGGAGTCTGGCATGGAAGAGGCCCAAGATTTGCACAAGAGTCTGGGCTGTGGCTTTGCTCTTTGCATCTTGGGATCTCTTTTCAAGACTGCCAAGACTTCCTTCAGTAAAATGCTCCTGAGGCACCCCTGCCCCTGCAACTTGCCCCCACTGCTGTTTGCTGTACATAGAGGCTAAGTGGGGTGGAGCGGGCAGGTATGCACGTGTGTGTGTGCGAAGAATGTATATAGGTAAAGGGGAGTGTGGTTCAGTGGTTACAGAAAAGGGACAGAACAGAACTCTGTTCCATCCCTAGTTTGACCGCTGGCTCGCTGTGTGGCCTTGGGCAAGTCACTTAACCTCTCTGTGCCTCAGTTTCCCCATCTGTAAAATGGGGATAATAATACTGACCTACCTCACAGGGGTGTTGTGAGGCTTTAACTAAATGTTTTGTAACGCGTTCTGAGATACAGAGACAAAGGCGCCAGGGAAGGGTGAAGTATTCTTTGGACCTAAGGTGAAATAGTACCATAAACGCTGCTATTCTGAGAGCCATTTTAAAGTGCACTGCTCCCCCCATCCCCCCTTCTCATCACCAGGACAGCAGGTCGTGAAATGTCTTTCCTTTCACTTGCTTCTGGGCTTTGTGAGTCTTCTAAGTGTCCCCCACCCGTATCTCTTTCCCTGCCCCCTCGACTTGTTCCCTGTTCTGTTTATGCGGAAATGGCAGAAATGCTTGAGAAATGAGAATGTGTAAGTGGATTGGAAGTTTATAGTCTGAAATTTCAATTTTACTTTGTACTGTACATCTTTTTACTTTAGAATTTGCAATAAAGGGTTACGTCGATCTTGTTTTCAACTCTCCTCTTGGACTGGCCTGTCATTTTTCATGGCTGTCTCCCTAAGCCCTGCAGCCTAGGTCCTTCTGGTTCACCTGGGCTGGGCCTCTTGGTGGGGTGGGGGTGGGGCTGTTCAAAAGTGGCTGGGAAAGGGCCAGGTTCCTGCTGGGCCTTCAGGAGGCCTTGTCTGAGTGGTGCTGAGTGTCCCACACTCCAGCAGGGCTGGGAACTGCACATCTTGTTCTGGTCCCCAAGGGTGCCTCAAACCTCCGTATGTGCCATCCTCTGAGGCGCAAACTTACAGGTCAGACAGCTCTGGGCCCCAAAACCCCACTATGGCACGAAGGAGTGATGCGCGATTTCCTGGCATGTAATGGAGAAACCCCTTCCTTTTTGAATTCTGAAGAGTGTATTTAATAGCACAGCGGGCACAGGGCTGGCACTCAGTAAGCCGTAGCTCTTGGCGGGAGGGTAGCTGCAGAGAGGGAAGAAAGGCTGGCCAGCACTGGGGACGCCCCACCATGCGACCCTGGCACCAGAGCCCGCGCCCGGAGCCAAGGCTGGCCATTTCCAACCATCTTACACCTGACCGCTCCCTCCACCGAGCGTCTGTAAACTTAGAAACGTAAAGTAGCCCTCGTGAGCGGTGCTCGCGGTTCACAGCGGCGGGCACTGGGGCGAGCGCCTGCCTGGCCGGGTCCGGGGCGGGAGCGGCTGTGTGTCCCAGCAGCCGGGCCCGCGGGGTCGCCGTCGCCGCCAGTGGTCCACAGCGTGAGCGCGACGAGCAGCGCCCCGGTGCCCAGCGCGCCGACGAAGCCGCTGAGGAGGCCGAGCGCCAGCGGCCCGGCCCAACCCGCGGGGCTGCGCTCGTACGGCGGCTGCGGCAGACGCTCCACGATCAGCTCCAGTTCGTCCCACTTGGGCGCGGGGCCTGCGGCGCGGCGGGAGCGGAGGGCTGGGGCTGCGGTCCGGGCGGGAGCCCGGGCCGGGGCGAGGGCCGCGGGAGGCAGGTAGCGCTGCCCGGTCCTACGCAGCTGCAGCGCCGCCTGCTGGTGGAGGGTTTTGCCCAGCTCTCGCGCCACGTCCGGGCGGCCGCTGCGTCGCAGGGCCCGGGCCACGCGGTCCCAAGACAGGGCGGGGGCCTGGGAGGCCAGCCAGGACGCCAGCGCCTCCCGACAGCGGTCGGAGGCCTCCCGGGGCTGGGTCGGCGCGTCCTTCGGCCCCTCCTCCGCGGACTGCGGGGCTCTCTCCCGCCGCCGCGGCTGCCCTAGGCCTCGCCTCCCCGGAGACCCCCGCGAGGGTGTGGGCGGCTCGGGCCGCGCCAGCCGGTCCTCGGAAAGCCGGGCCAGCTCGGCCTCCACGTTGGGCTCGGGCGCCTCTAGGAGCGTCCGGAAGTGGCTGCACTCCTCCGGGGTCAGCAGCTCCGCCAGGCGGACGGCCGCGTGAGGGCCCATGGCGTCCAGCGCGCCCGCAGGGGACAGCGCCCAGCCGCAGAGCACCAGGACCAGAGCCTGCGCCATCCCGGCCGCTGCGACCTGAGCAGGAGGGGCTCGGAATGCCCGGGGGCAGGGTGGCCCAGCGCTGGATTGTGGCAGCGCAGAGGCGGGAACGTTCCAGAATTGAAAGGTAGAATGTAGTCAGCCACAACGAGGGGAACACAGCTTTGAAACATTCGGGGTCTCCGTTAAGGGGTTCCCAACAACCCCCGACGAAGACCAGAAACGGGGAACCCGTGGGACTGGCTGGCCATAGCAGCTGTTGGGTGAGGCTCATGCCTGCAGTGCTAGGGGTCTGCCGTTTTATTGAAGGGTCTAACCCCCAAAATGCCTCAAACTTTGCAAATCCCCATTTCTTTTCATTAATTTACCATCCTTCGCCCTCCACCAGAAGCCCTAGCCCCCTGCTTACTATGGGCCCCCAAATCCAGTTAAGCCCAGATCCTCTCAGGATGCCCCAGTCGTTCCATCTTCCCATACCTGCTAGTCCAAAACTCACCTCCTCTGGATTAGACAAACTCCTGAGTCTCCCATCCCCACACACCACTTTATCCAACTGTGGGTCCTTCTCCTAAGGAGGCTTGACTATGGTTTTCCCCCAACTTGGCCCACAGTGTGGCCACTTGACTTTTATCATGGAAGCTGTTGTCTCATACCTTCTGGGAAGCCACACACACAATCCACATACATCTTCCGTCTATCTCCATAAGCACCTCTCAAGGACTCAAGTAGTGTGTGCATGGGTACACACACACACGCACGCACACGCACACGCGCGCACACACACACACACACACACACACACACACACACACACACACTGCAGCTCAGCCTTTTTACTATCTCAGCCATGAAACTGTGAGACCCACCCGCTGTCCCAATAGCGACTATTATGTTAATGTTCAAGGAAGGTTTGTTGACTCAAGTGTGTGAATTCTTGCAAATCAGTCCCCTGTCCACAGCCACTTACTTGTCCACCCACTCACCCACACTGAGGCTTCATTGTGAAGCAGCTCTTAAAGGGAACCCTCCCGCCTGATTTCTCCAGCCTCGTTTCCCTACTCCTGTCCCCATTTCATGCTCTTGTAAAGAACTACTGTTGGTGGCACAGACCCACATGGATGTGTCAACAATGTCCTTTCAGCCTCTACATTTTGCTGGCCTCTACCCTTCCTATCTGGGAAGGTTCCTGACACCACCACTGGTGGGGATCTTTCTTGAGCATTTTCTTCAGTGGTGTGTGGGTGCGTGTGTGTGCTGTGTGCATGCACGTATGTGCATGTTTGTGGAGGCCTGCGGCTAACATCAAAAGTCTTCCTCAATCACTCTCCACCGTATTCATTGAGGCCAGGTCTCTCAATTGAGCCCAAAGTGCACTGATATGGCTAGTCTGATTAGCCCCCTTACTCTGGGGTGTCCCATCTCTGCTTTCCAGGGGTTGGAATTACAGGTGCACTGCCACACCTACCCAGTATTTATGTGTGTGCTGGGGATCCAAAGTCTAGCCCTTACACTTGCATGGCAAACATTACCTGCTCAGCCATCTCCCCAGCTTTCCTGGGCATCCATGAATTTGTGTGTTCTACATTGGATCACTGTTCTAGATATAAGAGGATTTACTCAACAAAGATTTTTTTTTAAATTGTGTTTGCTTTTTGAAACAGGGTCTCACTATGCAGCCCTAGATGGCCTCCGTCTGAGAGATCTGCCTGTCTTTGCCTCTGGGGTGCTAGGATTAAAGGCATGCATACCACACAGTGCAACAAAATTTTTCAGTGACTTATGCATCAAGTAAGCATGTCAGCTATAAGAAATAGTCATATGCATCCCTCCCCCCAGCTCCTTTATCTAGTGTTTATAGATTGTATACTTATATGGTCTGTTTGGGGGATCTTTCTCACTACAGACTCTCAAGGGTTCTTTTATCACCTTTTTACTACCTACAATGTTTGCACACAGTAGATATCTGAGAAACTGAAGGGCATATCTGGACCTCCAAGAACCAAAATACGAAGTCTCTGAAGCCTAGAACAATACCCACATTCATCCTCCTAAAGCTGCTGCTGGCTTTGCCTCCTCCAAATGAGTTTGTCAAGCAGGGAGCCCGGCACACAGCTCCCCCTTGGAGCTGATGCCTTTTGGGTTGGTAGGTTGGTTGGTTTTGGTTTTTTGAGACAGGGTCTTCCTGTCACACCTGCTGGCCTGGAACTCCCTATATAGATCAGGCTGGCCTCGATCTCACAGAGATCCTCCTGCCTGTCTTCGAAGTGCTGAGATTAAAGGTGTGTGCCACCGGATGGCCTCTGGTGCATTTTGAACAGTCCCACTTAACAACAGTTAAGGACCTGAGAAAGTAATAGGTCTGAATAGGTCCACAGAGCTTTTTCAGAAAGCGTTCCTAGTTGTTTCCATCTCCATTTATCATGAGTTGTCAGAGATAAGCTGGGAATAGAAAGACAAAGAGCCCTGTGTGGCCTGAAACAGTGGAATTCAGCAGTCTCCACACCATGCCCTCTACCCACTTCCCTTCCACTCTGTGGAAGACAAGTATGACCCTCACCTCACCCACCCTGGGCTTCTGCCAGGTTCTGGAGGGCCCCTCTTTTGTTCACACACTGATTTGTTCATGCATTCATTCAACAAACATGTACATCCTTCTTTGCCCTCATACTTCAGGGTCTAGGGCTCTTCTTGTGTTGACCTCAGGGGCAAGCACTGGGCAGCCACTGGCTGTGTAGAGTGAATAAGAGACCCACAATAACTTTCTTCTGAAGGAAAAACACCCAATGCCACAGCCCAGGTGCTGACAGACCTGAATGCCCAAGTATTCTCAAGGACTCCCCAGATTCCACTACCCCCAAGAAATCCTCCGAATACCACATTATAGCTTTAATACTGTGTAACACTTTCTTTTAAAATACAGTCTCTTCTGAGGTAGACCACAACTGCAGAGCGTCATCAGACAGGAGATAAATAGATCCATGTACAACACACAGCAAAATGAGGTAGAAATGGTTACAGCTGAAGGAGAGGATCCCAACCCAACATGAGCAGAGGGAGTAGAGGGCCAGCGTGCCCTCCCCTGCCTCCCACCCCTGGATTCTTTGGTATGCCCCCCAACATTGCCAGGGCTGACCCACCCTGCCTCCCTGCCCCTTGACAATGAGGTAGGTGCTGCAGCTGGGGGCTGTCTTGTGCAAAGCTCCCAAGCCTGGGAACAGAAAGGGCCCAGCAAAGGAAGTGTGGGAACCCTGGGGCTTGGTCCATGAGGTCCTACCCCCCACCCCCGGAGCTGCTGCCTCTTGGAGAGCTGGGATCCCCACTCCACCTCCCTGACCCTCTACCCACCCACCCCATACACACACCTGAGAAAACATATTTGTTCCATGTTCTGGCCAAGGGTCTTTCATAGCAACACCCTGTGGCCACTTGCTCTGAGACATCAAGTTCTACACTTGGTCAGCTGGCTCCAGAGAGGGTCAGAGAAACAAGGATGAAGGGGACACAGCAGCTTTCAGGTTCGCACGCCTAGGCTTAGCACCTTGCCCTCAGCATGCTGGGCCCCTGCTGTGCCTCTTGTGCTACCTCCCTTTCTAGAGTGTGAGAACTAGGAGCTGTAGGGGCAGGCAGAGGGGCTAGGGTGGGACAAAGAAGGGGGTGTCCCTTCTTTGGATGAAATAGCAAAGATTGTGAAATGGGCTGAGGGGCCAAACAGCTGAAGCCCATGGAGTGAAATGAGTACGAGGAGAGCCATATGGTTTGCAGAGATGGGCTGAACCTGCTGGGAAGATGTCAGGGGAAAGGCCGTGTCTTCTCAAGGCCTTTCAGTTGTAGACCTAGCACTCTGGGGAACATGTAAACACTTCCCACAGAAGCTTCTCCAGGGCCATGCTTTCCTTCCTGGCAGTTTCCAGCAGAGCAGGTGGCCTGACCCCTAGTAGTCAATTTTGTGCCTAGTAAGACCTTTTGTGGCCAGAAGACCTTCATGCCTGAGGGAATCCTCCTAGCCTAAATTATTGTGCACCTCTGACCAAGCAGATGTCCAGTGAGATCTGCCTCAGTCACCTCCGAGGCAAGAACTGGGCACAGACACCCCATCTCTGTGTAAGCTTCACAGGCAACCTGAAGCTGGGCTGGGGAGGAGGGCAATAAGAGACCAAGATGCACCCTCTGGAGTCCTGCCTCCTACTCTCACCCCCACCTCCTGCCTGTAAGCTAGGACCTGGGAAGAAAGCCCTGACAAATACATTCAGCTTCTGTCCCAGGAACAGCAGGTTTGAGTGCATGTCTGAGTCTTCCTCCACAGTCCCAAGTGTCTATGGTCTGGGAGAATTTGCTCGCCTGGAGTGGGGCTGGGGCAACAAGAGAGCAGCCAAGATCTAACATTCTTTCTGAGGTCAGTTTCTTCCTGAGTTGTCAAAAGAAAAACAGCAAATCCTACACATCTTACAAAAATAAGAGGCCTAAGATATTAACCTACATTTCTGGGACTTCCCCTCAAAAATAACCCCCCCTTCTTTGGGTGTTTTTTTTCCTTGTCCCCCCGTCCCCCAAAACCCAAGTTTTCAGCTGGGTAAAATACAGAGGGTGGGTGGGAGCTCCCTATTCCCTCTTCTCGGCTTGAGCCGCCAGAACTCCTGCCAAAAGACACTGCAGTATGAATGGGGAACAGAAGGCAGGGAGGGGTGTTAAACCGGGAGACACAGGGACACCACAGCCAACTGGACAGGGACAGAAGCACAGAGAGGGTGATAGATGGAAGGTGGGACAGGAGGGAGGAGCCCAAAAAAACCAGGGACAGTACAGGAGTGGGGGTCAGCGATAAAGCGACAGGAAAGAAAACTGAGCGACTAGTGAGAAAGCGGAGTGGGGGAGGAGAGTGCCATTCAGTGGGCAAGAAGACAAAAGGGCTGCGGCGAAAGAGTAGGAGTTCCTCAGGCCAGAGTTCCAGCCCATGTCCGATGTGCCCGGTCGACCGGGCGGAGATGGCGAGCTTCCCGTCCACAATAAATAGGAAAAAACCTGAGTACATGGCGCATATGGCATCGATCTGCCCAGCAGAAGCATTTTCCTTCCCATAAAAAACATCCACCGGCAGAACCCTCCCCTCGAGCACCCCACATCCATCACTCCTTTGGCCAAGGACATTCCCGCAGGCGGGGGGCCAGAGGCCCGCGGCCTCCCCGCAGCCATCAGTGTCCAGAGCCGTACACTTTGTCCCACTCCACGAACGAGTCCAGCTCCTTGGGGGAGGCCCGAGGGCCCACCTTGGCTAGAGCGGCCTCCAGGTCTTTGTAGGAGAGGGGGCGCTGCAGCCCGGGGAGACCCGCTCCGGCGGCGGCCTGCTGGCACAGCTGCCCCAGTTCGCCCCCGGAGAAGCCCTGGGTGCCCTGCACTAGGGCCGCGAGCTCCCGCTCGCTCAGCGCGCAGCCCTGCTGGGCCAACGCCCTCTGCAGGATCTGCCCGCGGGCCGGGCCGTCGGGCAGCGCCACGTAGAAGCGCAGCGTGAAGCGCCGGCGAGTCGCTTCGTCCAGAGCCGCGGGCCGGGCAGTAGTGCCCACCACCAGCACGCCGTCGGCTCGCGCGCCGCAGCCGCCGTCCAGGCAGGCCAGCAGCGGCGCCTGCAGCGAGGCTAAGGCGCCGTCGTCCCGCGCGGGC
>NW_008343671.1:1127060-1127862 GCF_000622305.1 Nannospalax galili | reverse complement strand
CGCCCTCGGCGGCTCCGGACGCGGCCAGGCTCGCCCCGCGCAGGCGCAGCAGCGGCGCGCCCAGCTGGGTGGCTAGGCAGCGGCTCAGCAACGCTTTGCCTGCGCCCCGCGGCCCGAAAAGCAGCACGGTCCGCGGCGCGCGGGCAGAGCCCTCGGCGGCTCCGGACGCGGCCAGGCTCGCCCCGCGCAGGCGCAGCAGCGTGGCGCCCAGCTGGGTGGCTAGGCAGCGGCTCAGCAACGCTTTGCCTGCGCCCCGCGGCCCGAAAAGCAGCACGGTCCGCGGCGGGCGCGGGCAGCCGGCGTAGGCGGCCGGCCTCAGCAGGGGCCACACCAGCTCCTCCTCCAGCGCCGCCTTGAGCGCGCCCTGGCCTTCCACGTCTGCCCACTGCACCGGGGGCCCGCAGTCCACCATCTTGCCGGTCACCAGCTCCAGCGTCCCCGGGTCCGCACCTTTCGGAGGCTCCCCCGACGGCACCCCGAAGCCCCCGCGCGCGGCCGGGACCCGCTCCGGGAACTTCTCAAAGGGTTCGAGTTGCGGGCCGTAGACGGGGGAGCCCAGCACCTTGAGGGGGCCTCCGCCCCCGTACTTGCCCGACGCCTCCTCCGCGACTCCGGGCGGCTTCGGCCGGAACCCGTTTCCCCGACACTCGCCGTTGTCCGGGGCGGGGTAGGAGGCACCGTCGGCCACGAGGGCCTTGGCGGGCTCGTAAGCGTACTTGCGGTAGCGGGCCTCCGCGCCCTCGTCGGCTGCCTTGCGCTTCAGCGACACGCCGGCCTCCGCGCCTGGAGCGGCGGCGGCTGG
>NW_008343671.1:1100416-1126918 GCF_000622305.1 Nannospalax galili | reverse complement strand
CTGCAGGAGCGCGGCAGGGGGCGGCGGGGCCAGCGCGGCGCTCGTCTGCGCGCAGTAGCCAGGCGGCAGGTACCCGCCCCCGTAGCCCGCCGCATAGTCGGGTGCTGCCGACGGGCCCCCGCACGCGTTGCCGGCGTAAAGCGGCTCAGCCAGGTTCCCGCCTACCACCGGGGAGCCCCCGAGACCCCCCGACCCGCCGCCAGGCTTGGCTCCCGGGAGACCCTCGTGGAGTGAGGCCAAGGGGTAAGGTGGCTCCGGGCCGGGCCAGGGCTCCGGGTCCCCTTTGGCGCCGTTGAGGAAGGTGGTGTCGCTGTATCCGCCCAGGGGTGGGCGTTCATAAGGGGAGTCCAGGACCCCCGAGTACTTCTCGGCATAGCGCTTGAGGAGGTTGGAGGCTGTGAGGGCAGAGATGTCATCGTGTGCCCAAGCGTAGTGGCAACGCTGGCGACCCCCTGGGGGCAGCTCCAACTTGTGGGCCGGTGTTGGGGTGGTGGAGGAGACATCCAGGTGCTGCTCTGGCCACTGGTTGAGGGGCTGGGCGTGTTCCGGTGTCCAGTGCATCTTCGACAGAGCTGCAGGCAAAAGGGAGAGGTGAGCTCTTGCAGGGACTTTGAGGACCCACCGACCAGCTGCTTAAACAGCCAAAGGCTGGGTTTCTAACACCTGCCACCTCCTCTCCCATTTGCCTGGCCTTCCCGCTAGCCACCAGAATTAAACTTTTTGTATATAGTTTCCTCCACACCAGGAAGGCCCAAGAAATGCCATGGTTAGCCCTAACTGCACACTCCAGTCAACAGTTACCTGGCCACACCAGCTATGTCCTCTATAGAACATAGGCTCATTACTCAGTCCTAATGAAGTGAAAGGCCAGGCAGTGAAGAGTCAAAAACCACAGCTTGCTGCTCACCCACTATGTGCTGCCCACTGAAGAGGTACCAGGGTTCATAAAGATGAATGAGGCCTGCCTAGGGTTCTTAGCCTGGTGACCCAACAGGTTGACATTCCCAGATTCTCTGTCCACCTCTGCCTTCCCTGAGATCCAAAGCCTACTTTGGGCCTGAGGTCAGAGGTGCCCTGGAGTGTGACAGCGCCCATCACCCCTGAAACCACAGCTGGCCTAGCAGCTTTCATTGCCTTAACACAAGCTTTCCTTCAGCTTGTGTCTAATGAAGCTAGAACCCTGTGCAGATGCTGTTTGTAATGGCTGTGGGCCCTGGGCAGGTGCTGCTACCTGCGTCATCCAAAATCTGTCTCAACACCACACAAGCACAGTTTAAGAATGGGTAGATCTTACCCTGGGAGAGATCTGGGAGTGCAAAGCCTTGCAGATCACATTAAGTGCATCACAGGGCTAGAGTGTGGCTCAATGATCGAACACACCTGCCTCACTTGCTCAAAGAACAGGGTTCTATCTTCAGATCACAGATTTGTTCTGAGCTTCCTGGTCACCAAATAAACCGGAAAGTATGATCAGATTCACTTTGCAAAATACAAAATGTTCCTCGTGTGGAAATCATAGAACCTTTACTGGAGGACCTTGTGAAAGGATCTGTGAGGTGTAATAAACAATGTCTCTGTGACATATAAACACAGCAGAAATGTCCCAAAGCTATCCTATGCTGTCCTCTAGCACCAGGCAAGGTATGAGTCACCAACTGGTAAAAGGGATTCTGGGCCTGAAGAGCTGTCCTAGCACATGGCTCAGGTAAGCTAGCCTGGTCCTAGGATAAAATTTCAAAGACAAGAGTCCATGGAACACCCAGACACAGGCTTTGTGATGATTATTTCTCCAGCATAAGTTTTGCTAAGTTATTTAGCAGGTTTCCATTTCTTCGGCATTTTTGTTGGTGTGTATATATGTATTTTGCAGCATTGGGGAGGGATACTGAACCCAAGGCCTCGTGCATGCCAGATAAACACTACCTCCAAACCCCTCTCCGCAAACTTTTATTAAGCAAATCATAAGTACTTTACTAGGCATAGGATTAACTTAAAAGGTAACCAGGATGGTTAACCAGCTAGAGAAGTCAGGTAAGCAACATCCTCTGTGAAGTAAAATAGGGGTGCATGCCACTTTTGGCCAAGAAGGCCTCACCAAAGAATTAGTGTCTTTACTGCCCCTTGGAAGTGATGGACCAGACAGGCTACAGGAAGCAATGCATCCCAGATCACAGAACAGCTCCTTCAAATGGAGACATTTGAAGCACATTCAAAATGCCAGAGCTAGCCAGATGTGGTGATACACACCTGTAGTCCTCGTACTCAAGAGACTGAGGCCCCAGATTCACTTGAGCCCAGGAGTTCAAGACCAGCCTGAGCAACATAGCAAAGCTTCTTTTCAAAAACAAACAAGCAAACCATGACTGGACTAGCTCACTGTGTTCACTGCCACCCACTGGAGAAATAGCATAATAAATGCAGAGAGCTGTTGTGGTGCCTCCCTTAGAAGTAGGACTCTTACACAGTGCATTTATACAGATCTATATGCTGAGACTACAGAAAGCACAGAGAAATGAGGTTTCTCAACTCCTGAAGGTGGGTATATGCAGGAGGAATGGAAGATGCTGAAAGTGGCCAAGGCTCCTCTCAGGTTCTGCACAGTTGGCCATACTGGCAAGAGCTGGTCCAGAGATCACCACCACTGTTCATTCTCACTACTTTCTGTAACTGTGACCTGCCATCAGTGACCCAAGACAGCCTTTGAAAATAAAACTGGCGCAATTTTCACCTTTATCTACATTTCTATCCACATTGTAACCAAAATACCCTGATGGTCCACATAGGGCAGGCATGCGCCTATATGTACTAATGCCTTAAAAGGACAGCACCTAAATTCTAGAGGTTACTCTGCTCCCCTGTGGGAGGTGACACAGCACCAAAGGCAGAAGGGAAGAACAAGAGATGAGGGGCGTGTGCAACTTTCTTGCCGAGGGGTCTGCAAGGAAGAGACCCATGACCTGATGTCAAGGGGGAAATTTCCTGGGACATCAACTCACAAGTGATCTGACTGCAAGGTCACACGAAGTGGCATCAGTTATACAAGTACAAGTGTATTACACCAAATTCAGGGCCCTCCCCATTTACTGTTACCTGTGCATGGGTTCTTTGGTTATCCAGAAAAGACATGTGACCTGGAGGACAGTGTCTCCCTTGAGCACACTAATGTGGCAGGGGAGGAAGGGCACGTAAGGACCCAAGTCTAGACTTATCACTTCCTCCCCTGCCATACTCCACTGCTTCTCGCTGCCCAGTAATCTCTCAAGTCCTCATCCCAGGTCCTACTGGGAACTGCTCCACATCCGGCTGTGGATCGATCCCAAGGCCACTTCCACTCCCCTACCTGTCTTCCCAGCCTGATACCTACTCTTCTCCAAGACTCAGCCCTCCCCTAGGGGACCTGGTATCTGACATGTCACCCACACTACTAGCAAACTGGCCTGTCTCCTCAGATACTTTAGGTCATTTTCTTTCCATTTTAGCCATGGGGAAGAAAAGTGAAGCCTCTGGTCCCATTTTCACCTTTATTTACATCTGGATCCACCTTGTAGGCCAAAAGACCTGATGGTCCACTCACCTCAGCCCTAGACCCCATCCTGACCTAGGCTGGGACCTGGTTGAGTCCCATTGGTTAATGATCCATCCTAACCTGTGTAATGGCTTCCCACAGCAAGTATAACTTTACATCTCCAAAATGACCTCCCTGGACCCTGGGTCCCCACTAGCTGCCAACCCTGCTCTGAGCATCTTTATGAAATCTCTACACATGTTGATAGGGATCTACTACAGGTCCTCCAGGTGGTCTAGCAATGAAGCAAGGGGCCTTTCATCTAGAAACTTCTGCTAAACAGAGGCTTTAAGCATTGTATTTCCCTCAGACCTATCAAGAGGAAGGACAAAGTTCTAGACAGAACCCAACTGCCCAAGGACCAGGCCCAACCAAAGAGGGGGTGGGGGGCCAGACTCTCTCACCTGCATGCAGGCTTCGAATGATAGTGAGAGGAGCCTGAAGACACACCACCCTGCAGGAGTGGGGCATAGTAGGGCCATGTGCACATGTCTGTGCAGGCTCCCAACACATGGACCTGTGCGTGGACACACAATACAGAACAGGTCTGTCCCAGGAGCCCCTGGCAGATCAGGGCACCCAGGTTTTTCTTCAGCATGAATAGAGAGTGCTTACTCTCTGTCCCACCAGTCCTTAATATTGCTATAGACACCAACCCTCAAGCTCCTACAGAACCCTCCTGCTTCCCTTCCAGCTCATAGTCTATCCTACAGTCCCTAGATCAGCTGAACCAGAGGTGAGGAAAGACCCAGGACTTGGGTAAGAGTACTTCGAAGCTTTGAATCAGGGAGGTGTGGTTTGAAGCCAGGTCTATCCAACCTCACTGAACCTCAGTTTCTCTAGAAGGGCATAATACACACCAGGCAGAGGGTCTGTAAGGATTTAAAACGATGTGTGGAAAGTACAGTCCAGTGTAAAGTAGCAGAATCTACAAGCCCATGCACTGCCCATCTTTGGCTTAGTGACTCACCTGCAGTCTGGGGAAGGGGGCCAGAAGACTCCTTCCAGCTCTGACAAAATAAGATAGTCCCCATGCCATTTCTCAGCCCCCATACACCCCTGTTCTGTGTCATAACACCATGTGTCCTGGTTTGTTCTTGCCATTGCTGTGACAAAACACTCCCGACCACTACCAGCTTGGGGAGGAAAGGGTTTATTTGTCTTACATCTCCCAGGTCGCAGTTCGTCAGGGAGCCCAAGGTAGGAACTCAGGGCAGGAACCTGGAGGCAGGAGCTGGAGCACAGGCCATGGAGGAACGCTGCTTACAGGCTTGCTCCCTTGGCCCCTGCTCAGCCTGCTTTCTTATGCAACACAGGCCCACCTGCCCAGGGGTGGCACCACCCACAGTGGACTGGGCCCTTCCACATCACTCGTCAAGAAGATGCCCTTCAGACATGGCCACAGGCCAGTCCGATAGAGGCAATTCCCCGATTGAGGCTCCCTCCACCCAGGTGTGTCAAGTTGACACAAGCTATCCAGCACACCATGCTACAAGAGACTGAAGTGCAGAGGAATTCATACAGCTCCAGAGTCACAGCAGATAGGAGTCAAAGCTCTGGCCTTTAACACCTGCCAGCACTGCCTGTGCCAAAGTCCTCTGTCCTTGTAGCCTGGGGAGAGAGCCATACCAGACATTGCTCACCGTGTATGTCAACATTTGTGTTTCCTGGCCTAAGAAAATAGTCTCTGTATTTTTTTGTAGTCATAGCTGTGTTCTAGTGCCATGGACTTCATCTTCAAACCTCACAGCAGAATGCGTATCCTCCTGACCAAACAGAAGAACTGTACCTATCCTGTGCATGCTGTCTGTCACAGAACTACACATGCCCCAGGGCAGGCAGACAGTATTCTATTTGGATTTTGTGGCCTTTCATAGTGGCAGTTGGAACTCTGAGGAAAACACTCTTTTTCTACAACTGCTCAGGGTGAAGACCCCTCCCTGGCTCTGCCCACAGAGCAACATCACTTCAAACTTAACAGCAACAGTGGTTACAGAAGTGCTGGATGTAAGAGCAAAATTATTTCTAAAACCCCACATCTCACTTTGAGGAAGTCTTCCAGGGTTGCCAAGAAAGTGATTCATCTTTCACAACTGGTCAAAGCCCTCCTGCATTGAGTTCCCAGAGTCTTACTGCCGATAAGTCCTAAGGGTGCCCCACACATCCCTAGGCACCAGACCTGACACAGGCTCTGTTACTCTATTCCTAACCCCTAGCAGACACCAAGCTGTCGCTGTGCGGCCACCAGCAAGACCTCAACCCTCTAAGCTTTACTCTCCTCATCTATCAGTAGTGCTTGGTTCCAATGGGAAGACCTCAGACATTTCACTAAACTCTAACTGGTTTCTAAAAAAAAAAAAATCAAGTTATAAATTTTAGACAGGGTTGGATGGGAACAGACCCCCAAACACACAATGTCAACACCCCTCTCCAACTCCCCAGGAGCCCCTCAGAGCCTCAGAAATTCTACGATTCAAGATTCCATTACCCACTGGGAAGGAAGGGAAGGGGCAAAAAGGGACAAGGGGACAAAGTAGAGAGGGGCAGCTGGACACTGTCGGCCTATGTGGAACAGGGCCAATGCCCCCTTCTAGGCAAGCTCCTCAGGCCCATTATCTCAGCCTGGGACAAAGGGGCTGAGTGGAGAATCCCATTGTGGGGCCTCCGTGTGGCGATCTCATTAATCTGTTCACCGAGGCTCCCACAGGCCTTTTGTCACAGGCTTTTTTTTTTTTTTTTTTTTTTTTTGGTCTGCTGCTTACAACTGGTCCCCTGGGGGGTCTGCAGCCCCTGGCAAAGCTGGAACTGGACCTCCCCCACTCCTCTGGACCCTGCCCCTTATGCCAACCCCCACCTATTGAAAGAGAGGAAAGAGTGACATGGGGACTCTGGAGGACTGTGTAACCCTTGTAGCCACCACACAGGAACCTCTCCCCTAGGCCAGAGAACAGTCCCTAGCATAGCAGGATCCTCAGGCTTGAGGCCTGGCACAGAGCCTGGTGTGGATGGGGCTTTAATGTACGTCTAGGCATTAGCAGAGGATGCCAGAAAAGAAACTGTAGCCACGCAACACTTTCATATGCCTTGAGGGTGCAATCTACCATGTGCTACCTGGTAGAGAGGCAGGATTGACTCAAATTGTAACAAGTTCACAGACTTAATCGGCTAAGTGGGTATGGTTAGGAAGAGAGAAGGAGAAGACGTAAAGGAGGGAGAGGGAGTAAGGAGGTATTGGCCAAGAAATAATTTTGAGTTAGGAAGAATAAAGAGCTATCATGATGCATTGTATTGACTATAATTAATGATACATTGTGAGGCTGGAGAGTTGGCTCAGTGGTTAAGAGCACTGATTGCTCTTGCAGAGGTCCCGGGTTCGATTCCAGGTCCCACATGGCAGCTAACAACTGTCCTAACTCTAGTTCCAGGGGATCCAAAACCCTCTTCTGACCTCTGCAGGCATTGCATGACACGGGTGCACTTACACAAGTGCAGGCAATATGCCCATACACATAAAATAAAAATAATAAATATTTAAAGAAAAAATGATACATTGTATACTTGAAAACTTCTAAAAGCATACTTCAAGAGTTCTCCCCACAAACAGCTATGTGAAGAAATGGACATCATGTTAACTAGTTTGCCTTGTAACAACACACACATCAAAACATACCCAATATTTTGTCAGTTTTAAAAAGTCTAAAAACAAAAAGTTGCTATTCTTAAAGCACAGACAACTATTAACCTTTTTTAGTCCTAATGGGGACTCAGAGGGATATGGTTGATAGATTGGTTGGTTGGTTGGTTGAATGGTCATATGGCTAGAAAAAGAAAGGAAGGGGGTGGGGAATGGATTGATGGTGGAAGCTCAGAGACATGAGGCTCTGAAATGGGTCTGGGAAGAGCAGAAGAGACAGACTCCACATCCCAGATGAGAAAGGAAGGAGTGCCGGTGCTCAGGGAGCACTGTCCACAGGGGTCCTCTCATTTGCTCCCAGTCCTCCCTGTCTAATATTTTTGCAAATAAAGCAGTCCCACAGAGATGTGGCTGGCTCAGAATAGGGGATCTCTTCCTCTGAGCCAGCATGCTCCATGTGCACTGGCTGTGGCAAGGCACGCATGCAAAGGTCGGAAGGAACAGGAACTGTACCAGCCTCCCTTGCTGTCCTAACCTCACTCCTGGCCTAGAGTCAAGGTGAAGATCATGGAGTAGCAGAGGAGGTGAGGGGGCATGGAAAGAACACAGGGCTAGGGGAATAGGCTGATGGTGAGAATAGTCCAGACAGCGAAGCTCCTTGTTGGAGGGATTCTCAAATTGCTTGTCCTCTGTGAACAACACAGTCTGCTGAGAGGGACCAGCCCAAGAAGGTAAGCCACCTTTCCTCCCCATAAAAGCCTAAGGCTCTGTCACTTAGATCTACAGACAGGCCTTTGGATCATGCGCTACCATACACCCACCATGACCTATGCTCACTAAGTCTTTCAGATCCTTCACAGCCCATGACAAGCCTTACTTCTTTCCTACATCCTCTCTAGGCCCTCCATCTCTAACTAACCCCTGGTTTCCTAGGGGAGGCTGGATAAAGTCTTCCTGTCGGCAAGAACAGAGGGCAGATGGACGGATGAGATGTGTGTGGGCTTCCTCTTGGGCCCTGATTCCCCTTTTAACACTCAATGGAATTGTCCCTGCTTCTCCTCTCTCCTGCAGGGCCAATTTCCCCCTCTCCACTGCCTCCTTATCAGCCCACAATATGCTGTGATTTCTCCCACTGTAGGGGGGGGAAGCCTGGAATAATCTCTTGATCTTCCTGACTACATCCTGCTTGCTTTTTAAACCTCAAAACCAACAGCTTAAAAGTTACTTATATTTACTATTAAAAGTTATTATTTCTGTACAAGTACCACACGCTAACCTATTGCACCACTGGAGCTCCATATTACTATTTCTGATCCCTCTCTTCTCATTTCATCTTAAGCATGGTCCAACTAGGTGTTCATGCCCAGCACTCCACCACCTACACCCTCATCCTTCCCACACAACATATCTCAGCCAATATGAACAGCAGGCTCATGACCATGCCTCCTCTGCCTCATTGGCTGCTCTCCATGCTTCTAGGCAGTTGGCCTCACAGGCCTGGGTTTCAGCTTCTCTCACACTTTAGGTGATCACATCAAGACTTGGAACTTTGACCATTGTTTATGTACTGATGTTACCTAGACAGCCCCCATTTCTCAATGCACCTCACCATGGCTAGCAGATGCAAGCTTCTTCCGGATGCCTCCACGCCAACAGTTAATTGCCACAATGAAAAAGTCTCAAAATCAAAGCTGGGTGTGGTACACATGCCTGTAATATCAGCACTTGGGACCTGAAAGCAGGAAGATCAGGAGTTCAAGGTCATCCTCAGCTACATCTTTAGGTTGAGGTCAGCCTGCATAAGACCTTGTCTTAAAACACCAAAACAAAAACAAAAACAAGTCCCAAATCAAACCTCTGGCTACCTACCCACCTACCCTACACACCCTCAGTCTTCCCCACGGCAGGAAATGGCAGCCTCACCCTTTCTGGCTCAGGCAGATGTCACAGGGCCATCATTCACCCTTTTCTCACACTGGGGGCTGACAACTGGCACTGACTTCAAAACAAAAGCCCTTCTCAGCACCTCCATGGACATCACCTCCATGGACATCTCTGTCACCTCCAGTTACTAGACTGTCTTCTCTGTTCTCAACACAGCAACCCCTGAGAACTGCCTGATTTTATTATTCTTCCTTAAAAACTTCTTTTTTTATTTTTGGTGTGTGTACGGCATAGGTACATGTGGATGTGGATGTGAGCACGTATGTGTGTGGGTGCAGGTACAGCCCATGCATGTGTGAGTGCGTGCAGAAGCTGAAGGTTGATGCTGGCTAGCCTCCACCCTATTTTTTGAGATAGGATCTCTCACTGAACCTGAAACTCATTGATTTAGCTAGGCTAGCTAACCAAAGAGCTCAAGGGATCCATCTGTCTTTGCCCTTCAGTGCTGGGATTACAGACTACATGGTGGCACCGGGCTTTTACATGAGTGTTTGGGAATGAAACTCAGGTCCTCAACACTTACATGACTAAGCCATTGCCTCAACTTCTACCCAAAAGTTTTGATGGCCCCCATCCCTCTCAGATTAAAAGCCAAAGTCCTTACCATGGCTGAGCAGTCCTGCCAGATCTGTTATAGGTCATAGGATGGAAGGATGGACAGACTGACGGGCAAAGAAGCTTGAATTACCCATGTCTAAATGAAGAAATGGGGGTGACTCACTTTAAGATGGCAAAATGAGAAGCCAGAGAGTTAGCTCAGGAATAGGTAGAGAAGGGACTTTGTCTCTGAGAACACCGAGGAAAGTTCAGCACTGACCTGCCTAGAGCCCAGAGGCCTTCATCCTGGCTCTCTGGACCCACCTGGCTTCCTTTTTCTTTTCTTTTCCCTCTGCTCCCCTCCTGCAAGCGTCTAAGAGAGGACAAAGGGGGCGATGGAATTCCCATCAAAGGCCACGGACACATGGTAAAGAGATCAGGGCCCTTGGGACCCTGCTTCCTGGAGGTAGTGAGGCCTCCCCGCCAGCCTGGCTCCTCTCCAGGGTGGGAATGGGGGTGGGTACTGGCCCTGGCCTCCTCATATGTCAAATGCCAAACAGCAGGAGGTCAGCCTGAGTGAAGCTGGTCAAGTGGCTCCCATCTGGGCCATGTGTGTGTGCACACACACACATGCACACACACACACTGGAGGGAGGAGGGGGCAGCAAAGAGATCCCTGGCTGTGTCCGCGGTCAGGGCCACAGCCAGGCTGTGACCATCTGTTGTGCTGAGAGGTCAGGCCAGGAGCTGGCACCCTTGAGGAGTAGGTCTTTCCCTTCTCCCAGACATCTATGGTTTGCAAAAACTTTCACAGCTGGCATTGGGCTCCCTCCTCACTGTGCTGACAGGCATTGCTCTCCCCAACATATGGAAATGGAGGCTGGGTGAGGGACAGGGATTCTGCCAAGGCCGGAACAGTTGCTAAGAGTGCCTTAGTCCGTCCCCGCCCACCCCCCAGCCTTTGTCCAAGTGGTCTTGCTCAGGATCAAAATTAACAGGTCTCCAGGACTAGGCTCCAAGGCCGAGCTACCTGTGCACCCCCTGGCTGCTGCTCTGCACCAGCATGACTTCATCTTACACCCCTCCTCCAAGAAGGCTTCTTGGACTGATATCCCCATGAAAGTTCCTACAGTCTAGAGATACAGTCAGTCCTTTCCTATTGTGGTTGTTCAACCTATGGTCCAGAGTCACTTGACAACAGCTCAGCTCCCACAGGCACAGGCACTCTCTAACCACAAAGAGCACACACAACATTTCCTTGCAGCCTAACAGAATACAGAAAGAGTAGCATATAATAGGAAGGTCCTAAGCCACACGGTCAACGATGGAGTAGGGATGCCACCTGTTCCCAAGCATTTCACTTAAATCCCCATGCATAGCTTCTACTCTTACAGTGTCCAAACCAGCCTCCAGCCCCAGGTTTACACTTAAATCCATTAAAAATTAATAAATTCAAATCTAGTTTCTCAGTAGCACTGGCCACTTTCCAGGGGCTCAAAAACCATGTGCATAGCTCCATATTGGGCATCACCATGCAAAGTTCTGGATGGAACTGCTCTGGTCGCCACTACGACGCTGCTGTGTAGCCAGGCAGCTCCCTGACTCCTATAGGACAGCTCTAGTTTTGGAACCCTGATGTCAGCTCCTCAGATGGCCTCCTCAGGATGCAGATCACGTCTTCAGCTTCCCTGGCAGGTTCACAGCCACCCTGGACTCTCCCTGAGATGGCTCGGCCTCACTGGGCCCACCCCCTCCCCCCGCCCAGCCCGTCTGGCCTGCCTGGAGAGAGGAGGGGCAGGCCAAAGAGCAGGGGACAGTAGGACAGGGCAGTTTGTCATCTGGCTCTGAGCTGGCTGTGCCTCCCTCTCCTATTAGCTGCTCGGCACCCCTCCCCCACCTTGCCCACCATCCTCATCCTCATCAAATCCCAAGGACAGATGGGGGCCAGGAGACGGGGAGAAATGTCACACAGTGAAAGCACTGTCGAATGGTAGCAGAGTCTGGGGGTCACAGCTGTGTCTCCTGAGGCCTGGACAGTCCTTCATGTCCAGCCTTGATGTCTGGCCAGGCCTGGGATGAAGGGAATCTCAGCAAGGTGGGGAGAGCGGAGACAATGGGGAATCTTAGTGGGGGATGTAGGAATCCAGAGGTGCTGGGTATTCCAGAGGATAGCCAAGTTAAAACTGCTACCACTCGTGTGCTTGGTCACCCACCCACTCAGCATACATTTGCTGAGCCTGACCAGGTAGAGGTGATGGACAGGTAGACTCCCTCACCAGCTGGACCAGGTAGGGGTATGGCACATTCTGAACTTAATCCTCATTCTAGGCTAGCTGAAGATCCTTTGTCTCTGTCCAGTGGTCTGAGCAGGGTGGACATCCCCCCCATTCCCTCCCTTAAACAGGCATGCATGCATGCATGTATGCATGCAAACACACACACACACACACACACACACACACACATACACACACACACACAAACTCCCAGCTGCTGCTACAAACCCCCATGGTCTCTGGCCAATCACAACACTGAAGAGTAAGTCCCACTGTCCAGTGGCCCCCAGGGAGTGTATTAGCACATTTGAATTGCTCAACCTCCACCGACAAAGCGCCTGGGGCCTTGGGAGGAGCCACAGCAGGAAGGTGGGGCCTGTGGGGAGCTGGCCTTCCTTCCACCTCCCAGGAAGAAGCTCCACATTCTGGGGCCCAGAGGAATTTGGGGGCTCCAAATCCAGCAGTGAATAAGCAATCCATAAAATCCTGATTTACACACTCACTGATCAAACAGCCTCTCTACTACCCCCAGGAGGCTGGGGTGGCTCCCATTCCTCCCCTCCCCCAACCTGCTCTCAGAGAAGGTGCTAAGGAGCTGAACGAAGGCATGCAGGACACAGGCCCCTAACATTGAGCCAAGTCAGCTCTACCCCAAGGGCTCAGGCCCTGGGATCTGGTTGCCTTTGGGGACACCTCTGCTAGGCCCCAACAAACCTTTGTCCACCTCAATGAATCACAGCTTTTTTCTCTGGTGCTGCCCTGGGGCTGCCAGGCCTGACTTAATCACTTTTCCAGCTCAAAGCCTTTCTCTTTCTTCCCACCCCCTTTTCCCAACAGCCCCACCCAGGTCTCCCATGAGCCATCTCCCAGAGCTGTTCTTATTGAGGGATGTACTGAGCCCTGTCCTCCCACCACCCCATCTTGCCCCCAAGGCAGGACAATACCCAGTAACACAGAGCTGTCAGTCAGGGCTGTGGGACATGGGGTCCATAAGCCAATCTCCCGGTAAAGTAAAGGAGGGAGAACCAGCCTACTTAGTGTCCTTGCCCCCCCCCCCAGAAAAACCCCACAAATCCTCTACCTCCTGCCTACGTTTTAAGCAAGAGAAAGTCATTCTAGTTAACCAGTATTCTCTTTTAAACGAAATACTACCATGTCAGGCTCCAGGTAATCAGCCACGGACCTCAGTGGGGGACCTCAGTGTATCCCTCTTACCTGCTGGAGATGGACTGCAGGAACAGACACAAATGTTCCCTAGGTCAAGAAAAGTGAGTCAGGGCTGGAGAGATGATTCAGCAGTTAAGAGTACTGACTCTGCATTACTCTTGCAGAGGACCCGGATTCTATTTCCAGCACCCACATGGCAGCTAACAACAGTAACCCCAGTTCCAGGGGAATCTGATGCCCTCTTCTGAACTCCACTGGCATTGCACAACATGGGTACACTTACATACACGCAGGTAATACACTCTTATACATAAAATAAAAATAAGTAAAATATTAAAAAATAAAAGAGGAAGAAAAATGAGTCTGGGGCACTGAGGCACATGCCTTTAATCCCAGTACTTGGGAGGCAGAAGCAGGTGATCTCTGTGAGATTGAGGTCAGCCAGGTCTACATAGTGAGTTCTAGGCCAACTGGGGCTACAGGGAAACCCTGTCTCAAAACAAAAGACAAGACAAGAAAAAAGAAAGAAAAATGAGTCCTGGGCTGGGGACAGACTGGAGGTAGCACAGCCCACCCTGCAAAACCGCCCTTGAGCTACAGTTGCAGCAGGTTAGATCATAGTAGGCCAGGGACAGGGTTACTTGGGCCCTGGTGAAGGGGCAGAAAGGATCTTAGTAGAGGCTAGATGAGCAGGTCCCCCATCCTCATCTTCATCCAATCCCAAGGACAGATGGGGCCATCAGAGATCACTGCACACTCACTGGGGGCTTGCTTTCCCCCATAGGAGGACAATTATGGTATGAGCCCATTCCACAGCAGGACACCACCGTCCCCTTTTCACTCCTCCTCACCTTCACCTGCTGCTCTCAGTCTCCACACATCATGGACCTGAGCAAGGCAGGTGTTTGACAGCTAGCGCAAAGACTGACCAGGGCTAAGGGATTCTGAGTTCATTCTAGTAAGCTCCAAGGACCACTGGAGGTCACAGTCCTTCTTTCCACTCATAGCTCATCTATTGCAGGGAGTGAACACAGGTCATGGAATCAGCCCCTGAGATGGGAACACGTATCTGGATCTCTGATCTCTCCTCCAGTGTGAAATACCTACTCACAGAAAGCCTGACCCACCCCCCGACCCCCCGAAAGAGGAGTAGCATTTTCAAGGCTGGCTGGTGGGGACCAGGGCTCAGCAGGCAGGAGACAGGGTAGAGGCAGGTTCCAACTGGGCTCCAGCTCCTTGCTCTAGCCTTGAAGATGGCTCCTCTGGCTGTCCCAGCAGCCCCTGGGACCTCTAACCTGTCCTGGGACATCTCTCATCCGCTTCTCTGCCCATGAGGGAAGAACCCGAGGGCCTTCATGATGTCCCTACTGTCACTGCAAAACTTCCCAGGCAAGATTATGAGCCTGGGTTTTAGGTCCCTCTGGAGAGCCCAGTGGCCAGACCTGACTTATCCTGAGTTCCATTTTTTACTGTCCCTGGGACTGACAATCCAGAAATTCAGGTAAGAATCTGTATGGTCCCCCCAGGGGTCCAGAGATCTTGGATGTCACATGACCCAGAAAACTGTTCTACCTTCTTCCTCCAGAATTCGTCTATCCACCTAAGCTGGAATCCCCAAGACCCTATGTCATCACCTCTGGCCACCACTGCCCATTTACTTGGGTCATCGAGTCCCACTGACATTCTCTGAACTGGTCCCCACAGCTGGCTTCACATTTTAACCCACTGTCTCAGCTCCCTGCCTTCCTGCCTGCTGTCAGGGAGGCTCCCCAGTCCAAACCACAGAAGGGCAGAACCCTTGAGAACGGCCCTAGATGGAGATCAGTTCACCCTTCTGTCCAGTCTCAGACTGGTTGTTCTGGCCTTTCAGCCACAGCAGTCTGATCTCTGGGCCATCTCTGCACATTCTGCCAGGACTCTGCTCTGTCTGGTCTCTCTACCCTGAACACTTCCCATGTTCTGTACTGGGGAGCTCTCGGGCAGCTATTCCACTTAGACTGTAAGGCCATTCCTGGCTCCCTGCACTTCTGTCCTGCCACTCAAATGTGTTGTTGACATATGCTAGCACTTATTAAACTAAGTCCTGCCCCCTGCTTACTAACCTTGCTTGTGAATCTTTGCAGAGCAAGCTGTTCTGGTCCAGCACCCCATGCTGCTCTCCCCTATATATACCCCCATCCCTTCCCTCTCATCACCTCCCCTGATACAACTGGGATAGAAAGACCAGGGCCTTAGAGCAAAGGGCTAGTCTATACTGCTATTTTATAATAATAATTCCGATTTCAGTACAGTTGGCCTTCTGGATCTGCAGGTTCTGCATCCTCAGATTCAAATAACTGAAAAATATTCCAGGGGCTAGAAAGATGGCTCAGTGGTTAGGAGTACTGGCTGTCTTGCAGAGGACCCAGATTCAGTTCTCAGCACCCACATGGTGGCTAACAACCATCTATAATTCCAGTTCTAGGGGATCTGATGCCCTCTTCTGGCCTCTGCAGGCAGTGTACATATGTGGTGCCCTCATATACATGCACACATACAAAACATCCATACATACACAAAAAAATTAATTTTTTTAATTCTGGAAAAAAATTGTATCTGCATTAAACATGGTGCAGACTTGTCATTATTCTCTAAACAGTGCGTCATAACAGCATCAACACAGGATCTACTCTGCACTGAGGACAGGTATTAGGCATCATACCAATAAAGACGGCTGACACAGACAGGAAGATGTGTATAGGCTATGCAAACACTAAACCCTTTGTATATGTAACTTGAACATCCTTGGATTTTGGTGTCCATCAGGGTCCTAGAACCAACCACACTTTTTTTTTTCTTTTTGATTGCTGGATATTAAACAAAGGCAAGTCCACAATCTGTATTGAACTGCAATTCCAGCCCCTTCAATTACTTTTTAAAGAGACTATTTAGTTTTTCATTGTAGTCAAGATCTTATAGCTGAACCCTGTGCTCTGTCCCACCTGGACTCAGGTCCTCTCCCTTACTATGGAGGCAGCAACAGAAGATGTTGAGGATTCAATACCCATGGGACAGACAGAAGCAGCTAGGGAAGGCAGCTGTCACCTGCTGTTCTGCCCACTGTTCTACACTCTGGGACTGGGCAACACCCTAGCAGAACCTGTCTCTTTATGGGTCTACACCTAGCACTCACTTTCCTTCGGGATTTGGCCCTTGGTGGGCAGGAGACAGGGCTCTTGGCCAGACTGAAGCAATGGGTCCTTTTTGCAGCTGGGAAATCTGTGGTATGTTCTCAAAACTCTGTTTTCAATGTATAAATAAAAATGTACCAGTCTACAAAGGAAAAGAGTAACACTGGAAAACAGTTCTTATGCGTGAACTCTTCAAAGGTCCTGAGACACGAGTCTCAGGCCAGAAGCCCAGTCTCCTCCAGACCCCATGCTTCTCTTCCACCCAGCCAGGCCAGTTTGGTGCCATATAGCCTCCAAAAGCCTTAATTTTAAGTCTGGGTGATTCTATTTCCCTGGTCCCAAATGTGTTGTCCCTCTCTACCTGTGTGTAGGTGAGAGACACACCCCCACAGTGCTGGCAGACCAAAGGTAAGGAGACAGGCCTGGGCAGTTCACCCAAGTATCCCCAGCCTTCCCAGCTTCCCCCTAGCCCTGGGGTCCTGAGCTGAGTCACTCAGCTATGCAGCCTGGCCGGTCCACCTGGGCGTTCAGTGGGCAGGACTGTCCTCAAGGGGGTGGCTCCCACAGCTGCAGGGCCACAGGGACAGAGAGCAGAAGAAACTGGGAGAAGGGTGCTAAGAAAAGACTAAACAGTCACCACCAGAACAAGACTCAACACTTCACACATGCCAGTCACTTAATCCTCAAGAATTCAAGGACGGAGTTCCCATATGACAGGTGAGGAAACTGAAGCAGAGTCCCTTGTCTAAGTCACCAGGCTAAAACAGAGTCCCCACAAGAATGCCATTCTATTTAACAGCTAAAAACATGGGAGCATCACTTGATCCCCAGCCTCCTAATCGGTCTCCCTGGAACCACCTCCCACACTTAGCTCAAGCCCAGAGCTCAGCAGCCTTCAAAGCTGTTCCCCTGGGACCAAGCAAGCCCAGGTCTAAGGGGCTCTGGTCTCAATACTGACCCTAGATAGTGGTTAGAGACACTGTCACACTCTGAGAAAAGTGACCACAACTCCCCACCCCTTCAAAAATAGCCAAGGCTCCACGAAAGATTTCTGGCCTCCTAGAAAGCAAACCTGTGGGTTCTAGAAGCTCTTAAGGTGCTGTGCTCCCCATCAGCAGGGATACTGGGCATACAAAGCAGGCTTTATGCTGGGGCTCTACAGTCCTTTGCACAGCTCTCCTGCATCCCCACTGCCCGCTGGAAACTCACCGAGTCCCAAGCTGAACTGCTATGCCCCTAACCCCAATATCCCACTGGCACAACGCTATCTTTCTCCATAAGGGGCTAAGTGCCCCCGAACTCAGACCTGAAGAGGGTGTTACAACAGGGAAACAGGAGATAGAAGAGAAGCCACCCCCCACCATAGCACTGCCTAGAAAGGAAACTCTCCTAGAGGAAGGCCCCATACTGTAAATTTGAATGTTCCTGATAAAATTCATGCTGAAGCCAGGTGCTGTGGTTTATACCTGTAATCCCAACAGTTGGGAGACTGAAGCAGGTGGATTACAGTAACTGAGCTCAGCCTGGACTACACAGTGATCTCTGGGCTAGCCTAGGCCCTCAGGGTAAGACCCCATCTCAAAAAATAAAAACAAAGGAACTAGAGAGATGGCTCAGCTATTAAGAGCACTGACTGCCCTTACAGAGGGCTGGAGTTTGATTCCCAGCATCCATATGGCAGCTAACAACTGTCCGTAACTCCAGTTCCAGGGGATCCGACGCCCTCTTCTGACCTCACAGCATTGCACGACATGGGTGCACTTGTATACATGCAGGCAATACACACATACACATAAAATAAAAATAATAAAATATTTTTAAATAACAAAAACAGAGAGTGAGAGAGCCATTGTAACAGGATTAAGACGTGGGAACTTAAAAAAAAATTTAAAAAGAGGTGGGAACTTTAAAGGGTGATTGGACCATGAGGGCAGTGCCCTCAAGAATGGATCTGTGTGCGTAGGAACATAGCTCAGTGACGGAGTACTTGACTAGCACAGCTAGCGTGCTGGGTGTAACTCCCAGCACTACTTCCCACAACAAAAAGGTAAAAAAAGAATGGATACATAGCACTGTCAGAGTGGGCAGTCACCATGCAAGTGGAAGTGGGGTGCATTGGGCCCATTTTCTCTGTCTCAGCCTAATGTTCATGTGTCCCTCTGCCATGTTATGATCCGTACAAACAGGCCCATGCCAGAGGTCATCCCTATGTACTTAGATGTCTCAGCTCCCATAATAAAGGGCCAAATAAACTTGTACTCATTGTAAAGTACCTGTCCTCTTTAGAGACATCCAGCCACCATGAGTCACTGTATCCCTGAGGAGATGAGCAGGAGAGGTGATTTTTCCTGGTGGGAGACTCCCTGCAGAGCCCATCTGTTGCTGGTAGAAGCTAACCTGCAGGCTGGGTGGGGACAGGGCCACAGAATTTGAGAGATGGGGTCAGGACGCATACTGCAACTACAATCACCACTTTCCTTTACCCACTGACCTCAAGGAAACAAACACCTCCCTAGACTCTTAAGCATCTAAGGGTCAAACAGGACTATGAGCTGTAGGCTGACTATCCCTAAGCAATGACCCTTGTCCCAGTTGCCTGCTAATTCCCACTGATGCAGCCTCCCCAAGACAACCTCCTCCCAAGGATTTAGCTGGGGCATAGCCCTGCTGTGGAGGAGTTGGGTTCCCCTCACAGCCTCTGTCTAATTCACCCTAACTCACTCTCAGCTGCCACCATGCAGCTCACAGGCTCTTGAAGATTCCCTTCTACTCAGCAAAGTTGAGTTCCAGGCCAGCTAGAACTACACAGTGAGACACTGTCTCAAAAAACAACCAAGCCCAATGCAAGAATGGACTCCCTCTTTTGAAGCTGTTGACCAGGCATTGGTTATCTACCAGAGCCTCAAAAGACCCTGTTGCTGACTACACTACAAACATGAACTGTAGAACAGACAAGGAGAAAGAAATCAAGCTGGTACTGACTTCAAAGCCTCAGCTCTACTGCCTACTTCCAGAAGGTGCTATACAAGCTACCTAAAGAGAAAGTTTTTGCATGAACCTTACCCAGGATGAATCCTGCAAGCTACAACTACCCTGGAAGATACGCCTACCTGTGCAACAGTGGCACAAATATTCTAGTAGTAATCAACTACTTTCTAATTGAACTGTGCTGGATGGCTTTAGTTGTCAACTTGACACATCTGGGTAGAGGGAGCCTCAACTGGGGCACTGCCTGTGGCCATGTCTGGGGGGCATTTTCTTGATTGTTGAGTGATGTGGGAGGGGCCAAGCCCACTGTGGGTGTTGTCACCCCTGGGAATGTTGTTCTACATTGTATAAGAAAGCGGGCTGAGCAGGGGCCAGGGGAGCAAGCCAGTAAGCAGCGTTCCTCCATGGCCTGTGCTCCAGCTCCTGCCTCCTGGTTCCTGCCCTGAGTTCCTACCTGGGGCTCCCTGATGAATTGTGACCTGGGAGATGTAAGACAAATAAACCCTTTCCTCCCCAAGTTGGTATTGGTCAGAGTATTTTGTCACAGCAATGGAGAAACACACTAGAACATGGACTTAAGATCCACTTCATAGGATGGAGCCCATACACTGATATCAGGCCTAAGAGCCTGAGGCCAGACAGCCCACAGGCCATATGAGAAAGCCTTATACTATTATTCTGCTAAATAGATACAGTATGAAACTGACTCCTAATGGCTTATTGTTATACCCATAGACTAATGCATCCTTCAACTCTCAGCAGAGGTGATCCTTATACAGAAGATGGTGATTAACACCCACAATTGGCCAACGTGCAGAGAATAGGAGGCTACAACCAGACTGCTTATTCCTGAATAGGACACCTGTATCAAACTTCTGCCTCCCAAGGCTCAGGGATGAGAGGGCAGAAAGATTATAAGAGATAGAGGAGGTAGATGACCACAGGGAAACAGTTTTCCTGACAGCTGGTCAGTTACTCATATGAATCCACAGCAATGCTAATAACATGGACAAGTCCCACGTAAGCTCAAGCCAGACAAATTCTTAACATAGACTTGAGGAAGTAGGTAAGAAACCCTAAGCGTAGCTGAGAACTACTGGCAACTGACGGCTGCTAGGAAGGGGAGATTCAGTCTCATTTAAGAGTAAGATTTTTAGTAGGCTGACCAGACTCCAGTCTCCAATGGATGAATCCATATAGAAGAGCATTTGGGGATACAAACTTGATTCTCTCTCTCTCTCTCTCTCTCTCTCTCTCTCTCTCTCTCTGATGGGGGTACTAAGGGGGTGCAAGTACAGAATGGAATCTAAATATGATCAAAATGTATGAAATTCACAAAAAAAATTATTTTTTAAATTTAAAAAATGTAAAAATTTAAAAACAATGGGTATTGGATAAATGGCTTCTTGGACAAGGTCAGGAGACACCATTTGTGCTAGGTGCCTGTGGCAGGCAACACCAGGGCTGGAGACATCCCCTGGCCTTCCCTGCTATTGTGGGAGGCTGAGGCTTAAGAGAGACTCCAGGGCCAATGAGATGGCTCGGTGGGTAAAGGCACTTGCTGCCAAGTCTAATGACCTGAGTTCAATCCCTGGAACCCACATGGTAGAAAGAGAGAACCAGTTCCTCCAAGTTGCCTTCTGACCTACACAGGCACACCAGGGTACACACATACTTGCTCACACACTAAATAAGTAAATGTAAAAAATGAGAGCGCGCACGCACGCGTGCGCGAGAGAGAGAGAGAGAGAGAGAGAGAGAGAGACTGACTTCAGGAGTGAAAGCCCAATTGTTGTCGGGGGAGTGACAGGGACCCTGGCTGGCATCTCTGGAGCATGGCTAAGATAGACCTTGCACAGTGCTGGGACACCACAGTAGGTAGGTGTCCAGTCCAGAGTGGCAAAGACTGAAATGTAGCTGACTCTTTATACTGCTGATTAAGTGATTAAGATCATCACTTGTCTGAGTGTGGCAGGTACTGAGTGGGGACAGAGAAAGCAGGCTTTGTCTCCCCAGTTCCTTCTGGGACCCATGCTGGCTCCCCTGCCCTCCTACCTCCTGAGCCCTGTTCTCTGCTGCATTAGAACAGCTTCAGAGACAGTGTGGCCAAGACCTGTGAGAACAGAACCTTCATACCTCTTGCTCCTACTCTGGGAGGTAGCTCTCTGAAGTGCCTGGACTCTGAGTCACTGAATAGGCCACTGGAAGTGGGCCTGCCTGTGCTGCAGAAATAAAGGTGAAGCTTTCGTCCTCAGCTTGCAAATGAAGAAACTGAGACTCAAATGGAGCAGCCACTTCTCCAGGGTCACACCTGATTTGGTTACTTCAGCTCAGGGCTCATCCTTAGGGTAGAGTCCAGGACTAGTCAATATAAAATGGGGCTTGGGATGTGGGGATGGAGCTCAGCTATAAGAGTGCTGATCTAGCATGTGCAAAACCCTGAGTTTAATACCCAGTTCTACAATAAATAAATTAATAAAATGAAATAGGGTTGGGCCTGGGCTCAATTCTATTCTCTATGAACTCCTACCTACCTCCTGCCACCAGTTGAATTCTAAAACATTCCGCAGCTCAGAACTGAAGGACCCAATGGCTCCCAGAGCAGTCAGTCTTCTTAGTGTGTCAAGCCTTAGAACACGGCCTTGATAGCAGTCACAGTCTTGAGCCCTTTCACCTGTGTTTCTACAGATCTTCACAGATCCATTCATTCAAGACTAGAACGTGGATACCCCAGTTTCTGCCTCATTCACTTCTGAGATGCTTATGAACAGGATACCATTCTAGGTGTTTACTAAGTGTCACAAGAGTGTTAACAGTTGCCCAGAAACTCAGGGAGATGCTCTGAGAACAGCAAAGCTTTCTTGACACTCATCTTCGATCCTAGAGAGAAGCAGGGCCTTAAAGAACAAAAATCTTTGGCCAAACTCTTTCTAGGCCCCATGGTCAGAGATGGGGTGAGCAGTCTACCCTTGAGCTGGGCAGTGTGAAGTTTCCCAACTGAAAGCTAGCCCAGCACCACCACTCTGCATCCCTGGCCTGTGGTTCATGTTGTCCCTGCCAGAAGGCCATGGAATGAACACAAAGCAGACATCAAGAGACCTGGGTTGCAGGCCAGATGCTGCCTTCAGAACCTCAGAGGGGCTGGCCTGGGGGAGGGCTTCTGGATATAGTTCCCTATAGACTTCAGGGATTCGAGAGCCCTCTAAAGGAGAATGCAAAGTATGGTGTCAATTAATGACAATGCACTTTTCTGGAGATACTCTCATTAGTCTTCCTGAGGGCTCTGTAAATCAAAAGTTAGAGACCCTCAGATAGTTTTGGTTTTCTCTCTAGTGCCAAGGAGCCAACCCAGGGTCTCATATGTTACAGGCAAGTATTCTACTACTGAGCTAACTTCTACCCTGGTGACCCCACAATGTGTAATCTTGAAGGCTCCTTCTCTATTTAGATTTTTAGGTTGTGTGTGTTTAAACATAAGCCTCACCCACTCTGCAGGTCAACTCAGCTGTGGCTCCAGGAAATTTTTAGATTTCTTGTTTTATTCCCCTGGGGCGGGGCGGGGGGATCAAAACACACACACACACACACACACACACACACACACACAGAGGCACACACGCATGTACACATGCACACACAAGCACATACGTACATCTCTACCACTGAGATATACCCTGACCCTTTTGAGACAAGGTCTCACTCTGCAGCCCAGGCTGACTTGGAAATCACTATGTAGCCCAGGCTAGCTTCAAACTCATATTAATTCTCTGTCTCAGCTGCTCAAGAGCTTGGATTACAAGTGTGAAGCACACCCAGTTTTACCCCAGTCCTACATCTTGTTTCTTTGCAGGGAAAGCCTTGGAATTCAATGCCACACAGCCTTACGGGGTCTCTCTGCCCTGCTGTCCCTCACTAGCTCTCCAGATCCCAGGATAGAGCGGGTCAATCCAAGTCTAAGATCCCAGGAGGTCAGCAGAGAGAGAGTGGCTCACTCCTGTCTCTGGCTCCTGTCCACTGGCAGGCAGATCTCAAGGCAACAGACCACAGGTGTGCCCAACTATGGTCTGCCTTTCAGGACACAGCCCTGGAACCTTCCTGAGTCAGGCTTCTGTACAGACCCTAGTTTTCATTAAATAAGGTGACAGAGTCATTAAATGCCAAGGCAAGAAGAGACAGAGTTCTACTAGAGGGCTCAGAGAGATGGAGAGGGGAACCAACCAACTTGTCCCCTGCCCTCCTTCCTGACCAATGGACCAATGGACAGGAGAGGGAAGGCAGGGCTCCTCAGGATCCAGAACTGAGGAAGTAGAAGCTGGTGGTGGCAGTAAGTAATTGTTAATGTAATCCATATGGATCCTGACTTGCCTCTCTGTTTAACAGGGTGATAATGTCGGGGAAAGAATGCTGGTCTGTGGGGAAGGAAAGGGGCAAAGTCCTCCCTGGACTCAGGGAGTGGGGAGGGTCACTGAGGAGGAGGAGGAGAGAAGTGGGAGGAAGAAAAGGAGTGGAGCCACTCAGGGGTCTCCACCATGCAGAAGGGCAGGCCTCTTTCCTGGAAGTGACTAGATTCAAGGCTTTGCACCTGGCTAAAGCCCTTTACAAAACTCCTTTTACTCAGCCAGTCAGTATTTGCAGGACGCCTACAAGGTACCAAGCCCTATGGGGCAGGGGGGCATGAGTATATATGCTGGCCTAGAGGCAGAGCCTAGTTTGGACACAGCCACAATGGAGGAAGAGAGGCACAGGTGCAGGGCTAAGGGTCTGTGGAGGGAGGGGCAAGTGACAAGAGCTGGAGACTCTGAGGAGGCTACCCAGGGGGACGATGTGGCATCCAAGCTAGGCCTTGAAGAATGAGGAGATTGTGGCAAGACAGGGACAATGGGGAAGGCATTTGGCTGAAGGAACAGCAGGAGCAAAGGCAGAGAGGCGTGAAATTGCGTGGAGAGCCTGAGATCTAGCAATAAAGCTGCGGCCCAGGGAGGGGAGGGGAGCGGAGGGACTCTTGATCCATAAAAAGCTGTGGCCATGGATGACCAGGGGGAAGGCAGGAAAAGACTCTGGAACACTATGCTAGGGTCTGAGTCCCTCTCTCTTGTCTCCCTCTCCCTTCCCCTGACCTCGGCTGTGTACTGGAATTCTCTAAGGAACCCTCAGTCCAGTCACTGTCACAGACTGCCAAAGACTGTGGAGCCTCAAAGGGACAACGCATCTCTCTGTCACTTTGCCCCTCTTCTCCTGGGAAGATGGGGTGGGGGGTGCTGAGGACTGGAGGTTATCTAGGCCTGACCAGAAGCAACTCTACTGCAAACAACTAAATTCCCTTTGGTCCAAGAAGGTTTAGCCCAGAAGTTAGTGAAGAAAAGGCACGAGGGTCGCCTCTGGCTGCTGCAGGCACCAGTGGAATCAAGTGGAAATAAATGAAATGGTGTTAAATATGGGTAAGGGGGATTTACGAGGCCTGTCAGACCATCCAGAGGAGCCGTCCAGGCAAGCCCCTCCCCTTTCTTCGGTGACCCAAAAGCCCCACCCTGCCCAGAGCTCTCTCCGCCGTTGAGTACTCATTCCCGGATACTGGGACCCGGCGGCTCTGCAACCTCGAGCAGCCTATTACGTCTGCCCTTGAGGGGGCTAAGGCCCAGCAGAGAACGGCGTCCGCTCTTGGCCTAGGAGGCTCTGGGAGGGGAGCGGTTCTGGGAGGATGCTCACGAGGTTCGGACTGAACTCTGGAAGTGTCCGCATCTCCCCCTGCAGGGTCAGAGGTCTTTGGACTGCAGCATCTCCAGGCCCATTCCAAATACTGGGCGGTTCCGGGAGGTTTCGCGCCCCGGAAACCGAGAAGCCCCTATACCATAACCCAAAGCCGGGACGGAATTGGGTGCCCCACTCCTCGCCGCGGGGCTGAGAGCAGGAGCCCGTTCCACCGCGGCAGCCCGTGCGAACAACACAAACATTCTTCCGTCCTCTATTCTCCTCCAAATTAGGTATCCATGGAGACAGGCCGGCAGCTTGACAGCCCCACGGCCTAATCCTGATTTCCCACCCACCCCTGCGCTCCGGGCCGCCGCGGGGCGCAGGCTCCTGGCCGCTCCCTTTCGCCCCCGCACTGAACACCCACTCCGCAGGCCCTCCGCCAGTGGGGACCACGGACGTGACAGGTCGGGTAGCAAGCCAACATCTATTAAGCACCTACTGTGTACCCAACAATCTACGAGGGACCCTCTACCAAGGGGCTCCTACGTGAGGATCTGTGTAAAGCTGGAATGGGCTCTACGGCTGGGGAAGTTTAAGGGGCCCTCGCTAGGGCTGGGAACTTCAGGGGGTTCCTCGTAGCCAGCGGCCGGAGGGTGAAAGTCTGAGCTACTTAGTGCAACACCCTAACTCTGAATTAGAACTCTGCTGCCCCGGGCTGAGAGAGAGGAAGGGAGTGCGCGTTCGGGGCGCAGGGACCGAAATAGCCTCAGTCTCCTGTCACTGCCCCGTCACGATGCTGGGGAATCTCCAGGCCAGTAACCCAGCCCCCACCCCCTCCCGCACACACAGGGTCCGCTGGACAAAGACCTGACGGAGTGGGAGGGGCCTGCGGGTCGGCCCTCGGGCTCCGGCCCCTGATCCTTCAGGGACCCGAACCCGCAAATCCTGGCTCCCACCCCACCCCAAGCCCGGAAGACTCCCCAGAGCCGGCTTCTCGCTACCGCGGACCACCTCGGCACTACCCGGGGTGGCGAAGAGGGTGCCCGTGGGCAGCCCAGGGGCGATCCCCATCCCCGGCCGCCCCCTCCCCCCGGGAAGTGACCCTGGGCTCCCACGCAGCCGTTCGGGTCTCTCTCGGCCTTGCCCTCCGACCTCTGCCTGGTTGAAGCCCGTGCCCCGCAGCCCCCACCCTCTCCGGCCCTCGCGCAGCCCCGCGCCAGCGGACAAAGCTCTGGGCACCCGGACGGAGCAGTCACCACCCCCTGACCCCCGCCGGCCCTCGGGATCCCGCGCCCGCCCCAACCCCGGCCCGCGAAGCCTACCTCGGCATCCCGGCCGGGTCCTAGGTGAGTGTGCGCGGCCTGGGGGGGCGTCCGGCCCAGGGACCGGGGCGGGAACTCAGGCCGGGGGCGACGGGCCAGGGCTGGGGGGCGGCGGTGCTCACCATCCTGGGGCCGCTGCTGCTGCGGCTGCTGCGGCCGCCGCGGCCGGGAGCGGGACTGGGCAGTGGGGGTGGCCGGACAAGGGGTG
>NW_008343671.1:1093288-1100130 GCF_000622305.1 Nannospalax galili | reverse complement strand
CGGGGAGGCCGGGGAGGCCCGCCGGGCGCCGCCGATCCGAGGTTGAGGTCCTGGCCGCAGAGCCTGTCGGCTGGGTGGGAGCCGCTTCCTGGGTCGAAGGGCAAAGGGGAAGGCGGCCTGCGGCACTGCCACGTCCGCCGGCCTCCCTGGACGCCTGTGGACTCGCACCTATGTCTCCACCACCAGGGCCAAGGGCGGGACGCAGAGCCAGGAGAGTGCAAGATCTCTGCACAAGTGCCACCGAATGAGGGAGGGTGCGGAAGAGGAGGGAGAACCCTGGACAGAGGCGATGGACCCTGCGGTGTGACTGATAAACGGCTGGCCCCACTGGAGAGCTTTACTGAAAGAGGCGAGGGTCACACTGGGCCCATCAGGCTGGACGCCGCAGGAATGTGCCAGTCGCCTACTGGGCTTATTGGTGACCAGTGGTCCTCAGTGAAGATTGCATTGCGGCGTCTGTACTGAGCATCTACATCGTGCCAAGCACTGGTGCTCGGGTGTAGAGTAATTATATCGTTTAAAGCCTACACCTCGGAGCTTCAGTAGTGATAAAGGCCAGGAGTCCCTTTGCCCTAGGAGGCTGTGGGCACAGAGGCTGTGCTTATGATAGACGGTCTCTAGAAGACATCAGGATTCATGGCCTCGTTTTGCCCACCCATGCGCGGTGCTTCAGGGCTCTGCCTCCCTTCTGAGGCTTTTATTTTCCTTCAGGGTGGTTACTCAGAATGAGCTAGGACAAGATTGGCCTTGGGACCCTCACTCTCCAACCTTCAGAACACGACTGTGACTTCCACATCTTGAAGAACTCTAAACACTACCGGGTCCCTTTCCCAATTACCATGCCTCTGGAGGTTTTGGGGATCCCACAGGCTCAGGCAACCCTGTAGATACCAAGCAAGCAGACAACCACAGTTACCCTTTTTTCCCACCTAGCTCAAATATGGAAGCAGGACTAGCATCTAAGACAGCTCTGGAGCTCACCAAAGGACAATCCCCAGAATTTTCCTGTCCATACCCCACTTTTCCTCTCTCTCTCTCTCTCTCTCTCTCTCTCTCTCACACACACACACACACACACACACACACACACCCACACAGAAAACAACATATAAGGTGTTTTGATCAAATCCATACCCACTCCCTCCCCTCCAATACCTCCCATATCTCCCCATCACTTTTTTCTGAACAACTTTCCCCACTTTTCCTCTCTCTCTCTCTCTCTCTCTCTCTCTCTCTCTCTCTCTCTCTCACACACACACACACACACACACACACACACACACACATCCTGACAGAAAGTAGGCATGTGCCAAGGCTCCAAATGCTGGGCCAACCCCTAGCTTTAGAATCAGAAAGGCAGCATAAAAAGTGCCCAGGGCTACCATCCTAGCAGGGCAGAAGCTATTTCAAAACAAGAAACTCCTTGAATATAGTGCTTCTTTACTGATTTGAGTTTATTTCTTGACCAGTCTGAATCCCAGAGAGAAGTGACCTGTTTGGGAGCCCCCAGCAAAGCCTCATCTAGAATTACCTCCACTCTCCTCCACCCCCACAAGGTTCCCTCACCCCCCGCCCCAGGGTCAGAGGCAGGAATTGAGAGGCCAATGTCCACCGGAGCTGAGATATCTTAGTCAGCCAAAATTGTGCCAGGACAGCAAGCAAACCTAGCCTTGCTGATGGAAGTTCCTGTGACCAGACTGCACCAGACTCCAGGGTGAGGTGGTGACAGGACGGGGCTCGAATTGAGGCATCCATCTTGAAGGAATGACTTGTTAATGTCTCCCTGAGCCAGTGTGTCTACTTGCCCTTCCAGCACAGGTCCCCCAGCGCCAGAACCTCAGGAAGGCCTGCTTATGTCTCAGGAGAGTTGAGCGTGCAAGGCCTACCAAAGAGGCTTTCACGATGCTCCGCAGGTAAGGTCAGTGACTTGTTAGTACTGCATTGGTTCTGGTGGCCAAACGGCCATGGGTCACAGTAAGGGCTTTAGTTAGCAGGTGGAGGTGAGGCTGGTCAGTTCCTTCCTTCACCTGTATCTTACCAAAGTGCCTAGGCAATGAAGTGTGGCTCCCCCTCCCTAAGCTCATTAAAGTCTTGTTAATACATCACCCTGAAGTTGACACATGGTCCTGGCAAATGGCCTTTCATCATATCTCTACTCTTGGCCTTCCTGGGGGTGGGGGCTAATCTCTGAGGGCTCCTGGCTGACCCCTCTTCTAGCTGCCCCTAGGCAAAGGATCCGTGTCCTTCAAATTCACTGCTGAGGTCACTGGGAGCCTCCCAGGGCAGGTCAAGTGCCCACAATGGATTGGATAATAATAGTGGTAATGATGACTTAATGTATAGCTCTTCCCGTCCTGCCATCCTCTTACAGCCGTTTGGCTTCTATCGCTTCCAGGGTGAAGAATCTACTCCCACCCACACCAAGATGCAGGGGCTGTGCTTGGTATGTGGCTGAGTGCCAGCACTTGATGTTCCTGTGTACACAGGTGGGGCCATAAGTGTATGGGGAGTGGGGGGGCTGAGTGTGTGACATCCTGGCCCAGAGATGTGCAACAAGGACTGTCCAAAACCTGGAAGTGTCATCGTCCCGTCGTCGTCTCCCCACACACACACACACACACACACACACACACACACACACAAAGAGCTTTATGGGGGACAGGCAGGAGCAGGTGGGGCAAGGAAGGAAAGAAAAAGGCCCCAGGGAAGGATGGGTGGGCTGGGGGGCGGGGGGGGAGCAGAAAGAAATGGAAGAGAGGAAGAGGAAAGGGTGGAAGTGTCATCGTCCCGTCGTCGTCTCCCCCTGCCCCCCACCTCTGCCTCTGCCTCTGTCTCTATGTCTTGTCCTCTAGTGGCCCCTCAGGAGTCTCTATGGACAGGAAGGAAACATGTCCTGGCTGGGAGACTGGGGAGTGTGCCCAGAGGACACCACACCCCACTGGCTGCTGCCTGAACTTGCCACTGGTTGGGTTCAGGCTGCCCAGTCTGCCAAGTAGAAGTACCAGCTTTCTGGCATTGGAAGTTTGGTCATCAAGGCCCAGCTGCCAAGGCCACCTCATTGCCAAGGTCCTCCTGGCCATGCCTCCCTGCTGTTTTTAAACTCCAGCTTTGCCTCCCCCTGGACTTCAGGCTCCATCTGGGCCAGCACCCCCATAGCCAGCCTGGGAGCCTTTGGAAGCCTTGAGGGAACTGAAAAATGCAGTCTTTCCTCTGGCCAAATTGGCCTCTTTGCCAGGCCACTCAAAACTTGGAGGAGCCACCAGCCCCAATTTACTTCTATATGCCCACCACAGGGGAAGCCTGCTCCCCCAACCCTCACCCTCCACCGGATGCTGCTGTTGATCTGTAAACAGAACCTCCCCACCCACACCCATCCTACCCCACAACTTTTGTGCTAGCTCCTCATATTGCTGTTGCTTCCACCATGCACCTATAGTCCCACAGAACTCCCCAACAACACCTGCACCATTTGAAGACTTCAGAATCTCGTTTTCCTCCTCCTATTCAGCCTTCAGAACCCACCTCTATGAAACTGCAGCACTAGTAACTCCACCCCAGTGCTCTTTTAAGCCCTTTACTCCCAGGTTCTAGAGAACAAACCCAGATCATAAATAACAAAGGCAGAACCCAACCTGGCAGGACCCATGCTAGCCCCTGGGAACCCACAGAGATTCTCCCCTCCCTCAAGCTTACAAACCCAGGGCAGAGTGGGGAACTCAAAAACCAGTTTTCCCAGAAGGTTCCCTGCCCCCACTCTGTTCTCTCTTGAGCTGGGCGTAACCAGAGAGTCCCAGCACATCTGGTTGTACTTAGGTCAGCTAGTACTGGAGTGAACTGATCCTCACCCTCCTGCCTAGCCTCCTCCTTTCTAACCCAGCCCTCTGCTCCTTCCTCTAGCCTCAGAGGATGGGCTCTGCAAGGCCTAAGGGGTTGGACTCAACCCTGCCTAAGCTGTGAGTGCTGCGCTCCCTGGGTCTCAAGGGCACTAGCTCCAGGCCCTGACATGTATAGCCCACAGGAACCAGCTCCTGCCCCTTCCACACCTAGGATAGTAAAAATCCAGGAAGACTGCTGGTCCTACAGCAACTTCTGCTGTCAGCCATTTTCTAAAAGCCTTTGTAAAATATTAAAGAGCAAAAGAGAATAACCTAGGGCAGTGGTGCATGTATATGGTCCCAGCTACTGGAGAGGCTGAGGCAAGAAAGTTACATGAACCTGAGAGCTCAAGGCTAGCCTGAGTGACATAATGAGATCCTGTCTCAAAAAAGGGCTGGAGAGCTGATTCAGCAGTAAAGAGCACTAGCTGCTCTTGCAAAAAACCCGGGTTCAAATTTCAGCACCCATGTGGTGACTAACAACTGTCCATAACTCCAGTTCCAGGGGATCTGACATCCTCTTCTGACCCCTGTGAGCACTGCATGACATGGGTGCACTTACATATATGCAGACATTACACTCATACACATAAAATAATAAGCCAGGCGTGGTGGTGCAGAGGCAGGCAGAGCTTTGTGAGTTCAAGGCCAGCCTGGTCTACATAACGAGTTCCAGGCCAGCTGGGGCTACAAGGAGACCCTGACTCAAAAAGACCAAAAAAGAAGAAAAAAAAGAAGAGGAGAAGGAGGAAAGGAGGAGGAGAGGAAGAGGAGGGAGAAGGGGGAGGAGAGGGAAAAAATAAATGCAAAACAGAGTGGATCCATCAAGACTGGCCCCAGAGGAACTCAGATTCTAAGTTCCTCCAGTAGCACATACTGACCCTAAGTGTGTACTCACTTCTGAAAATAGAGACTTGGAAGACCCCAGTGCTTCCAGAGAAGCTCAGAGACACAAAGGAAAGGGACAGGGGGACATGAACAAGTGCACAGAGCTGTAATGAGCCAGATACAGTTATGCATACGGGTAGCCCCAGCACTCCAGAGGCAGAGGCAGGAGGATCACTGCAAGTTCGCAGGTCACCCTAGTCTACATAGCTAACCAGGCTATACAGAGAGACATCATTCAAAGGGAGGAAGGGAGGGAGGGAGGGAGGAGAAAGGAAAGAAAGAAGAAAGAGGGAGGGAGGGAGGGAGGAAGGAAGGAAGGAAGGAAGGAAGGAAGGAAGGAAGGAAGGAAGGAAGAAAGAAACGGAAGCAGCAGTAGCAACTGTGATGGGGGGCGGGGCATAGTAGCCAAGGTTCCAGCCCTGGGACCAAGTCCTCCTGAATCCATCCTTGTCACCTAGGAAAGGTGGTGTGGCTTCCACAGGGTGGTGGAAGGGTTTAAATAATATGACACATGCAAGTACTTTGGAAAGTGCTGAGTGGTTGCTATTATTAGGTGCAAACGTTGCCTATTTGATGCTCTTTTTAGCCCAGGCTGACCTGAAACTCACTATGCCGTCCAGGCTGGCCTCAAACTCAGAGCAATCTGCCTGCTTCAGCCTTCCTAATGTTGAGATTACGGTTGTGTGCTACCACACCCTTCTGTAGGCTCTAAAGTTCAGTGGGTGTGTGTGCATGTGTGTGTGTGTGCGTGTGTGTGTGTAGGTACTCGTGCATGTGTGTGTGCAGGTACTCGTGCATGTACTCGTGCATGTGTGTGCGTGTGTGTGCGTGTGTGTGTGTAGGTACTCGTGCATGTGTGTGCGTGTGTGTGCGTGTGTGTGTGTAGGTACTCGTGCATGTGTGTGCGTGTGTGTGCGTGTGTGTGTGTAGGTACTCGTGCATGTGTGTGCGTGTGTGTGCGTGTGTGTGTGTAGGTACTCGTGCATGTGTGTGCGTGTGTGTGCGTGTGTGTGTGTAGGTACTCGTGCATGTGTGTGCGTGTGTGTGTGTGTGTGTGTGTAGGTACTCGTGCATGTGTGCGTGGTGTGTGTAGGTATTCGTGCATGTGTGTGCATGTGTGTGAGCAAGTGTGTGCATGTGTGTAGGTACTCGTGCATGTGTGTGCGTGTGTGTGCGTGTGTGTGTGTAGGTACTCGTGCATGTGTGCATGTGTGTGGGTAGGTACTCGTGCATGTGTGTGTGTGTGTGTGTGTGTAGGTACTCGTGCATGTGTGCGTGGTGTGTGTAGGTACTCGTGCATGTGTGTGCGTGTGTGCGTGCATGTGTATGTGCGTAGGTACTTGTGCATGTGTGTGTGTACGTGTGTGTGTGAGTAGGTACTCGTGCATGTGTGTGCACACAGAAGCTGGAGATCAGCCAAGTGGCTTTCTCAATCTTTCTCCACCTTATTTTTCAAAGTCTCGCACTGAATCCAGAGCTCTCTGATTAGCTAGACTAGCTGACCAACAAACCCCAGGGATCCTCCTGTCTCTGCCTCCCTAGCACTGAGATGACAGTCATGTGCCACCAGGCCTGGCTTTTTATGTGGGTGTTGGGAATCCAAACTCGGGTCCTCAGATTTGCACAACAAATACTTAACCAAATGAGCTCCTGAAGTTAATGTTTGTAGTGTATCAACTGTGGTCTTTGTGTCCTCAGGAGAAGAAACCATGTTGAAGGAACTCCTGTGAGGGACACTGACCCAGAGCAGCCTGCAGCTAAGGCACACACATACATGGACAGACATGGACGCTTTGATTGCAGAAAAAGATAAAAAAAATTTTTAAGGCTGGGGAGATGACTCGGTGGTTAACAGCACTGCTGCTTTTACAGAAGACCTGGGTTCGATTCCCAGCACCCACATGGTGGCTAACAGCCACCTGTAACTCCATTTCCAGAGGATCCAATGCCCTCTTCTGACCTCCCCAGACATTGCATGACTGCACTTAACATACATGCAGGCAATGCACTCATACACTTAAAATAAAAATAATAAAGTATTTTTAAAACTTTAATAAAAATAATAAAATATTAATAATC
>NW_008343671.1:1091669-1092579 GCF_000622305.1 Nannospalax galili | reverse complement strand
GAGATGTACTCTTGCTCTAGAGTGTTTTACCGAATATGTTAAAGCTGTAGTGAAATGCTTCTTCTAATCATGTAGTTATTAAAAAAAATTTTTTAGTGATAAAAATTCTCAAAAATAATTAGTAGATGTGAAAAACAAAAAACATTACCATTGAAATCTACCTGATGACTTTATATTCATGCTCAGATGCCAAGGAGCTCAGAAAGTAACCGACTGTGACTAGTAATAATCAGATATATAGAGATTAGGAACACATGTGCAAACATCTTAGTGTCAATTGCATTAAAAATGAATTTTTCTGTATGAAAATTTTTTCTGTATGAAACTGTGTATTTTAATAATATGTCTTTGTGCTGGATAGCTTAGTGTCAACTTGACACACCGGGGTTGAAGGAGCCTCAATTGGAGAATCGCCTCTAATGGACTGGCCTGTGGCCATGTCTGAGGGGCATCTTCTTGATGAGTGATGTGGGAGGGCCCAGTCCACTGTGGATGGTGCCACCCCTGGCAGGTGGGCCTGTGTTGCATAAGAAAGCATGCTGAGCAGGGGCCAAGGGAGCAAGCCAGTAAGCAGCATTCCTCCATGGCCTGTGCTCCAGCTCCTGCTTCCAGGTTCCTGCCCTGAGTTCCTACCTTGGGCTCCCTGATGAACTATGTATGACCTGGGAGATGTAAGCTAAATAAACCCTTTCCTCCCCAAGTTGGTATTGGTCAGAGTATTTTGTCACAGCAATGAAGAAACAAACTAGGACAGAAATTGGTACCAGAGGGTGGAGCCACTGTAGTCTACTTACAGTCAAGGAGCCTTTTGTTCAATATCAAATCAGTTTTCAGAAATGGAGATTACTTGAGCCTGGCAGACTCCTCCAAACTTACTGTAATGCTGAGTCCTAGCTCAGTTTAGAACTCC
>NW_008343671.1:1057354-1090175 GCF_000622305.1 Nannospalax galili | reverse complement strand
ACATCTTGGCTCTGGAAATTGTTACTGAATATGTCAATGCTGTTGTAATGAAATGCTTCTTCTAAGTATGTGGTTATTAAATAAATTTTTAAAATATTTTATTTTTTTATATTTTATTTATTATTTTTATTTTATGTGTATGAGTGTATTGCCTGCATGTATGTGAGTATACCCATGTCGTGCAATGCCACGGAGGTCAGAAGAGGGCTTCGGATTCCCCTGGAACAGGAGTTAACGACGGTTCATAGGCACTATGTGGGTGCTAGGAATCAAACCCGGGTCCTCTGCAAGAGCAGTCAGTACTCTTAACCACTGAACCATCTCTCCAGCCCCAGATACACACTTTTGTAATCAGTGACAATTTATTTTGGTCTTTTTGAGACAGGGTCTTCCTGTTCCAGCTGCCTAGAACTCACTATGTAGACCAGGCTGACCTTGAACTCACAGAGATCCACCTTCCTCTGCCACCCGAGTGCTGGGATTAAAGGCATGCGCCACCACACCCGGCTTCAGTGACAAATATTTTGAACATCTATTCCTGTCAGCAATACATTTATAATTCATACCACATAACTGTTGATGACAGCTTAATATTTCATCATATGTACCTGCTAGAATTAGTGTAGCAAGTCCCCTTTGTTCTTGATTTTTTTTCTCAGACGCAAAATACTTTTAATGGAACTCTTTTTTCTAAAGTTTTGCCTTCGTGTGTGTGTGTGTGTGTGTGTGTGTGTGTGTGTATGTGTATGTACCTGTGTGCCATAGCACCTATGTGGAAGTCAGAGGACCACTTGCAGGAGTCAGTTCTCTCCTTCTACCATATGGATTCTGGGGATCAAACTCAGGTTGTCAAGCTTGGCAACAACTGCCTTTACCTGTTCAGCCATCTCACCATCCCAGTAACAAAATCTTGAGCAAAATTGTGTGGTCCACTGTTGCAGCCAGGGTCCCTTTGACCTCCTCCCCGAGCGGGCAGGGGATAAGTAGGCGCTAAGTCAACAACACAGTCTCCGGGACACTAGGCAATGTGCAAGTGAGCTCGTTTATTGTGAACACAGGGTCTCCTTTATACCCCCTTCCCTCCTCCCATTGGTCCCTTATGTCCCGTTGGCGTCCTTCTATTGGAGCTGTGGATGTGTTGTTGGTTTCTAGCTGCCGGGGCAGATTTCCGGTCAGCGACTTCCTGCTCATCAACAGGAAGCAGGGTGTGCCTGCGCTGTTGGTCTCATGCCTAACCTCCTACAATCGCCCTTTTTGTTTTAAATTGTTGGCAGTCTCAGGGGAGGCAGTGGCTAACTGTCCACTCAGGTCTTAGGACATTTTTATGAAGCTGTGTCTGTCTTAGGTTGTTCTCCCTACACACGAGCCTTACCGGTCACTGGAGTGTGCATCTAGCCTCATGCCCATCCTGTCTTAGGTTGACTTATTGTGGGAGAATCTTACCTGTCATTGACCACCAGCTTTGACCTAGATGTCCTTCAGAGAGCATGAGATCTGCCAGAGTGGTGGGCTAGCTCTTAGGAGGTGGCATTTAGCCTGAAGCTTTATTTTGGTGAACCAAGCTTGGATACTTCAGTAGGGGGGCCCCTATCGGGATGTCATAGTCATGAGGATCTGTATGGTGGCTTTGTTGGCGGCGTTTTGTCTACGGATGTGCTGAAAAAGACACTTGAACAAGAGGATTAATGCGATAGCTATGCAACCCAAGAGGGCCCAAGTGTCCAACCAGGACGGGCCAAAAAGTTTCTTTAGATTTTCCCAGATCTGTTCAAAATAAGGACTCAGGGCCGCTGTCATTGCAGGCTTTACGGATCAGGGATAGATCCGACAGCGGTGTAGGAAAAAGACATGTGGCGGGCTAGGATGGTGGGGGAGTAGTCAGGAGGCTTAGCAGCGCAGGCCGGGGAGCAGCACAGGTGGGGGAAGGAGGAGGCCCGGCAGGGGCTGCGGGGGGTTGTAACACCCACCAGGGATAAAGCAGCGGGGGTGGGGGGGTGAGGGGGTCGGTGAGGGGGAGGGAGAGGGGGTGGGGGGGGTGTTAGGGTTAGGAATCATTCCTCACATCTGAATCAACATCTTCCGGCAAGGTGGCCAGCGGTGAGGGAATAGAAAGGGCTACCATTTTCTGGTCTTGGCAGTGGTCATTAAAAGATTTAAGGATCTCCTCTGTAGGGGAGCTGAGGATGCCCAACAAAATAGGGACAAAAGGGGCGGGTGGTGTTTTGCCTTCTTGAACTTCCTGCTTCCTTGCTAGGAAGAGGACCTGCATCCACATGTCAGGATCCCACATGTTTTCGGGGGAGATCCACCTAGCAAGAACCGAAGCCTCGGTCCAAAAGTCCTCTAGGTGACTGCGTTTAATCCTAATCCTCGGGATGTAAGCAGGGATTTGAGGGCTGAAATTTGGAGCTCTTTGTAGTGGGACAGGAAGTTGCCCATGTGGTGGGAAGGGGGTGGGAAAGGGGGGCACAGACAAAATGCACTTGAAAGTAAGAGAAAGGAAGCCGTGCCGAAAAAGGAAACGTTCTGACCAGCATTACCGAGAAGGCAAAAGGGGATTTCGGTTTCGAGCAACGGGGAGACCGCCCGCAAATTTAAGAGACTGGCCACCGCCCTAGGGGCGGTTAACTGGTGGTTGCATCACCGGTTTTGAGAGAAAGGAGGCAAATATCGAAACCAAAAGTGAAAGTAAGGGAGGAAGAAGAGCGAAAGGTGGTGTTTACCGGGTATCAGTGTGCTTGGTGGGGGACTTCCGAGGTTGTTAGGCCACGGCCGTATGCCCACTCGGTGTCTCGGTCGTGGAACACCCTGTCGGGAGGGTGTCCTGGATGTCCATCTCCTGGATGGTCAGTCCTTATGTGGAGACCGGGCAGGCGAACCAATTTTCAGGATATGTGCCCTATGGACAGACAAACATGGACAAATGAGGAGACGGGCCTCGGTCACTCATCAGACCGAAGGCAAAGAACAAATAACAGAAAGGGGCCTACTTACGGAGAAAACGGCCGAGGGGGACACCGAGAAGTGTGTGATCGAGAGAAGCGGGAAAGGTCAGGGGCGGGTGCAGTCGGCGCAGCAGATTGTAAAAATGACAATCCAGAAGAGATAAACGAAAAGGGTGTAGATCGCCAGGATCACCACGGGGTCCATCTACCACGTTGGGCGCCAGATGTTGCAGCCAGGGTCCCTTTGACCTCCTCCCCGCGCGGGCAGGGGATAAGTAGGTGGAAGTCAACGACACACTCCGGGACACTCACTAGGCAATGCGCAAGTGAGCTCGGTTATTGTGAACACAGGGTCTCCTTTATACCCCCTTCCCTCCTCCCATTGGTCCCTTATGTCCCATTGGTGTCCTTCTATTGGAGCTGTGAATGTGTTGTTGCTTTCTAGCTGCTGGGCAGATTTCCGGTCAGCGACTTCCTGCTCACCAACAGGAAGCAGGGTGCGCCTGCGCTGTTGGTCTCATGCCTAGCCTCCTACAGTCCACCTTTAGGCACAGGGTTAGTAACACCCTCAAGGTAAAACTCTGGGAGAGGAGGCAGGGAATGCCTCTTAGCTTCAGGAGCCACCAGCCCAGACCTCTGCCCACTGCCCGGACATCTCCTCCAAGCAGCCCTCGCAGACTGGACCTGGGGTACGGAATATCTCCCAGATTCCATGACTTTCTGAGTAGCTTCGAATCTCAGAGGCCAGTCCTAGAAGCTGGAGGAGGAGGCACCATCTGCTCGGATTCGCATTCTCCCAGAAGCTGCTGCCTTGGTAATTCTGAGCATGAAGGTGATTTCTGTAATACACTTCCACTTTGCTCCCCTCAAGTTGTCTGAACTCCCCAAACAGGAAGTGGGGTGCTTTGTGCTTGGAGCAGGGCAGGGTCTGCAGGCCTGGGAGGCCCTCCTTCACACTGGTCCACAGCAGATGCCAATCCTATCCCCCTCGGAAGGCCGCTGACTGCACAAGTGGGGCTTGGAATGAGCACGTGCTAGCTGCACCACGGATCTCAAATGCCAGGATGCCACAACCATGACCCGCCTAGGCTTTGGAGTCAGACTAACCTTCCAAACCCAGGTCTGCGTTGACCTGTGTACCTGACGCCCTGTGCCTTGACAGCCGCCCACCCCCTTCATCTTCTCATTGGCATTAAATAGGCTATGCATCCTGATCCACGTTTGACCCTGCCCAAAGCACTGATGGGTCCCAGGCCCCAGTCCTTCAAGCCCAGTGCAACATTTGGCTGCTGGAAACAAGGAGTCCTGGTGCCCGGGTAGAAAATACCTCCGGCAGGTTTCCATATCTCCTATTCGCAAGAAAGCTGTGAATCTGCAAATAGATAAAGGTTTGGAAGCAAATAAAAATTGAAACAGAAAATTTTCAGGTCACACATCTTATTTTTGTTTGAAAATGCAGGTGTTCCCAATTCAGCCACAATGGCTATGCAGGATGGGTAACCCAAGAGCCAGGTTCCTATAAGACTGGGGCTATTAGCTCAGCTGTGGAACCTCTTGCCTAGCATGAGAGTCTCTGAATTCAATCCCCAGCAGCCACCCCCCCACACACACACACAAAACAAAGTATTTATTGGACGATTAGGACAAACACATTTAACCAGTGACTGATGTGGGTCCCTAAATATTCTGAGCTGTTTGCCCTAGCCCTTGCCTGACCCCCTCCCATTCTCCCTCCCACACTTCCACCCTTCTTACTCATTTCCTCCTCCTCCACCCTGTTCCTGCACTGCCCTGGCTTAAAACCCTCTATATCGAATTCCAGAAATCTCCCCTTACAGAGTGGCCTGTACAGTAAGGAAAACACGTGACCATAATTCATCCCATTAGATGCCACTGCTGTTACAAAACAATGCTTATGTACTATTAGAAAGAAAAACCAATTAAATTGGCTTTGATTTCACATCACTTATTGAAAAAGCTCTTTTAGAATTACATACAAAAAATATTTTTGGGTACCAGGGATTGAATCTAGGGCCTTGCCAGTAAGCTATACCCCCCTTTATTTTTTTTAAACAGAATCTGTTCTTTTACATTGTTTTTAACATGTGTTTGTTTGTTATGTAATTGGGGGAACATGTGAGTATGGCAACAGGTGTGTGGAGGACAGAGGGCAACTTAAAGGAATTGGTTCTCTCCTTCCACCATGTCAGTTCTAAGAGATCAAACTCAGGTCATCAAGCTTGGCAGCAAGCACCTTTACCCACTAAGCCACCTTGTCAAGGTCCCACTAAGTTGTTCCAGCTAGCCTGAATTCACTCTCTAGTCCAGGCAGGACTTGTGACCTTCCTGCCTTAGCCTCCCAAATAGATGGGATTGCAAGTCTATGCTGCCAGGTCTGACTTGCAAATACATTTTGACATCACTTACCCTTGCTCATATATAACAGGGAAGATGTGGATAGAATAAAAGTTTTCTTAAAACTTTATCACATTCAGATGGCTCAGCTGTTAAGAGTACTGGCTGCTCTTGCAGAGGACCCAGGTTTGATTCCCAGCACCCACATGGCAGCTAACAACTGTCAGTAACTCCAGTTCCAGGGGATTGTGATATCCCTGGGCATTGCATGACATGGGTGCACTTAGACACATGCAGACAATACACTTATCCACATAAAAATAAATAGGATATAAAAAAAAACTTTAACACATTCAGGGCTAGAGATAGCACTCAGTGGTAGAGGACCTGCTTAGTATGTCTGGGTTCAATCCCCAGAACCATAAAAATAAAACGAATTAAGAAAAAGACTTAACACATCCAGAGTTTGATTTTTGGAATCATTTTTAAACTCTATACTGCCAATGTCTGTTTTCACTGCAGATCTTCCTCTGGATCATCAGGATGACTGATGGGATTGGTGACGGACTATCCCTAAGAATGACCTACAAAAATCATTGTCCATGGCTGCGTAAAAATCGTCCCAAATCAGCAGTTTCAAGCAGCAAACATTTCATTTTTATTGGTCAGGAACCTAGGAATAACTCAACTGGCTGGTTCCTACTCATCCTGGTCTCTGGTCAGATTGCAAACACGTTCTCCAGAGACTGGAGGGTCAACTTCCAAGTTCATTCCCATGATTGACAGCAGACCTTAGTTCCTAGTTGGCCACTGACTAGATGCCTTAGGTCCTCACTACAAGGAGCTCTCTATAGACCTCCTGACTTTTCATGGCATGACTGCTGATCCTCCTCAAAGATCCAAGAGAGTGGGGCTAAACTTAGGGCTCAGTGGTTGAGAACACTGGCTGCTCTTGCAGAGGCTCCAGATTTGGTTCCCACCATCCACATGTGTTAGTAGTTTCAGGGGATCCAATGCCCTCTTCTGGCCTCTGTGTGTATTGTACACATGTGATATACTTACATACATGCAGGCAAAACAGTTATACACATAGAACTTTTTTAAAAATTTTGTCTTTTTGAGACAGTCTCCCTGTAGCCCCAGCTGGACCAGAACTCACTATGTAGACCAGGCTGGCCTTGATCTCATGGGGATCTGCCTGCTTCTGCCTCCTAAGTGCTGGGACTAAAGGTGTGTGCCACCACACCTGGCTGAATTTACTATTTATTTATTTATTTATTTATTTATCTATTTATTATTTATCTATTTGGTCTTTTGAAACAGGGTCTCCTTGTAGCCCCAGCTGGCCTGGGACTCACTATGTAGACCAGGCTGGGCTTGAACTGACAGATCTGCCTGCCTCTGCCTCTGAAGTGCTGGGACTACAGGTGTGTGCCACCACACCTGGCTCTGAATTTATTTTTTTAAAAATCCAAGAGAACATGAGTGAGCATTCAAAATGGAAGCTACAATCTTTTTAAAAAAATTATGCACCGGGTGTGGTGGCGCACACCTTTAATCCCAGCACTTGGGAGGCAGAGGCTCCATTGTTTCTAGGTCAGTTTGTGGTGAGGCAGAACATTACAGCCAGGGGTATGTGTTGGAGCAAAGATACTCACTTCATGGTGGACAGGAAGTAAAGTCAAAAAGAGGCCAGGAACAGGATATACCCTATCAAGTCACACCCCTAGTGACATATTTCCTCTACTTCCTAGAAGCACATTCAGCTATGGATCTATCATTGGATTAATTAATGAATTCATTGATGAAGTTAGTATCCTCATGATTCAATCACCCCCTCAGTACTGCCACCAACTAGGGACCAGCCCTCAACACATTAGCCTTTGGGGGAACAGTTTACCTTCAACCCATAACAGCCACAGAATAGCTGGTACAATTCTGAGCATGCTGTGTGTGCCTAACAATTCTTCCCAGGTGCCCTCTTTCAAGAGCAAAAACACCTGGGGCTGGAGAGATGGCTCAGGGGTTAAGAGCACTGACTGCTCTTGCAGAGGACCCAGATTTGAATCCCAGCACCCACATTGCAGCTAATAGCCAACCATAACTCCAGTTCCAGAGGATCCGATGCCCTCTTCTGACCTGTGTGGGTACTGCACGACACAGGTGCACTTACATTCATGCAGGCAATACACTCACACACATAAAATAAAAATTTTAAAAAAGAACAACAAAACCTGAGGGGGAGGTTACCGGAGAGATGGCTCAGCAGTTAAGAGCACTGGCTACTCTGGAAGGACCTGGGTTCAATTCCCTGCACCCACATGGCAGCTAACAAACATTCCTAACTCCAGCTCCAGGGACTCTGATGCCCTCTCTGACCTCTGCAGGCACTGTACAATATGGGCAAACCTACCTACCTCCAGGTAATATACTCATACACATAAAATAAAAATAATCAATAAAATATTTTTCAAAAAGCAACAAAACCCTTCCCAGAGATATCCAGAATTTCCCTCTTGCATCCTTGTGTCAGAATTATGTTCACTCAGATATGTTACCTAAACTCAGGGTAATCTAAACAATACTGAGGATTATTTGTTCTCACATAAAAGAAGTCTGGGGGTAGGGAGAGCTGATGTGGAGGCCCCATTATGTTAATGATATCAAGGACCCAGATTCTCAAATTTTCCTCACATGCCAAAATAGCAGCTGGAATTCAGATCCATGTTGTAGACAAAATGAGTGAAAACGGAAGGACAAAGGCTTCTCATCAGCAGAATCCACTCCTTTAACAGCTTTCTCTGGTGTGCATGCATGTGTGTGTGTGTCTGTGTGTGTGTGTGCCTGTGGAAGTCAGAAGACAATTTGCAGGAGTGACAATTTCTCTCCTTTCATCATGTGGGTTCTGGGGATGGAACTCAGGTTCTCAAGCTTGGTGGCAAGTACCTTAACCCAATGGACCCACCCTTGTGCTCGCCCTTTGAAGCGCCCTAACCCAATGGACCCACCCTTGTGCTGGCCCTTTGAAGCACCCTAACACAATGGACCCGCCCTTGTGCTGGCCCTTTGAAGCACCCTAACACAATGGACCCACCCTTGTGCTGGCCCTTTGTAGAGATTCAGGTCTGCTGGTGGACAACAAAATGAGTGAAGGCAAAGACTTATCCCTCTGACGGAGAAGAGTGAGTGAGTTTTTTTTTTTTTTTTTTTTTTTTTTTTTTTTTTTTTTGTCTCTTTGAGACAGGGTCCCCCTATAGCCCCAGATGACCTGCAACTCACCGTGTAGACCAGGCTGGCCTTGAACTCAGAGTGCTGAGATTAAAGGTGTGTGCCACCATGCCCAGCCAAGTGCGTTTAATTCTTTTTTTTTTAAATTTAATAACCACATAATTAGTAGAAGCATTTCATTATAACAGCACTGACATAGTCAATAACAGTTTCCAAAGCAAAGACGCATCTCTTTCAAAATTGGCTGTAAATTTTTAGGTTCACAGTGTTGAATTAATACAGTTATACATTATTGTAGTGAGTTTAATTCTTTAGCAGTGCTTTTTATACTCTCAAAAACTATAGTCACAAGCTTGGTATTTGTGCTAGAATACATGAAAGAATTAGTTTCACATAGAACAAAGCACATGCTACAGGTTTACCTTTAAAGTTAATCAGTAAGCTACAAAGAGTATATTAGTTTCTTACACAATCTATAGATTTTAACAATTTCCAGGAAGGCTAGTCAGCCGGTAATTATGTTTAACATTAAATAGACATCCTATGTCTTGCAATACCATGACTTAGACTTATGATATTTTTCTCTGATCTATGACTAAGGCGGCGTTCCACCAAGCCCAACATTCTTGTTTTCAAGAAATGTCCGGACCTCGTCCTTGTTGTTCTCCTTCAGCCCGCCCTTCCTTTCCCTCCCTCCCTCCCTCCCTCCTTCCTTCCTTCCTTTCTTGAGACAAGGTTTCATATAATCCAGATTGGCCTTGGACTCACCATGTAGTTGTGGCTGGCACAAATTCCTGATTCTCCTGCCTTCAGACTGCTAGGATTTCTGGCGTGCAATGTTATGCCTAGCTCTATGGAACATTTTTGTCAGAACTTGGTCCCATGGCCAGACCTAGTTATTAGAAATGATAAAAGCATATATTAGTCAGGCACTATATTACCTTAATTAAAATTTGGTTCTGTTTAAGAATTTTTTATTTATTGTGTTGAAGAGAACAACTTTTGGGGGTCAGTTCTCTCTTTGTACCAGGTGGGTTCTAGGGATGGAACTCAGGCTGTCAGCCTTGGCAGCAAGTACCCTTACCTACTGAGTGCTTCTGCCTGCCCCAAATTTGATTCTTTAAGGAAGAAAAAAGGAGACATAGATGCTAGTCAGAGGGACAGGCTGACCAGGACTGATTAAGATGTGTAGCCACTTACTCCTGAATTGGACATGGGTTTCATTCGTTAAGGAGGCGCCTCACTTAAAATTTTAGTTCCGTTAATGAGGAGGAGGCAAGCAAAGCAGTTATTGTGGGTTTCCCTCCTCTGCTGCTTCTACAGAAGATCAGTCCCTCAGAGGTACTCCCAGAAGGTCCAGTCTTTCTGCCAGTGTTTGGTTCCCAGAAGGACACAAGGCATGATTTTGACCCTGGAGACATGAAGGGCTGTTTGGAGGGCTTTTAGGAAGATTTCTCAGAGCCCAGAAGATGAAGGTTTTCTTGGCCTCTGAATGTTGTTGTCTTGTATGTGATGTCTGAGACTGCTGCACCTGCCTTGTGGCTTGGAGAGATGTCAGACACAATGAACAAAACCAACATGAAAAAGATGACAGAGAAAAGAGAAAAAAAAACGTGGAATATTCCTCAAATGGAACCGACTCAGATATAATTGAATCCATGGAAAAACAGTTCACCTCAACACCCATGTCTGAACCCAAAGAGGCAGGCCTAAAAGACTGCATCCTATACCATGCAGGAAGGGCTGGGCATGTGGAGCTGCCTACAGGGGGAGAGATAAGGCCAGCAGTCATCTGTGGTGGGCAGGGGAGAAACTGAGTAACTGTGGACACAGGACTTTCTGATGTGATGTCAACTCTGCATCTTGATGGCAATGGCAGGCAGCCAGGTACAAATTTGTTGAAGTCTATCAGACTGCAGTTTCTCACTTTGTGCATTGTAAGCCATAGGAACTGTATTCTAATAAACTCAAAGACAAGGGCTGGAGAGATAGCTCAGTCAGTAAAGGCACAAGGACCTAAGGCACATGCCCCAGAACCCATGTAAAAAAAAAAAAACTGGGCATAGGGCACACTTGTAATCTCAGTACTGGGCCAGTGGAGACAGGACCCCTGGGGCTCACTGGCCAGAAGCCTAGCATCCTTGTCTAGTTCTAGGCCAGTGAGAGACCTGTCTCAAAAAAAAAAAAAAAAAAAAAAAAAAAAAAGGTGGATGGAACCTGAGGATCAACACCCAAGGTTGTCCTCTGTCATATATACACACATACACACCACAGAGAGGCACACATCTACATACTGCACATGCACCTGCCTACACATGAACATGTACATACAAATATGTATGCACACAAATAAGCTAAACTAAAATAAAGCCAATGATGAGAGAGAGAGAAAGGGAGAGAGAGCGAGCACAAATCTGAGTGCAGGCACACAAGAAACAAAGAAGGAAGCTAAGGGCGTGATAGCATTGAGTCCTGTGTTAGCCAACAGCCCCACCTCAGGACTTTGTGTTTTCTGACATATATATGCTTCATAAGTCATCTTTAAGAAATTAGGTCTTCTGAAACTAGAAGCCCAAGCACCCTGATGAAAGGAATCCTTTATTAGAAAAGGAGGGAGAGGCACCCAGATGTGGGACGCAGATTCTGCCTGGGCTTCGAGGAACAGTGCAGAGGAACAAGAGCCTTGGAAGCTCTGCTGGGCCTGCTGAGGTCGCTCCCCCACCCCTGCCTGCTATCATGGTCAGGACCCTTGGTGACTTCTTCTTACCCTTCCCTTTCTTTTCCACCCTGTCTGTGAAACTGAGACCCCAGAGATCATAGGACCTACCTCAGGCTCCTGGTGAGGCTTAGCTGGGAAAAACGCATGAAAGCTCTGGGCTCTGGAGACTCCTGTGTTGCCTCACCTGGCCTTGGTAAAGGTGGCCTGAACTTGAAGCAAGCAGAAGAAGGAGAGGAGCCAACAGAACCTAGAAACTTTAGTGGGCAGACTGTAGGCTATACAGGATAGATGACATTAAGGGTTCAGACTTGGGTGACGTGGATATTGCCACTCAGGCTTCTGGCAAAAGTTCTGTACGGTATTTCTGTTAGACGCTAGACGCTCTTGAAGGGAGAGAATCGACATGATAGGAGGCTCAGATTTTGCATGTAAAAGAGGAGTGAGTTGAATTTGAGGTACTTGTGAGCAGTAGGGTGTGGTAGACAGAACGTGGGGGCTCTGCCACCCTCTAGCTATGTGATCTAGGTTATGATACCAATATTTCTCTTGCCTCAGTGGCCTCATCTGAAAAATAGACTTAAAAAAAAAATTACAGTCCAGGCGTTGTGGCGTACTCAGGAGGCAGAGGCAGGTGGATCTCTGTGAGTTCAAGGCCAGCCTGGTCTACATAGTGAGTTCTAGGCCAGCTGGGGCTACAGGGAGACCCTGTCTCAAAAAGACAAAATAATAATAATAATAATAATAATAATAATAATAATAACAACAATAATAACAATTTACACTTCTATGTAGCCCAGACTGGCCCCAAGTTTACCATCTTCCTGTCTCTGCTTCCTGAGTGCTAGAACTACAGGCTCTCACTACAGTTGGAGAATAGGAATTCTAAGAACCCTTACCAGGTTACGTTGCTATAAGAAAGTGCCCAACTTTTTGATACTGCACCATGATGTTGTCATCTACAAATGGGTTGAGCTACATTCATAGCTATCAGGGACTCATGCAGCTGGTGAGACACAGGGTCGACATGCTTGCATGAAGCAAGCTGCTTATCCAGTGTCACACCTGGCGCACAGCAGGTGTGCATTAAATGGTGATAACATTTTCCTCATCCTTTGCAGACACCTCACCTGCTTCGGTTGGCAGCCCCATCCTGATCTGCTGCAGCTGGAGTACCAACCACACCTGGCATGTGGGGCTTTCTGAGCTTTCCTTTGGCTGCATCCTGTTTAAGGCAGGATGCTGGCTACAGAGGATTTCCTGTCCTTGTCCCTTGCTTTGACTTGTCCCTCCCTTCCTTCCAGTCCCTACTCTGCCCTCCCTCTTCCAGGAAGCCTTCCTTGACTAACATCTTCCACTCCCTGCCAAGCCTCTGTGGCCTTCCTTCAAGGACTGGCCCATACTCCCAGCCCCAAGGCTCACATACCCTGTACAGAAGGACCACTGGCTCTTCTAGCCCATCTCAGATGAGACATATACTACAAGGCTGTTAGCCTCAAAAGGGGAGAACACTCTCCCTTATCACATCCCCTCTGCCCACTGACAAGGACTGGGGGGGCAGGGGGATTGAGGGGGAGGCCACCTGCCAGAGTGGCAGCAGACTGGCCAGCTAAATCCTTGACCTATGATTTAAGGGGTCGGGCATAGTTCAATAGAGCACTCCAGGCTGAATCTCAGCTCATTCACACAGGTCAGGGGGATAAGGGATAGAAGAGGAGGAAAAGAAAAGGGAGGAGGGCCATCTCCTCCAAGATCTTGGTGCCATCATCTCTGGCCCTGGCTGGGGATAAGGGGCATAATCAAGAACCCTGAAAACCCACAATTCCATTCCCGACCAGTGCAGAAGCTGGGGGTGGGCGGGAAGCCCCGTGCCTGGCTGTAGAATAAAGGGCTCAATAAGGCGCTTTTTACCAGCAGAGCCCGAGTTCCACCTCTGCCCAGGTTCCAGACTGGCTGTAGACTCAACGTCTTCTTTGGAATCCTCCCCTACCCAGGCCCTGCTAGGGGGATCATCCGGGATTCCCACGTGCAAAAGAGAGCGGTTTCTCTGGAGTAGCCATAACCACTAATTAGTCCCCGGAACCGGCTAAATCTAGCCCCCAGCCTTCTGCCCTTCTCCCCGACAGGCCGCCCAGGTCTGCCCACCGGAGGTGCTATGTAAACGAGATGCAAAGCAGGCCTGGGGACTGGCTAGTACAGAAGACCTTGTGGCCCAATCCTGCGCGGCCTGTAGCCTTGGCTCCTCTCCGGCCAGGCCAGGTCCCGCCCATAAATCAGCTCCTTCATTGTTAATGGCTCCTGACTAATTGCCTAGACTTGGGCTCCAGGGCTCAGGTCGTCCACATTAAAATTCAATCACGTCCAGCACTAGCTATTAAATATTCATTGGGAGAGCTTCCCGAAACGGGCTGGGGGGATGGGTTGGGTTGGAGGGACTACCCGGAGCCGCATTTAGCTCCTAAGCCTGGCCCTTCCCAGCCTGGTCTTTCCTCTAACTACTGCCTTATTTCCGTTCTATTCCAATGGGCCGATTTCTCTCTGGAAGCCTCGGAGTCATCTCTAGGAACCTTTGAAAGACCCAGCTGCCTTACAGAAGGAACGTAGTGATAAGACGCCAAGGGGCTGCCCCAGGTCCCTGCCCTGCCTCTGTGCTTGCCTGACCACTTTACCCCAGGGACCCTCTGCCGGCTCCTTCCAGCGCCCAAAACTTTGGGTTCCATCAGGAGTGGATTAGCTCCAGGCACAGAGGTTTGTCCAGGGCCCGGAGAAACGTTTGGGTCATTAAGAACAGTCCTTAACTCCAGTTCCAGGGGAATCTGAAGCCATCTTCTGACCTCCACGGCACTGCCCGACATGGGTGCACTCACATACATGCAGGAAATACACTCATACTACACATAAAATAAAAAATAATAAAAATATTTTTTAAAAAAATAGGCAATGCTCATTCAGGAGACCTGAGTTCTGTTCCCAGCACCCATTATGGAGTGTCTGGCCTGGAACTACAGCTTCAGAGGCTCCAACACCCTCATCTGCCATCAGAGGACACATACATAAATCCCCATCCCCTACGAATACTCATAATAAAAAATATTTATGGCCAGGCATGGTGCTGTATACCTTTAATCCCAGCACTCAGGAGGCAGAAGCAGGCAGATCTTTGTGAATTCAAGACCAGCCTGGTCTACATAGTGAGTCCAAGCCAGCTGGGGCTACAGGGAGACCACGTCTCAAAAAGACCAAATAAAATAAAATAAAAATAAATGTTTAAAAAAAAAAATGGGGCTGCAGAGATGGATCAGCAGTTAAGAACACTGGCTGTTCCTGGGTTCAAATCCCAGCACCCACATGGCAGCTAACAACTGTAACTCCAGTTCCAGGGGATCTGACAACGTCTTCGGTCCTCGGCTGGGCCCCTGGCCTGGTGCTGAGCAGGCTGCCTAGAAACAAGACCACATATCCACACACATCTCCATGCTAAGGTCACAGGGCTGTGAAGAGGGTTCAGCAGAAGCGATGACAGTCAAAGCTAGGTGATCTGAGGACCAGGAGTTTCCTAGCCCTCTGTGTTCTACTAAGACTTGCATTCCCAGCCTTCTATGTTACAGTCAGACTTTACAGTAATCCCTCAGACAATCCAAGAGGTTTGGGTTTAGGAGAGAAAAAAAAGTACCAGAAAATCTGCTAGGTGGGACCTATGCACTCTTGTTTTCCCAAGATTCTTTGGGGGCTAACCACTTGCTCACAGTCCTCTTCCCTTCCAACTGTTCCCTGATCCTGATGGGGTACAGGGAGAAGCAAGCTTGCCATAGCCACAGAGCCCCCCACAGGTGCTGCAGGGGAAAGAGGAAGAGGTCACTGGCCTCTACAAGGCCAGAGCCACTCAGGGTCCCAGGAGGGGTATGAGGTTCAGGAAACATGGTTTGGGGGTTCATGGAAAGAAACTTTTTGTTCTGCTATCTCCGAGGCCATCCACCCTTGACCCAACAGGAAATCTAAAATTCTCATCTGAGAAGCTCTCCTCCCCAGGGCTTCTGTGCTCCACTAACAGGAAATGGAACCAAGAAGCATCCAAGGTCCTAGAAGCAGGCTGGCTCCAGGACTGGGTACAGGGTTTGAAGTGTCTGGCAGCCATTAGGAAGGGAGCTGGGGCTGGGAGGCCTCAGACTTGAGCAGGTCAGGAGTGACCCCAGCCAACCGACCAATTCCAAAGTCGAACGTCACAGGTAATCCAGGATTCTAAGCTCAGTACACGTGTGGTTCCCATTAGAGCTGACTGAGGTCTTCCTGAAGGCCAGATTCCTGAGACCCTCCCCCAGCACAGCCCCTCTCTCTTCAGGCTGTTTGGAATGTCTTACGCGGCCCCATGGGGTGGCCAGCCAGCACCCAACCTTGGGGATTTTCAGGGGCATCCCCCTTGAAATAGGCTTCTACTCACTAACTGGCTGTGCGTGTGTGTGTGTGTGTGTGTGTGTGTGTGTGTGTAAGTAAAGGGGTCAAAGGGATAGCAGTCTTTAAACCTAGAGCCTTCTAAAGAGGACTAATCTCCAAAGACCCCTGCCCTGTGTCCAGGGAGTCTTCCCTCCTCTCCAGGTCAGCGGTTTTTGTTCAGGCCACAGGCCCCCTGGCCTGAATAATTGCAACTGCCCCCATGACCTTCGGCCATTGCTCCACGCTGGCCCTGAGCACATGTGTCCTAAAACACAGAATTGCTATTCAGATCATTTCCCTCTTCCAACTCTCGAAGTAGCTTTCCTTAGGGCCCTGTAGTCGTGGGTACAGCCTGGTCCCCATACATTTGTGTCACTCACAGTATTTTTTTTAAATGTGAACAGCTAGCCGGGCATGGTAGTACATGCCTTTAATCTCAGCACTTGGAAGGCAGAGGCAGGTGGATCTCTGTGAGTTCAAGGCCAGCTTGTTCTACATAGTGAGATCCAGGACAGCCCGTTTTAAAAAAAAAAAAAAAAAAAAAAAAAAAAAAAGTGAACAGCTAAAAATCAAGAGGCTACACTTACAAACCTACTTTCTTTGTTTTTTATTTTTTCATCTATTATTTTTATTTTATGTGTATGAATGTATTGCCTGCATGTATGTAAGTGCACCCGTGTCATAAAATGCCATGGAGGTCAGAAGAGGGTGTTGGAGTCCCCTGGAACTGGCATTATAGGCAGTTATTAGCCACCATGTGGGTGTTGAGAACCAACCTGGGTCCTCTGCAAGAGCAGCCAGTGCTCTTAACCACTGAGCCATCTCTCCAGTCCCTGAAACTTTGTCTTAAAAAGAAAAAAACTAAACTAAAAAGGTGAAGAGGCAGAAGAGGAGGGGGAGGAGGAGGGGAAGTAGCAGGTGAAACCTGGCAACACTGAGCTTGCACATGCTGATGCTACCTAGCAACAGTGACTCTCAGAAGGGATCTCTGAGATTTACCTGTGCTGTGCATCACAGTCCCCACCAGTTCCTACTATCCCCCAAGTCTGAGGTTTAGGAACTGGAATAGTGAAAAATCCTTTTTCAGAGGGGGATGGAGCACCAGTAATCAAGCACAGGGCCTTGTGTTTATTCATGCTAGACAAGTACTCTACCATTGAATTACATTCTAACTAGGCCCTGAACAGCCTTTTGATCACAGTGCTAGCAGTGATCTTTTTACCTTACTTCCTGTCAGTTTCACTCCTTGCCATTTAATATTCCTACCTGAGCAGATACTTCAAGGCACTATATAGCAAACTAGGGGCTAAATCACCTAGCCCCAGGGCATGTCAGTTCAGCTCTCCACTATACACTCCAGGCTCCTCCTTAACCTGGTTGGCTCCTCCCCTTCCACGGAGGCTCCTTTATGATCCAACTCTACCTTTTCACTCTTGGGTCTTTAGGAACACTGTTCTTTCTGCTTCTTTGGCTTTGAGGGAAATTCTTCCAGCGCTAGCCCAGTTGCAGAAGGATGTCTGTGAGTTCACAGTCAGCCTGGTATACACAGTAAACTCCAGACCAGCCAGGGCTACATAGTGAGGCCCTGTGGCTAAATAAACAAAGTAATAACAGTTGCTGTTTGAGACAGGCTCTTGGTAAATAGCCTAAGCTGGCCTTGAACTTACCATTCTTCAGCCTCCATCTCCCTAGTGCTGGGATCACAGGTGTGCATCACTAAACCGCATTGGCAAAAGTCTGTGGGAAAAATAAGCCAGTCTGTTCCAGCCCTTCTAGCCTCAACTTCACTGCTGAAGCTTACGACTCAAGACAAGGCTTTGACCCAAATCTGCTTGTGAGCTCAAAGTCCCTCTCCCTAGGGAGTATCTCCCTCCTCAGGGCTGCCATTTGTCACAGCCCCTTACCTTCGTGATGCATTAAGACAGGGCCACACTTTGTAGCCCAAGCTGGCCTAGAACTCAGGATACTCCTCCTGCCTCAGCCTGCTAAGTGGTGGGATTACAAGAGTGTACCACCATGCCTGACTCTTGGCCTTCCCAAGGCTACTACAGACACGAACTAGCAGGACCAGCCACTATCCACCAGCAGGCTCTCTAACTCTGCCTATGGAATCAATCTTCAAGGCACACCCAAGACGCAGATGACAGGCCGGACTCTGATCCCCAGGGAAAGCAAGTTCACTGGTCCTGGAGTCAAGTCTCATCTCCTCCCACCGGCTCCAGGCTCAGCCTTGGCTTCTACCCTCCCGTTCTCCCACATGAATGTGTCCCTCTATCCTTCGGTTCCAAATCCCGCGTCACATTCCAAGGGCAGTTGGTTCGGGAGCTGCGGAAGGACAGCTGGGGTGACTTCAGATGTGACTCCGTGCGGCAGAGCCTGAGGGATAGGGTGCGGGGCGCTAACGCTACTCCTCCAGTCCAGGTCCCCCACCGGGCCAGCCGGCCGGGCGCTGGTCGCTCGCCTCGATGGGCCGTGGGGGAAGGGAGGCGGTGGGAGCAGATGGCAGCAATTACCGCCTGGACCCTCCCCCGCAAGCCGCCCGAGGCCGGAAGATCCGCTTCGCTGGCTCCGGAGGACCCGAGGGGCGGAGGCCTCCCGCCCCCACTCCCACCCCCTGGGTGGGAACCGCGAAGGGCGGGAGCGTTCCAGCTTCTAGGAGTAAGGACATGAGTGCCAGGTGGGGCCAGCTCCTTCCCGGGGCCAGAGCCTGGGAGATTTCCTTTGGCTAGGAAACCCCTCCCCGAAAGCTCCAACAAGCCCAGCGACGCAGTTTCTTAAAGTGAAGATTTATTTTCAGGCTAAGCCAGTGCTGCAGGGCTGTGGAGATGGGAATACGGTTGTGACCTAATGGAGGACTACAGAGTGAATGGTTACCGAAATTTAAGCCTTACAACAGCCGGTGTTGCTTCATCCTGAAGGCAGGCAAGGGGCACCTTTTCTCACAAAAGCAGCAATAAGCTAGTCTGGACATATCCCTGATTAAGGGTCACTGGCTAGAGAGAGGAGAGCAAATGGTTAGGCTCCGTCCTTGTGTGTCAGGGGCAAGGTCAAGGAGAATAGGAGGACCCTGGTGGCCCAGTACAGAAACACCTGAACCGTTTGGCTCCTTGGCCTTTCCTGAATTCCTCTCCTATCTTACCCTGAATCTTGTGTCTCTATCTCTAAGATCTATCAGGCCCTGCCCCCCCCCCACACACACACTTCTTACACAACTGCAAAAGCTGCCAGGTTGTCAAGGATTAATTCACAAGGCAGCCAAAGAGGCCTTTAAAAACACCAGTGCAAGCCAGGCACGCCTTTAATCCCAGCACTTGAGAGGCAGAGACAGGTGGATCTCTGTGAGTTCAAGGCCAGCCTGATCTACATAGTGAGTTCCAGGTCAGCTGGGACTACAGGGACACCCTGTCTCCAAAAGACCAAAAACCCCCCCAAAAACAAAAAACACCAGTGCAGAAAACCAAGGCTGTGTGTCTTGCATGTCTGTCTCTGCCTGTAAACACTGTGCTTCCCTTGGAAGAATGCTCTGCCACCCTGACCTGGCCCTCGCCTCTGTCTCCAAGCTCACTGCACTCCTTGAACTTGAGAGGCCTTGCTTTACTGGCCCCTTTCTCTGGTCCCCATCACAGAGCTGTCACCTTTCCATGGCCACACCACTAAAGCAGCCCCACTCACCCCATCCTATGTCACGTCTTCGTAGCCGTCACTTAACCTCCCACGTCTCTTCCACAGGGCCCACCACACTGTGTAATCATCTTCCTCATTCACCTGCTTTGTGGTCCACTTCACTTGCCACATCAGTCCCACCAGCTCAGGACCTTGTTGTGCTTGTTTTCTGCTAGAGCACTGGAGTAAACTTGGGAAGCACTCCACACACACTCTACCCCTTTAAGGAGTGCAGACACCCCTGGGGATTGAACTGAAGGCCATTTGACCACCTGCAAGAGGGCTTCTCTCTGCAAGGAACCAGTTGTAAGCACCTGTATGCACCCAGTTCACTGGTTTGCCTGTGTGAGCAGGCCTATGGCCCAACACAACAATCTAAGCTGTCTGCTCTGAGGGCTTACTATGGGCTGGGTGTTACTCTAAGAACCTTAGCTGGCTTAGCTAATGGAGTTCGTGCAATGCCCCTTCGAAGTAGACAATATAGTTAGTTTACAAGCAGATACACCATGCACACCCAGACCCACCAGGACACATGCTCAGCAAATACAAATATGAGGCAAGCACTGGATTCATTACTCACTACCATACAACAGGTATGGGGCAGGCTAATAAAGACTAAGTATGGGAAGCCGGGCGTGGTGGCGCACGCCTTTAATCCCAATCCCAGCACTCAGGAGACAGAGGCAGGTGGCTCTCTGTGAGTTCGAGGCCAGCCTGGTCTACATAGTGAGTTCCAGTCCAGGCCAGCTGGGGCTACAGGGAGACCCTGTCTCAAAAAGACCAAAAAAAAAAAAAAAAAAAAAAAGAAAAGAAAAAAAAGAGTAAGTCTGAGACATTTAGTAACTACTGCAGGGAGGTAGAAGTGGGCAGGACATCAAACAAGGCTTGGCATAGTGAGGGTAGGCAAAAGATAAAGGGTAGGGCTGAAAAGGTAGCTCAGTTGGTACCTGAGCTTGCATATAATAATAATAATAATAATAATAATAATAATAAACACCAGATGTGGACTGGCAAGATGTCTCAATGAGTAAGGGTATTTGTCACTGAGTTTGATCCCTGGGACCCACATGGTGGAAGAAAAGAACCAACTCCTGGTAGGCACGGTGGTGCACACCTTTAATCTCAGCACTTGGGAGGCAGAGACAAGCAGATTTCTATGAGGTCGAAGCCTGCCTGGTCTACATAGTAAGTTCTAGGACATCTGGGACTAAACGGAGACCCTGTCTCAAAAAGACCGAAGGGGGGGAAAAAAAAAAAATCAACTCCTGCAAGTTGTCCTCTGATCTCTACATGTACGTCATGGTATCCCTGTGCCCCCTCTCCCCAAAAATAAATTAAAATGTAAAAACAGAACAAACAATGACAACAATGGGGGTGGTGGTATGTGTTTGTGGTGCCATTGCTGTGGAGGCACAGACAGAAGGGGCACAGACAGAAGGATCTCTGGGGCTTGCTGGTCACCTAGCCTATCCAGCAGGTTCCAGGCCAGTGAGAGACCCTGTTTGAAAATCAAAAACTGGGGACTGGAGAGATGGCTCAGTGGTTCAGAGCACTGGCTGCTCTTGCAGAGGACCTGGGTTCAATTCCCAGCGTCCACATGGTAGCTAACAACCATCTCTAACTCCAGTTCCAGGGCGATCTAACGCCCTCTTCTGACCTCCTCAGGCACTGCATGACATGGGTGCACATACATACATGCAGGCAAAACACTCATTTACATTAAAAATAAATAAAACATTTTTAAAGTGGACGGCTTCTAAAGACATCACTGAGTTATCCTCTGGCCTTTGCACACATACATACACACACACACACACACACACGAAAAGTAAAGAGTAGTTTAGCCACAACCAGAGCCTGTTTCCTGGGTTAGTTCTGCCACCCACCAGAGGAGTGACCCTAAGCCACCAAGAGGCCACATTATCAACATGGTGGATAAGGCAGAGGTATCACCTAATTCCCAGGCTGTCTCAGGATTAAACTAATAATAAAAAAAAAAAAAAATGCCTAGGGAAGTACTTCATCCTGCTGAGGGCTTGTGTGTGAATCAGGGAAAGGGTGCTGGTCACCAACAGAAAAGCTGGGGGTAGAGCTGCCCTTTGGCCCTCTTAATCACACAGCTATTGCTGTGAGATCCTCTGGGCAGGGGTCTGAGGCTCCCAATCACGGCCTCCTCTGGGCTTGACCTGGTTTGGAGTTAGAACTCCACAAAGGTTCACTCAGTAAATGTCTGGGTGAGAGACTGACCCCAAACCAGCAGAAGGAGAAAACTGGAGGGGCAAATGGAATAGACACAGTGAGGGTTACAAGACCATCAATGTCTGAGCATCCCTGAGACTGGGTTTGCTATGTGGCCCATTCTGGCCTCAAACTCATAATTTCCTACCTCACTCTCCCTGGCTGGTCACTGCTGTCAATTCCCCCCACCCCCTTATTTGGTGTAGATAGTATATGTGTGCAAGTGTGTAGTATATGTGTATATGTGTGTGCATGTGTGTGGGTGTCTTCCACTATAGCTGTCCACCTAATGTTGTTGAGACAGGGTCTTTCACTGAACCCAGAGCTCACTGACGAGACTGGTCGGCTGGACAGCAAGCTCTGGAGATCTGCCTGTTTCTGCTCCCACGCTCGACAATGCTAGCGTTATAGACATGTTACAGAGCCACTCCTCCTTTTTTCATATTTATTTATTTATTGGGGAGCATGAGCATGTCACAATGCATGTAGTGCATGTGTAGAGGTCAGAGGATAACTTGGGGGAGTTGGTTTTCTCCTTTGTGTGGGTTCTGGGGATAGGAACTCAGTTCACCAGGCTTGCATGGCAAGTGCTTTCACCTGCAGGGCCATTTTGCCAATTCCACTCTGGTTTTGGGGGTTCCGAACTCAGGTCCTCATGTTTGTGCAGATACTTTACCCAAATGAACCATCGCCCCATCCCCTAGGCCTCAGTTTCTTGATTTGTCAAAGAAAGTGGTAAGACTTGTCCCACATTTCTGCCTGGGCTCCGGTGTGGGTCAGCTAAGATGGGCAAGTCCATGGGAGCCCTTCCCCTTTCCATCTCTGCAGGGACCTGGGCGGGTAGAGGGCACTGAAGTGACCCGTTCCCCTCCCCCACATCCCTGTCCCCTGGAATTTATAGGTTCTTCATTGTCCAGCACAAAGGCCTTGGGGAGGGGGGTGGAGTGGGAGAAGGCGGGGGAGGGGGGTGCTAAAAAGTTAAAGGCTAAGCCAGCCACACCCACAGCTCCTGTAAAACAGACTAGCTGGCTGTCATTCCCAGTGCTCCCAGTGGCCTGCCTTCTGTGGCTCTTGCCGCTGGGCTTAGTGCCCAGCTACTGCTCTGCAGTCTCCCTGAGGCCAGGAGAGTGGGGAGGGTAACTCACTTTATCTCTCCACCTCAGAAAGTCATCCTGTCCCCAATGTGGTCCTCTATAACTCCAGCTTGTCTCTTTTGGTTGTATGAAGAAAGATGAGCTTTCTGTGGGTCTCCAAGGCGCAGACTCTGGGAGATGGCCCCTTTCCCCACTCTGACCTCAGTGAGAAGGTGGGAGACCGAGAGTAGACCCGACAGATGGTGCTGTGTTAACAGATGACATGGAAAACAGAATTGCTCAGATGCTTGTCCTTGTACTTTCCCCTCAGAAGGGGATGGCCTTCACAGTGACCTCAAGGTAGAGGATTGCTAAGGTGAGAGAGCAGCCACAGGCTGCAGGGAACCAAGAGCAGGCACATGAAACACATGACTCGGATCCCATCTCTGTCACCCACCCACCAGATGACATCAGGAAGGCCAATCAGCCCTTGTGTTGTTCATTACCTATAAAATGGGTCCATGAACCAGGGGTAGTGGAGCACACCTTTAATCCTAGCACTCTGGAGGCAGCGGCAGGTGGATCTCTGAGATCTAGGCCAGCTTGATCTACATAGCAAGTTCTAGATCAGCTGGGGCTATTGGGAGACACTGTCTCAAAAAGCCAAAAAAAAAGTTCATGAAAATCTTTGCCTCCCCTTTCTCCTGGGCTTTTAGGAAGACAGGGAGATTTTTGTGTTTGTCAAATGGGCATTAAATGACCTGGTGACCCATGCCAATAATCTCAACATTCAGGAGGTTAAGACAGGAAGATTGTGAGTTCTAGTTGGTAAAGTGCTCACCCCGCAAGCATTAAGAGTCAAATTCAATTCCTAGAACACAGAAAAAGCTGGGCCTGGTGGCCTGAGCTTATAATTCCAGAGCTGGGGAAGCAAAGACAGGCAGATCCCTGGGGCTAGCTGGCCAGCCAGCCTTAATTACTCAGTGCTGAGCTACAGGACAGAGAGAGACCCTGTCTCAAAAATCAAGATGAATACATCTGAGAAGCAACACCCAAGGTTGACCTCTGGCCTCCACGTATGTCTGCTCACCTGCACCCACACAAATGCACACATACACATACATACAAAGAAAAGATAGAAACAAAAATGTGTGAAGGTTGTTATAAACTGTAATTTGCCAGCTCATTAGCTGTTCATAAAAATAATTTTTTTTCTTTTTTAAAATTTATTGTTTGTATTTTAGGTGTATGAACATGTTGCCTGCATGCATGTAAGTGCACGTGCACCCATGCCGTCGTGCAATGCCCACAGAGGTCAGAAGTTGGATTCCCTGAAACTGGAGTTACAGATGGTAGTTAGCCCCCATGTAGGGTGCTGGGACTCAAACCCAGGTCCTCTGTAAGAGCAGTCAGTGCTCTTAATTGCTGAGCCATCTCTCCAGCTCCCAATTTTTTTTTTCTTATGCTAGGCCTGGTGGCACATGCCTTTAATCAAAAGGCAGAGGCAGGCAGCTCTCTGTGAGTTCAAGGTGAGTTCCAGGCCAGCTGGGGCTACAGGAAGACTGTCTCAAAAAAAAAAAAAAAAATGTTTTTTCTTACAACACAATAGAAGAGATCTGAAAACATTGCAGTGCAGCATCACATTTTATAGAAGCTTGCTTTTGAATTTCAGGCTGGAGCAATGGCTCAGCAGTTAAGAGTATCATACTGACTCTTCTCCCAGAAGACCAGTTTGGTTCCCAGTAGCCATGTTGAATGGCTCACAACCGCCTATAGCTCCAACTCCAAAGGATCCAACTTCCTATTCTGGTCTCTAAGAGCATATACCTCCACAAAACACACATACATATACATAGTTAAAAAAATACATCAGGGCTGGGGAGAGGGCTCAGTGGTTAAGGACACTGCTCTTGCAGAGGACCCGGGTTCGATTCCCAGCATCCACATGGCAGCTATGAACCGTCATTAACTCCAGTTCCAGGGGACTCTGAAGCCTTCTTCTGACCTCCACAGTATTGCACAACATGGGTTCACTCACATACAAGCAGGCAATACATTCATACACATAAAATAAAAATAATAAATAAAATATTAAAAAATAAAATAAAAATTTACATTTATTGTGTTTGTCTGTGTGTATGTGTGTATATGTGTGTGTGTGTGTGTGTGTGTGTGTGTGTGTGTATGAGTATGTGCTGTAGCTCCTGTGTGGAGGTCAGAGGACAACTTACAGGAATCAGCTCTCTCCTTCTACCATGTGGGCCCCATGGCTTGGTGGCAAGCACCCTTATCCACTGAGCTATCTCACACTTGAAACTTGCTTTTAGTTCCACATGAACCCGTTCATCCTGAGTCCAGCTGAAATGTGTTAACTGAGGATAACGGTGTGAATGTTTTTAAACACTTGGAGCAGAAGACGTCCTTCCATGACATCTGCAGAGAACAGTGGCTGTTGGATGAGAAAGTGCTAAAGGGACAAGGCTGTGACCGATGAAGCCCGAGCTGGGGACCAGCTAAGCAAGGTTGACGGCACTGTGGACCAGCTTGACTTTCTTAGGATTTGTTGACTGTTGTCTTGGTGGGCAATGGGACTTCCTGCTTCTTGGGATTCCTGGCACCTGAGCCCTGAAGATGCAGCCCCTGAGTGCCCACCAGCATGGCCCTGAGCTGAGCAGAGAGCAGTCAGGAAGAGCCTGGAATGTGTACTCTGGACCCCCATCCCTTATCTGAGAGGAGTGCTGAAGGACTTGCCACACGTACTGTCCTGCCTGAACTTCACCCATGACACTTGTCCCTGCCCCCACCCCAGAGCCATCATCCAGGGAGGGTGGACTGATCAGAGCCAGCCCTAAATCAATCCCAGGCTTCCCTGGCCAGCTGTGAGTTATGAGCTACCAGCTTTGTGATGTAGATCATGGTTGGGGAGTAGAGGGCATGACCTATGGCAGGTCACACTGGACCCCCAGAAGGGGCCAGAATTGGGGTCAGGGGCCATCTTCCCCATTCTTTGCCCCACCCTGCTGGATCCCATACCATGCCTAGTCTTTAAGCTGGGCAGGGCCATTTCTGCACTGAATGTAGCCCTGGCAGAACGTGCCATCAAGCCTACAGGCTGCTTCTGGGACAAGAAGAGAAAAAGGAAATGAAGTCACCACATATTTGGTTTTCTGACAGAGTCTGTGTTCCAAATCACACTCAGCTGTCTTCTGAGAATCTGTCTGTAGACTTGTCTCTACAGTCCCCACACCTGCTCTTGCTGTTCTGATTGAATTCCACAAGTAAGCACTTGAGAGAATCCCAGGCCAGAGGAGAAGGGGCTGCAGACAGCAAGCATGAAGCCTCCCTGTGGATAGAGCTGTTCTCATTCAGAGAGGAAGATTAGAGGGCTAGAGAGCTGGGAAAAGCCAGCCAATGAGATGTGAAAGGTCAGAGGCTGGAGAGACGGAATGACAGAGAGGCAAAAAGAGAAGGCATCAGACTTTATTATTTTTCTGTTTTCAGTGCTGGGAATCAAACCCAGGGTTTCCCATATACTGGACAAGCACTGTACCACTGAGCCACCCTTTCAGCCTATTTTTGAAAGGGGAAAGGCTTGAGACCAGGTTAGGGCCTGGAGAGATGGCTCAGCGGTTAAAAGCACTGGCTGCTCTTGCAGAGGACCTGGGGTTTGATTCTGAACACCCACATGGCAGCCAGTAACCATCCATAACTCCAGTTCCAGGGGATCTGACACCTTCTTCTGACCTCTTCAGGCAGTGCATGACATGGGTACACTTACACATGAGCAGGCAATACACTCATGCACATAAAATAAAAATAACAAAGTATTTCTTTAAAAAGAAGCATTTACTGCTCTTCCAGAGGACCCAAGTTCGGATCCCAGCACCCATGTCATGCAGCTCATAATCACATGTAACTCTAGCTCTAGGAGATATGACACCCTCTTCTGGCCTCCATGAGCACCTGTACACACAGACAGATAAATAAAAATAAACCTTTAAAAAGAAGAGTAGGTGGAGAGATAGCTCTGCAGTTAAAAGCACTGACTGCTCTTGCAGAGGACACAGGTTCGTTTCCCAGTACCCGCATGGTAGCTAACAGCCATCTGTAACTGCAGTTCCAGGGGATCTGATACCCTCTTCAGGCCTCTGCTGAGGGGCGGGGCACAAGGTCTCACTCAGTAACCCAGGTCGCCCTTGAACTCACGGCAGTCTTCTTCCTCAGACTCCTGAGTGCTGGATTACAGGCATGGTGTCTAGTCTACTCTCAGCCGTTAAATGTGATTTCCTGGCCCTCCAGCAGAAGACATTGGAGAGGGAGAGGTTGTGGAAAACTAGAGTGAAAAGCAAGATGAACTCCCATCAGAACCCAGAGTGAAAAGACCGAAAGAATAGCCTGTGGCACTTTTCACTTCCCACCATCCAGGCCACCACACTGAGGCCCCAGAAGGCCCTGGCTGAAATGTACGTGTACCGCCTGGGGATGTTATCCACTTACACATCAGCCCTCTCTCTCAGTGAAGACATCCACGGGGAGGGCCAAGGCCCAGCCTGGAAGCTGGGAAGGGCATGGTTCTGTATGGCATGCAGTTTTCCTGAGGAAAGAAGCCTGGACAGGGCACCTTGACATAGGACCTGGAAGCCGGGTGACAGAAGGGAGCAAAAACCTCTCAAACCTCTAGGGAGGCAACCAAGTTGGCTAAACCTGATCCATGGACATAACTAACTTGATCTTTGTGTTTTATGGTAAAAATGGCATTCCACCACCCTCCTCCTGTGCACCTGCTGCCAACACCCAACCAGGTCAGACCCTGGGACCTGGAGCTACACTCTAGTTGGTGGGGAGGAGATGTACTGCAAACTCCTGCTCGTGGCTGCCACCTGCTGGTAGAGCATGGCCTTACAGAAACAGGACGTTTGTGGAAGGCAGGGAGTGGTCTGTTCTGAACCACAGAAGAGATTTGAAAAGGAAAATATAAAATCCCCTTTCACCTAGCTAGGTGTCCCGGAGGCCTCTCAGCACAGTTACCTGTCCTTCCACAGTCCCTCTTGCATGCAATCATTCCTCTTCCGGCCTAGGGGAAATGGACAGGGAGTTCATGTCTGTGGACTGATTAACACTATGCTGGATGCAGGTGACAGGCGACCAAGGCCAGAAAAAGAGCCAAGACCCAGATTAATGGTAACTAGTGTGAAAAACGTAAGAGTACAGAGCTGTGGTTTCAATGAATACTTATTGAATGGGCTGAGAATGTAGTTCAGCTGCACCGTGCGTGTGTAGCATGTATGAGGCCCCAGGTCTGAGCTCCAGCGCCAGGAAAAAAAGTTGAAGGAATTAATTGCAGAGCAGGAAGAAGTGAAGGAATGATGAGATATGCAGGGGTGGAAGGGACGGAAGAGGAGGAAACGGGGAAGGACTCTTTCTGAAGCTTTTCTCTTTTTACCATGATTAACTACCAATAGTTACCTTGGTGGAAAATTCAAGCATTACCCAAGTTCAAAAAGCAAAATATGAAGACCCCTTTTCACACACACCCCTCCTATTCACCGCCTCTAGGTTAAGCCCAGTTTAATGAACATCGGTCTGTATAGAGGCTTTCAGCCGTGGTTGTGCATTAGAACTACGTGGGGAAAGCTTTGAAACCCTGTTCCTTGGGTTGAATCTGTGGGTCAGAATCTCTGGACTGTGTTGAGGGAGTCACTGTTTCCAAAGTGATCACATTGTGTAGCCAATGCTGAGAATTGCTACACCCCTTTCTATGCATACCAAAAAAGTAAGTAATCATTTCACACTTACACATACATGCTCAAAATAGATGTATGTATGTATACATATATGTGTGTGTTTGCATGTGTGCCCTTACAGTTACTTCTCCCAAGAAAGTAACAACGTAGCTCAGCTCAGATATTTTCAGGACATTCTCCTCCACTTGGATCTATAGCTCTATCTTATTCTATTTTTTGTGTGTAGCGCTGGAGATGGAACTCAGGACCATGTGCATGCTAGACTTTACCACTGAGCCACATCCCAGATCTTACTCTTTGTGTATGTGTACAGGTGCACATATGTGTGCCTGCATGTATGTGCACGTGCAGAGGCCAAAGGACAACTTCAGGTGCCGTTCCTCAAATGCTCCCATCATGTTTTTGAGACAGGATCTTTCATTGACCTGAGGCTTATCAAGAAAGCTAGGCCACTGGCCAGGAAGCCCTAGGATCCACCTCTTTCCACATTCCCAGTGTTTACAAACACAGGCCACCATACTTGACCTTTTTTGTGTGGGTTCTGGGGGTTGAACTCAAGTTCTTATGCTTGCAAGAGGACTTTATTAAATCGGCCATCTTTCCCTGCCTATTTATTTATGTATTTTTTTTTTTTTTTTGAGACAGAGTCTCCCTGTAGCCCCAGCTGTCCTGGAACTCACTATGTAGACCAGGCTGGCCTCGAACTCACAAAGATCTGCCTGCCTCTGCCTCCCAAGTACTGGGATTAAAGGCGTGTGCCACCACGCCCGGCATATTCTTTTATAATGGAGATATAATCATCACACTTCCTCTAATCCTTCTCCTATTGATGATTATTGAAGCGATTTCTTGTTTTTATCAGTGCTGTGAATCCAACAGAGGGCCCCACATACGTGTATTTGTCTCTCTTTTGCAGTACTGCAATCAAACCCACTGCCTCACACACATCTGCCACTGAGCGATATCACAAGCCTTATTTTTCACATTTTATTTTGAGACAAAATCTCACTAACTTGCCCAGGCTGGCCTTGAACTCACTCTGTAGCCCAGGCAGGCCTTGAACTTGTGATCTTCTTCCCTCAGCTTCCAAAATATCTGCGCTTACAGGACTGTGCCAGCAAACCCAGTTACGTTTGTTATTTTGATAAACACTATCAAATGCTATCAAAAAATATTTTACTTCCAGGCGTGGTGGCACATGCCTTTAATCCCAGCACTCGGGAGGCAGGGGCAGGCAGAGACAAAGAAAGTACTTGGCTACACTCATATTTATTTATTTATTATTTTATTTTGGGTCTTTTGGGGGGTTGTATGTTTTTTAATATTATTATTATAATGTATTATTATTATTATTATTATTTTATTTTATTTTTTGAGATAGGGTTTCACTCTGCAGCCCTGGCCTTCCTGGTTGCTCTTTTAGAGGATGACGGTTTGGCTCCCAGCACTCATAGAGCAGCTAACAACTGTCCGTAATTCCAGTTCGAGGGGATGTGGCACTTTCCACTGGCCCCCATGGGCATGGCACACATGTGGTACATTTACATGCAGGCAAAACACTCTTGCACATAAAATAAAAGTAAATACAATTTTTAATTAAGAAAACAACAAAACCCAGGCAGGCATGGTAATGCATGCCTGGAATTGCAGCAGTTCGGAGGCCAGCAGAGAGCACCACATCTCCTGGAACTGGAATTACAGGCAGTTGTTAGCTGCTTTATGAGTGCTGGGAGCCAAACCTGAGTCCTCTAGAAGAGCAACCAGTGCTCTTAACTGCTGAGCCATCTCTCCAACCCCAGTTTTTGGGTTTTCTTGGTAGAATATTGTTCATTTATTCTTCGACATGTAAACAATGCATCTCGATCTACCCCCAATTCACCCTCCTGTCCCCCATGCACCGCAAACACATCCCCACTCCTTTCATGTCTCCTTATTCATTCATTCATTTATTATAATTAACTGAGTCCAATCAGTGCTGCCTGTGGGAATGTTGGCTGATCTTGTTGGCCGGGTCTTGTGCAGGTTTTGTGTAGACACCCACAGCTACAGTGAGTTCGTGAATGCAACAGCCATGTCATGACCAGAAGACAGTACTTCGTAGCACTCCTCCTCCTCCTTTGGCTCTTCTTTCTGTCCTCTCCTCTGTGATACTCCCTAGGCCTTAGGGAGGGGGAGTTAATGTAGGTGTCCCATTTGAGGCTGAGAACTCAGTGGTCACTTCTTCACACTTTGACCAGTGATGAGTCTCTGTATTAACTGGTGGCCAAGGTTGAGAGCAGCACTAATCTATGTGTATAAACAAATATTTAGAAGGCAGTTTGACAACATATTCATTTAGGAAGACAACAGTAGTAAGTTCCCCCTTAGGGCCTATGACCTTCTGATGAACTATGTATGGTCTTTTGATCAAATTTACAATACCAGTCACGAATTCTCTTCTGTGGAGCAGGCCTCAGATCCAATCAAAAAGTAGTCGGTTACTCTAATAACAGTCATGCCACTACTACACCACTGGTTATATCTTACCTGGCAATAATTAATACCTTAGGAGGGGACAGTCTGCCCCCAACATAAACACACAAACTGCTTACTCAGCCATCAGACTCAGCACTAGGGTAGCTCTTGTGGGCAGCACCAGAGACCCTGTGCACCTCTTGGCCGGCTTGTAGTACACAGGACACTGGAGGCCCTGCTTCTCACCTTCTTCCACTGAGCTAGCAGCTCATACAGCCCTGAGCTGGCTTCTGCCTGGGCACCTAGGATAGTCAGCAAGACCTATACTCTTAAATGTCCTGAGGGGGGCCCTGGGTGACAGTTCATGGGCTGCTGAGGGTTCCTGCCTCTGATAATTTGGTTTGGGCACAGCAGTTTGGCCTGTGGTGGGCCAGGTGTGCTGTATGTACACCCATCACCTGGTCAGGGCCTAAACAAACAGCTGGGTTTGCCACTGGTTAATACCATTGGTGGATTTTCTCTCCTAGTGGCCTGCATAGCTCCTTCCAGCACTATGAGGAAGTTTTCAGGTCAGTTTCCCGTTGAATTCTCTCTGTCCTTCAACCCAAGTGTGTTGTGTCTTCAGTAGTAGGTTCTTACCATCCAGTTATGTTGGGCAACCAAAAGCAATGGTAACTGCCTTGTTGTTTTGGGGGCCTCCTTCATCAACAACACAACTCATAGAGAGGTGTCCCACACTTGGCACTGGCAGGAACTGTTCACCCATGCAGTGTACTGTGTTCAAACTCCTTTTGTTTTGTTTTTGTCTTTTTGAGACAGGGTCTCCCTTTAGACCCAGCCAACTGGAACTCAGTATGTAGACCAGACTGACCTGGAACTCACAGAGATCCGCCTGCCTCTGCCTCTCGGGTGCTTCAAACTCCCTTTTTATAAAATTACATTTTAAAATCCACTTACAAAGTAGTGAATTTCTATACTGGTTTTTCATACATCCTTAGTTTTGGCTAACTTACCCCACCTCCTCTTCTCCCCTGTCCCCCCTGCCTCCATCCCTACTTAAACTTTTAAATCCCAGTATTTTCCCCAACATTAATATCATACGGTTTTCCAGTATCCCCTCAACCCCCTTACAATCTCTTACCTGGCTCCTCTCATGGGCCCTTCCTAGTTTCCTGAACTCTACAGATGCTCCAAATTAAATATAGAAATCTAAAAATCTCCACATATATGAGTGAAGAAGATGGACAGTTGTTAGCTGCCATGTGGGTGCTGAGAATTGAGCCTGGGTCCTCTGCAAGAGTAGTCAATACTCTTAACTGCCGAGCCATCACTCTAGCCCCTAGTTTTAGCTTTTTGGGAAACTTCCACACTGATATCCATAGTGGTTGCACCAATTTCCACTCCCACCAACAGTAGAGAAGTGTTCCTCTTTTCCTGCATCCTCACCAGCATTTGTTGTTATTTGTTTTCTTGGTCATAGCCATTCTGATTGTGATAAAATGGAATCTCAATATAGTTTTAATTTCCTGGTGATCAATGATGTTGAACAAATTTTTAAATGCTTATTCACCGTTTGTATTTCTTCTTTTGAGAACTTTTTGTTCAATTCCATGGTCTACATTTTTGACTGGGCTTTCCTTCCTTCCTTCCTTCCTTCCTTCCTTCCTTCCTTCCTCCTTCCTTCCTTCTTTCCTTCCTTCCTCCTTCCTTCCTTCCTCCTTCCTCCCTTCCTTCCTTCCTCCTTCCTTCCTCCCTCCCTCCCTTCCTTCCTTACTTCCTTCCTTCCCCCTTCCTTCCTCCCTCCCTCCCCCCCTCCCTCCTTCCCTTCCTCCCTCCTTCCTTCCTTTTTTTTTTTTTGTCATTTTTGAGACAGGCTCTCCCTATAGCTCTAGCTGGAACTCACTATGTAGACCAGGCTGGCCTTGAACTCACAGAGATCCGCCTGCCTCTGCCACCGCCTCCCAAGTTCTGGGA
>NW_008343671.1:1045756-1057240 GCF_000622305.1 Nannospalax galili | reverse complement strand
CTTTCTTTCTTTCTTTCTTTCTTTCTTTCTTTCTTTCTTTCTTTCTCTCTCTCTCTTTCTCCTTCCTTTCTTTTTTTTTGAAACAGGGTCTCCCTGTAGCCCCAGCTGTCCTGGAACTCACTATGTAGACCAGACTGGCCTTGAACTCACAGAGATCCACTTGCCTCTACCTCCCAAGTGCTGGGATTTAAGGTGTGTGCTACCACACATCTAGCTAAATTTTTGTTTCTCATTGAACAAAATTCAACTCCAGATTGATCAACATAAGACCTGAAACTCTGAAACTGCTGGAGGAAAGAGTAGGAAGTATACTTCAAGACACAGGCAAGGGCCAGGCCTGGTGGTGCACGCCTTTGATCACTCAGAAAATAAGGTCAATAATCAACAAATGAGATCTCATGAAATTAAAAAGCTTTTATAAAGCAAAGGAAATTGTCAATCAAGTGAAGAAACTGCTTACAGAATGGAAGAAAATGTTTGTCAGCTGTACATCTGACAGGATTAGAATGCAGAATATACAAAGAACTCAAGAAACTAAACATCAAGAGAACAAACACACTGGAGAGAGAGCTCCATGGTTAAGGGCACTGACTGCTCTTGCAGTGCCCACACTTGGCTGCTCACAACTGCCTCTAACTTCATTTCCAAGAGATCTGACACCCTCTTTGGGCCTCTGTGGGAACCAAGTGCATACATGGTGCACATACATACTGAAAGGCACTCATATATACACATAAAAATAAATAAATATTTTTTTAAAATGTTAAAAATAGCAAACAGGCTGGAGAGATGGCTCAGTGGTTAAGAATATTTATTGTTCTTGCAGGACCTGCGTTTGACTCCCAACTGCCTGTAACTCTAGCTCCAGTGATTCTGACACCCTCTTCTGAATTCTATGGTCACCTTCCCTCCTATGCACATACCCCATGCAGACACAAATACATGCACATACACATATTTAGAAATAAAATAAATCTCAAAAAAAAGAAAGAAGGCTGGGCACGGTATTGTATACCTTTGATTCCTGCACTCCAGAGGCAGAGGTAGGCGGATCTCTGGGTGGTGGAGGCCAGCCTGGTCTACATAGCAAGGTCCAGGCCAGTCCAGGCTTCATAGTGACATCCTGTCTCCAAAAAAAAAAAAAAAAAAAGCGTGTACCTTTTGGGAGACTGAAAAGGTAGGTGGCTCATCCCTTAAGAGCCCTGACTACTCTTTCAGAGGACCTGGGTTCAGTTCCCAGCACTCACGTGGCAGCTAACCACCATAAGTAACTTCAGTTCCAGGGGATCCAATGCCTTCTTCCAGCCTCCGCTGGCATTGCATGCACGTGGTGTGCTTACATACATGCAGGCAAAACACACACACACACACACACACACACAAAAATCATTTAAAAAGAAAAAAAGAAATGAGTTTAGTTTAAGTCTCAAAAAGACCAAAAAAAAAAAAAAAAGAATTTAGTTGAAAAAGAATTTAGTTTAATTCTTATACATGTATACATCCCGTTTTCCCAGCACCATTTGTTGAAGATGCTGTCTTCTCTCCAATGTGTAATTTTAACATCTTTGTTGAAAATTAGGTGGCTGTAGTTGCATGGCCTCGTAACTGGGTCTTTTAGTCTAGTTCACTGATCTGTGATTCTGTTTTTGTGACAGTACCATACTGTTTTGATTGCTATGGCTCTTTGCTATAATTTGGGATCAGATATGGTGATATCTACAGTAATACTCTTTTTTTTTTTTTTTTTGGTCTTTTTGAGACAGGGTCTCCCTGTAGTCCCAGCTGACCTGGAACTCACTACGTAAACCAGGCTGGCCTTGAACTCACAGAGATCCGCCTGCCTCTGCCTCCCAAGTGCTGTGATTAAAGGTGTGTGCCACCACGCCCAGCTCTTCAGGACTTTTAACATGAAGACATGTTGGATTTTGTCAAAAACCTTTTCTGCATCTTTTGAGATGACCATGTGATTTCTGTCCTTGAGTTTATTTATGTAACTTATAATATTTATTGATTTGAATATATTGAAACATTCCTACATCTCTGGAATAAACCCAGTTTGATCATGGTGAATGATTATTTTGATGTGTTCTTGAATTTGATTTGCAAGTGTTTTGTGGAGAATTTTTGTGTTTAAGTTTACCCAGGAAATTGGCCTGTCATTTTCTTTCTTCCTTTTTAAATAACACTTATTTAGTGTGTGTACGTGCGTGTGTGTGTGTGTGTGTGTGTGTGTTGTTGTTGTATCTTTATTTGCTTTGAGTATCAAGTAATACCAACCTCATAAAAAGGTATTGATAGTGTTCCATCCTTTTCTATTTTATGGAATAGTTTGAGAAGTATTGGTGTTCTTTGAAGGTTTGGTAAAATTGAGCAATGAATCCATCTGGACATGGACCATTTTTGGTTGGAAGACTTTAAAAAATGTTTTATTTATTATTTTTATTTTATGTGTATGAGTGAGTGTATTGTCTGCATGTGTTTAAGTGCACCCATGTCATGCAGTGATCATGGAGATCAGAAGAAGGCATCATATCCCCTGGAACTGGAGTTACAGATGTTTGTTACCCACCATGTGGGTGCCAGGAACCAAACCTGCATCCTCTGCAAGAGCAGCCAGTGCTCTTAACCACTAAGCCATCTCTCCAGCCCCTTCGAACAAGATTAGAGATAAAGCTAATTTCATTCTTCTACATGTAGAGTTTTCCAGCACCACTTTTAGCTCCAATGCATATTTTTGTTTGATTTTTGAGACAGGGTCTCCCTGTAGCCCCAGTTGGGTTGGAACTCGATAAGGAGAGTAGACTGGCCTTGATCTCACAGAGATCTGCTTGCCCCTGTCTCCTGAGTGCTAGAATTAAAGGTGTGCACCACCATGCCCAATTTCCAATGTATTTTTGACAACTTTAAAGGAAATTAGGTGTCTACAGCTGGACATTTTTATTTCTGGGTCTTCTATCTCATTGCTTTTGTACATGGTAAAGCTCTGTGATGTGATTAGAAACAAGGTGTGGAGGCCCCTCCAGCCTGGCTCTTTTGGCCTACGATTGCTTTTTTTCTTTTCTTTTTTTTCTTTTTTTTGTCTTTTTGACACAGGGTCTTCTTGAAGCCCCAGCTGTCCTGGAACTCACTATGTAGACCAGGCTGGCCTCAAACTCACAAAGATCTGCCTGCCTCTGCCTCCCAAGTGCTGGGATTAAAGGCGTGCACCACCATGCCTGCCTCTTTATTTTTTTTTTTTAACTTTTACAAAAACTTTATTGAGAATTTCTTACATGCATATAAGATGTTTTGATCAAATCCATGCCCACTCCCTCCCCCCCAACATACCCCCTCTGAAGAGGTAACCCTAAAATATTTTAAGGATTAGATACAAGGGATTGCTTTTTTTCACCCCTAAACTGAATTGTATTCTTCAAGGCTCTATCTCCAAATATAGTCACTTCGGGGGTTAGTGTTTCACATTTGAATTGGGAATGGAGCACGATTCGGTCTACAGAGTTTTTTCTTAGTAGATTGAAAATGAATTTGAAGTAAAGGCTAAATATTAAAAATAAAACTGCAAGAGTAAGAAAAAGATTTGGGCTAGATATGCTGATGACACCTTTAATCCCAGCATGGGAGGCAGAGGACAACCTGGTCTATATAACCAGTTTGAAACCATTAAGGGCTACATAGTGAAACTCTGTCTTAAAAAAAAAGAAAGAAAGAAAAAGATTTTTGTAAATATAAAGTGTAAAATTATTTTCAAACAAGATTCTAAATCGGGGTGAAGAGATGGTTGGGTGGTTAAGAGCACCTGCTGTTCTTGCAGAAGACTGGAGTTCAGTACCCAGCACCCACATCAGGCAAACCACAACTGTCTGTAACTCCAGCCCTAGGGGGATCTAACACCTTTGACTTCTGTGGGCAACTGTGCTCATGTGCACATACCCACAGGCAAATGCACTTTTATTTATATAACTTAAAATAATGAAAATAAAGCTTTAAAAGATACTAAAAGAAAAGGTATAAGGAGAAATCTTGAAGAATTTAACCATGTCAGAATTCAGACTTTCTTTTAAGTGCCACCATGAGTGTTCTGGGTAGCATGTCTATGGGGCATTCTCTGGATTACTGAGTAATGTGTGGAGGCCCAGCTCACTGTGGATGGCGCCATCCCTGGGCCGGTGGTCCTGAGTTGTATAAAAAAGGAGGCTGAGCACAGGTCAGAGGAACAAGTCAGTAAGCAGCGTTCTCTCACAGTCGATGCTTCAGTTCCTGCCTCTACGTCCCTCTGAGTTCCTACCTTGGCTTCCCTTGATGATGGACTGTCAGGAGCCATGCTTGACTTAAGCATAGAAGAAAAAAGACTGCCGCTTTAAGAGCTTCTCTACTCTGCTTCAGTGGTTTGAGTTGACAGGCTATGCCTCCTTGATTAATTGGTTATCTTGGAAACATAACTAAAGAGTATTGTTTCAGGTTAGGGGCACTGGAGTTTCTCACCTCTGTTTACTTGGTTTCTATATAAAAATCATTAATTCTAGTAGTTATTACGAGTGATCATGGGCAATACACATTGTATCCTAGAGATTGTAAATATTATGTATCTGTAACTATCGTGTGAGTATCAGGTGATGGTGACGTGATGCAGTTATGTGCTGTGTCCTTAGTTACTTTCTGTTAGTAATGAATCCTTAATGATTCCTTGGTTACTTCTTAGATACTTGTGATCTGATTCCTATATAAGCTCTGTGTAACTCATAACATTGGATTCATTTTATGATTGTGCCTATGCTTGCTTGATTGTTAGGAGTCTTTCTTTAAATAAACTTATCGCAATAACATCAAGACTCTTGACTTGATTCCTATCTTGTTGGAGCTCTAAGCCTGCTGGGCTTGGGGGGCGTCCAACAATGGACTATGAGCTGTAAGCCAAATAAACTCTCCCTGCCTCCCAAAAAAGTTGCTTTTGGTCAGAGTGTTTTACTTTAAATGTGGAGAAACTGGACACTGGATAAAAAATTGCCCTCAAAATAACGCACCATATGACTATGAGTTTATTATCTGGAGTATTAAGGAATTCTGAAGAATCAGAAAGAAAAGGACAGGAAAACCCTCCACATGCCAGGCAAAGGCCACGAGCAAGCAAATCCCAGAAGAGGTAACAAGAATGGTTATCAGACATGGGGGGAGGGGCTCACCTTGTTGATAAATGAAAAATTCAACATCAAATAGCAATATTGCTTCCTAGGTCTGTACTGTCAAACGAATGAAAATTAGAAGACTGAACAGTGATAATCACAGGCCTGGACTTAAGGAAACATCACTGCAGAGGGAGGCACTGCAAAACAGAGCGATCTGACAGGATCTGGTACATAAGCATATGTGTGCCTTAAGGCTCAGCAAGTCCATAGCTAGATGAATTCAAGGGTATTCACTGAGGCATTATTTGTAGTAGCAGGAAGTTGTAGGCAACCTAGACATGCCTGTGGGGGATTCTATAGGTTGCATTCATTGATGTGGAAGACCTACCTTAACTGTGGGTGGCATCATTCTCTGGGCTGAAGTCTCTGACTGAATAAAAAGGGGGAAGCAAGGTGATCACAAGCCTGCGTGTTTTCTGCTTTCTTACCGTGGATGCAGTGTGACCAGCTGTCTCACATTCCTGCTGCCATGACCCCACACCAGGATGGATTGTACCCTTGAACTGTGAGCCAAATAAACCCTTCCTTAATTACATCTACCTCTTAAAGAAGGGGCAAGCTAAACATGGCGGATGTATGCCATGGAATTCCCCTGATATTTTCTATAAAGATAACAATGATTTTTCCTTACCATCAGACTCCTGCTAGCATTTCACTGGCCAAAACTGTATTACATGATCAGGCCTAGCTCAAAGGTAGAGAAAAGGAGAAGTATGGAAAGAGATTGCATTAGCTGATCAGAGATGTCTGGCCTATAATCTAGTAGACATCTAAGTACTGTGTAGAATTCCATGGTGTGTATTCACTACACCTTACTGTGATGGTTAGGGAGTGCAGGAGCCATCTTGTGACTTAGAGGAAGAGGAAGAGAATCCCAGAAGCCCTGGCATCAAGTTGTTTAACCTTACAAGCTGCTTAAGCTTACTATTCCTAAATTTGTTTTTTTCTTATATGAAAAATAAACCCCTATTTATTAAGCCACATGTATCAGTGACAGACAACAGAAATATATCAGGGTTGAAATAGAAAGCAGTGAAAAAGCAGGCTGTAGGTCAGAAACAACTGCCAGCTTTGCAAATCACATGACTTCTGCCTGTGATTGAGAAATCAACAGTCACTACTACAGGAAGCTGATGAAGCAGGAAGCAGCTCACAGAGCCAGCCCTCCGCTGTCACAATCTGTCCCAGACAAGCGGATGTCCCAGGCTACATAGCTGTGTTCCAGATTTACGTCTTGCATAAGAGCAGAACCTAAAACAAGTTCGTAGTTCCAGGGAAGCTGGAACTCCCTTTAGCTTTCCAGCTTCTGCAGTTCACCAAAGAGCTGTGGACTAAGGCTGCACAGCCAGCCTGTGACAGGCATTGACTGTGCAGGTCAGCTCAGTTCTTACACCTCTACATGCTCCTCCATAGTGCATGTAAAGTCACGCGACGGGTCTTTAAAATACACAATAGAGGAAAAAAAGAAACCTCTATGCATAATTCAGAACTTCTTAAAAAAACATACACAAGAGACAGGCATGGCAAACCTGTGATCCCAGTGCTAGAGAGGGTGAGACAGGAAGATCATGAGTTCAAGGCCAGCCTGGGCTACACAGGTGTCTGTCTGGAAGCCAAACAAAAAACAAAGAAAACAAACAACAATAATCCAAAAATCAACTAAACGGGGTTGGAAGGGTGGCTCAGTGGCTGAGGAGACCCAGGTTCGGTTCCCAGCATCCACATGGTGACTAACAACCATTTATAACTTCAGTTCCAGCGCATGCCTTTAATCCCAGCACTCGGGAGGCAGAGGCAGGTAGATCTCTGTGAGTTCAAGGCCAGCCTGGTCTTCATAGTGAGTTCCAGGACAGCTGAGGATACAGGGAGACCCTGTCTCCAAAAGACCAAAAATAATAAATAAATAATAAATAAATAAAAAATAAATAACTTCAGTTCCAGGTGATCCAACCCCTTCTTTGAGCCTCTGTGAGCACTGCACACATGTGGTGCACTTACATACATGCAGGCAAAACACTCATACACACAAAATTTAAAAATTAATAATTTTTTAAAAGACCAACCAAAGAAAACACAAATTAATGTTACATTTTTTAAAGTGAAATGTACACATTCAAAGTTTCTATTAGAGCCACTTGGTAAAGAGAGGAGGAGGAAGCTGTGTGGGGAAATCACAGATGAAAGGAGACAGAACAAAACGACACCTGAGTGCCAGCCAGGTCATCGAACTTAACTTTAAGAAAATTAAATGACTTATGTTCTATTATTACTTTAAAAATCATTTTAAAATATGTTGCATTTAATTTCACCTTAATTGACAATTCTTTATACTTTGATCTTCTCATGTGAACCCTTGGAACCCACCTCCCTGTTCATCTTGAGAATTCCAACCTTATTTAATGCTCACACCTTCCCCCTCCACAACCACAGTCTCTTCCCCTAATCTACTCCATCAGACTCTTAGGAGCTGGGTTCCAAGACCCTCCAAATGTCTTGCAAGGCTGAAGCTGGCTTCCCACGAAGGCTCCAGATAAAGATGCTCAGCCCAGGTGGCCTTGCTCAACTCTGGGCAAGGAGAAGCTGTCACCAGCCAAGTCCAGCAGGATCTTGGAGTAGGGCTTAGGCTGTTACATACAGAACAAGAGGCCTGCAGGCCCCCAAATCCCTTCCTAACCCTCCTGACCCACCTCAGCCCCAAGGTATTTGTGGCAGCTCTTTCTGCAGGTATAGCCATCTGTTCTTTCTGGGAACAGATAGTTCCTCAACCACTTCACAGAAGGGTTAGTGTGCTTTTGGAGGTGACGGGGTGCTCTGTGCCCCATGCTGTGCTCCTGTCATGATGGCCTCTCGGAGACACTGGACCCCTAGGTAAGGTGGGGGCTAGGAAGAAGAAACAAGCCCTTTCATGAGTTTTCTTAGGGACCTGACTTACAGTGAGCTGCCCTGCTCTTGGGTGCTCCATCCAGGCAGCAGTGAGATACCCACTGGGGTAAAGGCTTTCTCTGGGGAGAGGGGATAGCTGCAGGAACCTTTGCCCAGAATCAGGGGAGACACTCCCTCTCCATTCTGTCACAGCCTGCCAGCTGAATGAGGAGGGACTCACTTTCTGGGCCCTGACTGGAAGTGGAGGAGCCACAATTGCCCCAGGGATGGCTGGACATGTCTGTGGCACCGTCCTGTCCCAACAATAAGACCCCTGCCCCAGGCTGCACTCTGAAAACTCTGTACTGGGCCTGTGCTCACAATGACCCCGCTCAGCTCCAAGCCAGGCTGGATGTCAGGGTCTCCCCGGAGGAGGGCCCCCAAGTGGACAGCAATGGAAGGGTGAGATGCTCCAGGGCTTGCCAGGGGAGCTGGGCAGCCCAGTTCCCACCACAGTATCCTGGTCTGGCTCCCCAGAGTTCCAGGATCAGTCCTCACTCTCTGGGTGGATGAGGGCCATCTTCACAGGGGTTGGGACAGGCTCTGGGAAAGTGTAGATTAAAGGACATAAGGGGCCCTAGGAAGAACCTGGAGGAAAGTGGGGATCTAAGCTGCCCTGTCCCCAGACAGGCCTCATGGTCACATGCTACCATGGCTTTGAGAGTGTCGTAGCTCTGCTTAGCCACTGTCCTTTCCTGGATGTGAACCAGCAGGACAAAGAACAGGACACCACCCTCATGCTGGCTGCCCAAGCAGATGCACGATTGCTGACCCCTGGCTCGAAGCTTTTAGGTCAACAGCCTCAAACCTTGCCCAAGGTTCTCTCCAGCAAGGCTCTACCAGGCTGGAGGGTGAGCTTGGGGTTCCAGCATCCCCTTGGCTGGGGAGCCAAGCTCTGTAGTCCCATTCCTGCAGGTCATGTGCCTCTGGTGAGTCTCCTACTAAACTACTACAGTGGCCTGGACCTGAAGCGCCAGGACCAGCGGGGGCTCACCACACTGATGAAGACTACCATATGCAACCACTGGGAGTATGTGGCTGCCCTGCTCATGGCAGGTGCGTGGAGTCAGCTTCAGTCCCTCCACAGCCTCCCCACCAGACACCAAGTCTGCCATCATTTAACTGCAGCAAAAGATGTTAAGATGGACCATCCATCTAGACCAGCTTATTAGAAGAGGGGCATCTCACAATCTACAAAGTCCAACTACCCATAGCTGTTTATGGCGACCCCAGCAAAGAGTTCTAGTCCAGGCCTGAGTGACTCTGGGCAGATGGCTTTTGTCTCTGAGCCTCGGCAGAGGGTGTTGTCCTTCCCCTGGCAGACAGCGCTGTGAAGGCCGCCCCCAGTTCTCAGGCAGCATTCAGCTGAGGCTGAAGGACCAAGCATGAGGTGGGTGGGGCTGCCCTCTGCTGGTCTCTTTTAAGGGATCCAGACCTCCAGCTTTTCCTTTCCCAATCCCACTGGGTTTAGGGAAGAAGGAAGGGCACTCCATGTCCTTCTTAGAGTGGTGTCTCTGGCTCCAGGATGGGAGGGTGTGATGATGAAGAGACCAGCAGCAGGACCCGCTCCCCTTTGCAGCCCTCTGTCCTCTATTCTGCTCAGGCAGTTCTGTGCTACTGTTGGAGACCCCAAAAGCTCTCTGCAGTGTCTCCAAGTTCTGATTTGGGTGGTTTCCTGTCTCTGACACCGAAGGTTGCAATATTTGGCTGTTGGTGTGGGAGGTATTTCAAATATAACCCAAACCAGTCCTGCTCTGATGAATGTCCCATCGCTGCTGCTCTGAAGCATAACTGCTCCCTAACCCGCCTCTCCTCACCCTGGGCCCCTACAGGTGCTGACCTTAGTTCTGTAGATCCTGTCAGGGGCAAGACAGCCTTGGAGTAGGCTGTGATGACCGACAGCTTTGACATAGTGTGGAGGATCCAGCTGCTGCTGAAGCAGCCCCGAGCTGAGCAGCTCAATGAGAACTACCAGCCACAGTGGCCAGCCTTGGCTCAGCTTGTGCCGCAGACCCAGGCCCAGGCTACCCCATCCCTCCTAGAAAGGCTGCAGGCCACACTGAGACTCTTTTGTCCAGTCTCCTCAGGAGGGTAGTGTCCTGGACCACTTTGTGACTGTCACCACCAGCCTGGCCAGTCCCTTTCTCACTACTGCCTGCCGTACACTATGCCCTGACCAAAACCACCTGTGCTGGGCACCAGAGGCAAGTCTGTGCCAGAGCTGCTGGGTACCACCCCTCCCCTTCCCCCAGTACCCAGTACCAGATCTCAAGTCCCCAAGATCCTCCTATCCAAGGCACTTTCTTCCCCTACCCAGTACAAGTTGATACCCAGGCCTACGAGAGATCAAAGTCTGGCTCTTCCTCTTTGGAGATACCAGGAGCTCAGGATGGAGAGGAAGAAGCACAGAAGCAGGAGAAAATGGGCGAGGAGCGGGCTCTCAACAAATAAAACATTTTGCTATGTAGATCTTCTTCCTCTGTCCCAACAACTTCTGCCTGAAGGAATCTGCTTCTACCTGTGTAAAAGGTTGTTCATTGCAATGTTGTTTGTGAGAGTAAAAGAGTAGAACCAGAGGTTGGAAAGATGGCTCAGTGGTTAAGAGCACTGGCTCTTACAGAGGACTCAGGTTCAGTTCCCAGCATCACATGGCAGCCAACAATTGTCTGTAATTCCAGTTCAAGGGAAATCTAATACCCTCATCTGACCTCCGAAGGCATTGCACAACATGGGTGCACTTACATACATGCAGGCAATATATTTATACACATAAAATAAAAAATAATGAATAAAATATTTTTTTAAAAAAATGGAACCAACCTAAGTGCTCATCATTAGGGGATTGGTCAAACTGATTATGGAGGTAGTGACCCACGCACTGTATTCTATACAGTATATTAAAAGCAAGAGTAAGAAAGCTGTTCTGATATGAACTTATCTTCAAGATGTGCCCAGTAAATAACTGAGGGTAGAAAAGCATGTGGCCTGCTATTTACCAAAGTCAAAACTTTCCCTCTTGAGCTGGGTGTGGTGGGGCATGCCTTTAATCCCAGCACTTGAGAGGCAGAAGGAGGCAGGTTTCTGTGAATCAAGGCCACCCTGGTCTCCCTGTGGTGGGGCATGCCTTTAATCCCAGCACTTGAGAGGCAGAAGGAGGCAGATTTCTGTGAATCAAGGCCACCCTGGTCTCCCTAGCAAGTTCTAGGCCAGCTAGGGCTACAGGGAGACCCTGTCTCAAAAAAACAAAGAAAAAAACCTTCCCTCAAATCAGCATGCCTGTGACAATTGAAGTTCTAGGCCAGCTGGGGCTACAGGGAGACCCTGTCTCAAAAAAACAAAGAAAAAAACCTTCCCCCAAATCAGCATGCCTGTGACAATC
>NW_008343671.1:987843-1045326 GCF_000622305.1 Nannospalax galili | reverse complement strand
TACTCAGCAGGATGAAGCAGGAGGATTGAGCCTATGAGTTTGAGGCTAGCCTATAGGCAACACAAAGAGACCCTGGAGATGGGGGTGGGGGTGGCAAATAGGGTGTCAACCAAAGTTACATTCCCTTAGTGGGGTTACTAGCCAAGAGCAGAAATATCTTTGAAGGGGTACATGGTACATTTGTGGAAGCTTTTTTTGGTCTTTTTTTTGAGACAGGGTCTCTCTGTAGCCCCAGCTGGCCTGGACCTCCTATGTAGACCAAGCTGGCCTCAAACTCACAAAGATTCACCTGCCTCTGCCTCCCAAGTGCTGGGATTAAAGGCGTGCACCACCATGCCTGGCTCCTTTTCCTGGGGTCTTTTTTTTTTTTTTTTCTTTTCCAGACAGGGTCTCCCTGTAGCCCCCACTGGCCTGGAACTCACTATGTAGACCAGGCTGGCCTCAAACTCACAGAGATCCACCTGCCTCTGCCTCCCCCTTTAACCCCCCTGAGTGCTGGCAGTAAAGGTATGTGCTACCATGCTCTTCTCTTGGCAGGGTCTTTATTTGCAAATTTTAGATATTTTTTTCAGCATATTTGTTACAGAAACATGTTTGCTTATATATTCCTAATAACTATAGCAACCACATCTAAGGTGCTTACTGTATGCAAGAATGCATTTGACCCTCCCAGTAGTCCTGAGGACTCCAGCTTTGAGGATACCTGGCACAGAGTTACAGGACTGCTCAGCTCCTACAGTTAGAGGCTGGCAGGGACCAAGAATGAGACCCAGAAGTGGTCTCCAGAGCACTGGCCCACACTGCCTTCTTGGCGCATTCTTGCAAGGAAGCAGTCATTTTCTCTAGAAAAGGATGGAGCAGTGAGACGTGCATGGGGGGGTGGTTTCAAGATATCTTTTTGAACCCTTTGATTAAAAACAGAAACTCTGTACTTTTAGAATAGTTTAAGATTTATGGGAAAGTTGTGATGATTGTGCACAAATATCTCAGTTTTCCCTATTGTGAGTGTGTTTATTGCAATGAAAGAGCTTTGATTAACACATTACTATCATGATCAACTACAGTCCATAACAGATTCACAGCTCCTTAGTTTTTGCCCAATCTCTCTCTCTACCCCAGGACTGAATCCAGAAGGACATCTCGTTGTCATCACTGCTCTGGGTTCTCTGACTGTGAACATTTCCCAGGCTTTCTTTGTTGCTGACAGTTCTATCAGTTTGAGTAGCTTTAGTCCATCTACTTTGTGGCTGTCCTTCAGAGGGACTTACTCTCATATTCTCTCTCTCTCTCTCTCTCTCTCTCTCTCTCTCTCTCTCTCTCAACTAGGTCTTGCTGTATAGCCTGAGGCTGTTTTTCTTATGTTTAGCCTGAGGTTCTGGGTTTGGGTTTTCAGGAGGAAGAGCATGGACAGAGGCCAGTTCTCATCAGATCGCACTGAAGGACTTCCTGTGACTACAGCCTGTCACTGTTGTTGATCAGTTGGCTGAGGTATTGCCAGGTTTCTCTTGTGAAATTGTTCTTTTCCGCCTATGCTGGTTAGTTTTGGTCAACTTGACACAAACTAGAGACACTGGGAAGACAGAACCTCAATTGAGGAATTTCCTCAATCATACTGACCTGTGGGCATGTCTGTGGGGCATTTTCATAATTGCTAATTGGTGTAGGAGGGCCCAGCCCACTGTGGATGATACCATCCCTGGGCAGGCGGGCCTGGACTGTTTAAGAAAGGAAGTTGAGCAGGCCAGAGAAGCAAGTTAGTAAGCAAGTATTCTGTAATCTCTGCTTCAGTTCGTGCCTCCAGACTCCTGCCTTGAGCTCCTGCCCCGACTTCCCTCCGTGATGAACGATTACCTAGAAGTGGATACTGAAATAAGCCCTTTCCTCCCCAACTTGCTTTTTTGGTCATGGCACTTATTACAATGACACACAGCAAACTAGAACACCCCCTTTCTGTCCTCTCTGAAGGGAGGACTCACACCCAGCAGGCAGGAGCCATGCCTTAGCTCCTTGGGGGTAGAGTCTCAACAGAAATTATTTGGAATTCTTCTGCACAGGGCATTCTGATCATTTTAATCATTAATAAATTATTTTAAATTACAAAAACAAATTACTCAGGGCTGGAGAGAAGGCTTAGCTGTTAAGAGCACTGACTGTTCTTGCAGAGAATCCAGATTCAATTCCCAGCACGTACATAGTGGCTAACAACTGTCTGTAACTCCAGTTCCAGGGGAATCCAAAACCTTCTTCTGATCTCCATGGGCACTGCACAGTATGGATGCACTTACACACATGCAGGCAATACACTCATTGCACAATATGGGTGCACTTATACATGCAGGCAATACTTTCATATGCACAAAAAATAAAAAAAGATAAATTACTCTTTAAATAGGAACATAAACTCACATACCCAAAGCTGAAATAACTAAGGCCAGATAGAGCCCGTTTCTCCCAGAGCTCTCTGAAGGCAGCTATAGGGGCTGCAATGGACTCAACAAAGCATTTGTTTCTCTTGCTTCAGAACCCACATCTATTGAATGGAGAGGCATTAGGTGATATGGAGAAAGGGTTCTGCAAACTGTGAAGCGCTGCCAAGAGGGCAGGTATTAAAGAAGGTCCTTGGGAACTGAGCTTGACTGAGCTGCTTCAGGGCCTCTGGAACTAGAGATTATTTTTCCTCCTCACCCAGTGTCGAAATCACAGCACACAATACCAGCCTTGGCGTTGGGCATTTGGGCAGGAAGAGAAACTACATCTACAACCTAGGATGGTCATGGTGGAAGAATGCTGTGGCCCTAGACCTTGGGCAAGTTATTTGAACCTTCTGAGCCAGACCAGCTGGGGCTACAGGGAGACCCTGTCTCGAAAAGAAAAGAAGAGAAGGGGAGGGGACGGGAGGGGAGGGGAGGAGAAAAATGAATGGACATGAAGTTTGAGCCACACCTGTTTTCTGTCATTTCTCTCCTATTTGACCTTCAAAGCCTTCCTATTGCACACTGGAGGAAACCGAGGCTATAACCATTAAGTGACTGGCCAAATGGCACCAGCTGGTAAGTGGCAAAGTGGCTGGAGCTTAGAGCTCAGGTCTGTGAGGCTCCAAAGCCTTCCAGTACAACACGTTGCCTCTGCTCACAGCCAGGCTTCCTCTCATTCTTCAGCCTGCCCGTCCTTCCTCCCACCTGCTCAGGAATAACCCTGTATCTGTAGCATTCCCTCTGTCCTGACCGAACAGGGGGGTGGGTAGGAGGTTGCAGTGGTTTCTGCAAAGGGAATTTCCCCACCCTGGTGTGTCTTATACCCCCTCTGATACCTGGCCATCTCCTGGGAAGCTAGGCCCCAGGCCTTCCTCCAGAAGGCCCTCCTCCCACCAAGCTTTATCTCTCCAATCCCTTAACAGCTCCTGACAACAGCCAGCCTTCCTACTCCCTAAAGTCCTTCAGGTGCAGCACAGAGAGAAGTCTACTTTGCTCTGCCTGTATCTCCCACAGTCAACTTCCGCCTCTGACATCCCAGACAGCTCATCTCATCCCAGCTCCTGAGGCTCCCACAATGGGTCCATGTCAGTAGAGGCTGAGAAAATACAAGCCATAGCAAAGCCTTTGAGACCAGTAGACCCCAGTTCTATCCCGGCCCTGCCTCTCCCAGCCTTCCTCTCCTCATCTGTAACATCAAACAAGGACCATATATAACAACTACTTCTCAGGGTATAAGGCACTGAATGTTGTCACAGATGTGACTGGTAGGCAAGCAGCTGTTTATTATCTGCTTCATCAGCTATGGGTAAAGAAAAGATACCATGGCCTCCCTTGTGATTTTAGCACGGTATTTGGTGGGCTCTAAATTGTAAAAACATATAGCCCAGAAATCTTCTCAGACCAGCTCCAACATATCTCCATGTCCCCACCCTAGGCACACCTCTCCCATCCTGTCTCCAAAATTTCCCGTAACTGTTCAAGCTGTTCTTAAAGAGCATGCGTAGTCCACTCCCCACTGGCAGGCCAGGACTATACAGATGGGACTATAGGGCTGGCAGTCCTAACAAATTACAAGAATGTCAGTCAGGCTGGGGGACATCCAGGAAATCACCCCTCACTCCTGTATGGGCGAGGACTTGTTTGTCCTTGCTCAGCCCCCAGCTGCCACTCAACTCAGTAAATGTGCATAGAAAAGAATAGAGTTCAGACTCCACTGTATTTGGGATGGGATGCGTAGACAACCTCTATCATCTGCCTCCTTCTCTCTCAGGTTACTCAGGTTCTAGGAAGGCCAGAGTCCCCCAGCATGCCACAACATGTCCCAGGAAACCCCTGCCAAGTCAGCAGATGTCAAAGAAGTACATACATGTGGGGAGGTCAGAAGAAGACATTGGATCCTCTGGAACTGGAGCAGTTGTTAGCTGCCATGTGGGTACTGGGAATCGAACCCAGTTCTCTGCAAGAGCAGTCAGTGCTCTTAAATGGAGCTATTTCTCCATCCCTGAGGCCAGAGCTTCTCATTGTGAAAAAATATACCAGATCTGAAGGGAGAACTTAGGGACAAGACTTAGCCCTCTTTCCATAGCCCTTGGCCCTGCCTATAAAACTGCTTCGAAAACTTTGGTCACAGTCACACAATGCCACATGTAGACACACCGTTAGCTGGGACCCACAGGGATCTGCAGGATCACAGACATGGGCCCATTGACATGCATGCTTTAGGTGCAAACAGACAATCCACACACACAAGCATATATGCACACTCTTAGTCACATAGACACAAAGATATGGATGCTCTGACCAAAAGAAAATAAAGGCAGAGTGCCCACCCTGCTCCCTGGGCTTCCAGGCCATCCTCCCCTCCCATCTCTATGTCCCCAACACTGTGTACCTAGCTCTCTTCATTGCCTGTGTGGCTGGGGCTAGAGCTCCAGAGTCTGTCTGACCATATGAAGCAGGCATTGGGGTGCTAAGGGGAGCCCAAGGCTTGTTCTCAATTCTTCCCTTCAGATCTGAGCAACTTCCTTGACTGTTAGGAGCTGTGGTCCTGCTAAGAAGAGGAAGGTGAGCATGTCTGAACCTAACTCCTTCTTCCAGCCTGTTTACTCCAGACCAGCCTCTGACCCCCATTCCCAGTGTCTGTTGCCAATGCCTGCACAGGGGAACAAGAAGCAGATGCCTATGAGTTTGGGGATCCTGAAGAAGCTTGCCCAAGCTTCCTCAGTCTAAGGCCTTCTGGTCCTGGGAAGGGCAAAGGCTGGGCACGGATGCTGGAGGGGCGGGAAAGGGGCAGGATTTGTGGCGTTTCCCCTCCAGCTGGAAACAAAGGCAGATTCCTGCGTTCTGCGTGAGCAATCTGGTCCCACCCACCTGAGTGGCTGGAGCCAAAGGAAATGCCACTGGCCTCTGGCCTCACCCAGCCACTTGGCCCCTCTTTCAAACAATCTCTCCTAGCTTGAGCCATTACCTACTTTCAATTCCCAGAGACCCTCTCCTTTCTAAACTAACCCCTTCCCATGGGCAATGGCCACGTTAAGCCCTCAGTCTCTCTCAGGAAGCAAGGGTCCCTTCATACCACTTCCCCAGCCCTTGCTACTTAGCTTGGTCCTCCCTCATTCAAGCTCAGGCTCACTAGAGGCTCATTAGAGGGAGGAAAAGCCTAGGTGCCTCTACAAGGCCGTGTGCCATCTAAAATGCTCAGCAAGACCCTGGAGGCATATACCATGGGGATTGTGAGCACCCAATAAACTGACATGTCTTGCCTCCTTGCAAGAAATTCCAACTCCAGGGAAGAGGGTGGGTGCCACTGTCCTCAATTAATGTGTCAAAAGATCCTGTGTAGCACTAATAGGAACTACAGATTTGGGTATGTATTTAACTTTATAAAACACAGTAACAATCATGGGGCTGGAGATCATGGGCTAAGTGGGTAAAGTGCTTGCTTCAAAAGCATGAAGACCTGAATTCAGATCCTCAGCATCCACATAAAAAAACCAGGCAGGTACTCTCTGGCCAGCCCACCTAGCCACTTGGTGAATTCCAGGTTTGATAAGAGTGTTTAAAAAAAAAATGTGGAGAAATGATTGAGGAGTACAACTGGTTAACCTCTGGCCTCTACATGCACACATGTGCACACACACCCACACACACACACACCCACACACACATGCACACACACGTATTAACAATCAATAATTAGAGGGAGACTTATTCAGTAACCTAAATCCTGAAGCTTTTCTGACATAAGACCGAAGTGTTTTTTGTTTTGTTTTGTTTTGTTTTGTTTTGTTTTGAGACAGGGTCTCATTATGCAGCCCTGGCTAGCCTAGAACTCACTATGTAAGCCAGGCTAGACTCAAACTCACAGAGATCCACCTGCCCCTGCCACTCAAGCTCTGGGATTAAAGTTGTGTGTAACCATGCCCGTCAAGGCCTGAAGTTTTAAGATCTAGAAATAATGCTGATTATTATTATTATTATTATTACTATTACTGTGGTACTGGGAATTGAAAGTAGGGCCTAATGTATGATAGGCAGGTGCTCTACCAGTGAGCTATATTCTTAGCCCTTTAAAAAAATTTTTAACATCTGGGCATGGTGGTACACACCTTTAATTCCAGCCCTTGGGAGGCAGAGGCAGGTGGATCTCTGTGAGTTCGAGGCCAGCCTGGTCTACATATGAGTTCCAGGCCAGCTGGGGCTACAGGGAGACCCTGTCTCAAAAAGACCAAGAAAAAAATTTTAACTTAAAAAAATGTATTCTTTTTTGCTGTGTGTGGTAGCATACACCTTTAATCCCAGCACTCGGGGAGGCAGAGGCAGGCGGATCTCTGTGAGTTCAAGGCTAGCCTGGTCTACATAGTGAGTTCCAGGCCACCTGGAGCTACAGGGAGACCCTGTCTCAAAAAGACCAAAAAAGATTCATTCCTTTCTTTAATTTTGTGTGTGCGCATGCATGTGTATGCGCACACACATGGTTCTTGGACCAGAGGACACCTTGCAGGAGTAGGCTCACTCCTTCTATCATGTGAGTCCAGGGGATCTAACTCAGGTCGTCAGGCTTAACAACAAGTGCCTTTCCAGCTGAACCATCTTGTTGGCCCTGTTTGTTTACTTTTGAGACAGGACCTTAATAGCCAAGGCTGACCTCAAACTTATGAAGCTGAGAATGACCATGAACTCCTGATTATCTTGCCTCCATCGCTCAAGTACTGGGATTACAAACATGCACCACACCTGGCTGTTTTTTCTGTCTTTTTGAGACAGGGTCTCCCTGTAGCCTCAGCTGGCCTGGAGTTTGCTGTGTAGAACAGGCTGGCCTTGAACTCACAGAGATCTGCCTGCCCCTGCCTCCCGAGTGCTGGGATTAAAGGTATGTACCACCAGGTCTGGCCTACCTAGCTATTTTTAAATTTTGAGTCAGCCTTGGGTTGGAGAGATAGCTCAGTGAATAAAGGTGCCTTCTGTTAAACCTGATGATCTAAGTTCACTCCTCACAACCACATGATGGAATGAAAGAACTGAATCTCAAAAGTTGCCCTCTGGGGGCTGGAGAGATGGCTCAGCGGTTAAGAGCACTGACTGCTCTTGCAGAGGACCCGGGTTCGATTCCCAGCACCCATGTGGCAGCTATGAACCATCCTTAACTCCAGTTCCAGGGGAATCTGAAGCCTTCTTCTGACCTCTGACATGGGTGTACTCACATACATATAGGCAATACACTCATACACACAAAATAAAAATTAAGAAAAAAAGTTGTCTGACATCCACAGGCCATGGGGTGTGCATGCAGGTAGGCACATATGCATACACACAAACACACATACACAAGAACAAATAGAAATGTAATAAAAAATAGTATCTGAGGCAGAGTTTTGCTAAGTTACTCAGGCTGGTCTTGAACTCACTCTGTAGGTCTACCAGGCCTTGGACATATGATCCTCCTGCCTCAGCTTCCAAGTGGCTAGGATTATAGGCCTGTGACCTTGGCTAGCTTCTTATTATAAACTCTTTTGCAGAATTTTATTTATTTTACCCTGTATTGATTTGGGTAAGGACATAGGGGCCACTCTGCTGGCACATAGGTCTGCTGGCTCCCTACTCCATGCTCTGCCACCCCCGCCCCCCACACATACATCAAACCAAACATGGAAGCAAGATTCATAAGTGGTAGAGGTCTTTCCAATATACTTTTTTCTGTTAGTCTATGAATGTGTCAAAAAGGTGTCACCAGCCTCTTCCTATAGGAGTGGAAACTGAGGCTCACGCACAAGTGTTCCAACTTCCAGCTTGAGCTGTTTTCATGACTCTCCTCTTCCTCAAAGTCAGACCAATTTGGGAGTGAGAGTTCGGCGCTCTGGAAGCCTGTGGAACAGAGTGACTTAGAGCTCAAGGAACGGCCTGGGAGTAGGTAAGGCTTGACTAGCTTCCCAACAGATACTGAGCTTCATGCCCACCTATCCACATGGCACCATGTGGGCATCTTCTAATCTCCACACTCTCCTGTCCTGACATGCCATCCTTTGTTCAAGAGGTACCACCTTGAGATGAGTGGCCTTGAGGGCTCAGGATGGCTGAGGAGTTCTGGAAGAACTGGAGGAAGACAAGATCCCTTGGCAGCTCTAAGTCTGGGAATCTGGCCGGTGTCTTCCAGCTTCTTCCTTTGGAGTGGGGCTACACTCTGGCTTCCCTGCCCTCTCAAACCTAGGCACAGCCAAACTGAGTGACAGAGCCTGACACTGATAAGGGTGTCACAGAAGGCTGGGAAGAGCTTCTGGCTTCTCTAGTCTACATTCCTCAATGTAACAGAGGAAGAAACTGAGGCACAACGAAGTGACCCAGGCCTGGAACCCAGCCCTACGACACAGTTACTGATCTTTTCAGGATGACTTGGTGTCTTCTTCCTTGAGCTAAGGATACGTGGGGAGAGAGGTTGTTTACTTTCCCTTCAGGACATCAGCCCACCATGTTGAGAATCTTTCCTGTACTTAACAGATGGATAAATGTAATTTACAGGTATCTGTTCTACCTCTTCCCTAAAGGAGACCCCACAATTCTCCCTTCTCATCCACCCAGTTCTGCTGGCTTTGTGTCTTTCTAGTTTGAAGAATTCCTAGGTTGTCCAATGTAAACCTCCCACTCTGCTTTTGTGCATGTGTGTATGCTGGGGACCAAATTCAGGGCCTTACACACGGTAGGAAAGTGCTCAACCACTGAGCTACACCCCTTCCACTCCGCAATTTAAAGGAGGCAAAGCACAGCTCAGTCCACTCCATGCTTCCTCCCTCCCTGCTTGCTCTGGTGAAGAACTGGGCATATTCTTTGGGGACCTAGTATGAAACAAACTTCTGTGTTCTTTGTCCAAAAAATATTAAGAATACTGTGAAGACTATCAAGACGGCATCAGCAGAGCACTAAACTAAACGTGGAGCCCTGAATGTCTGTGCAAGCTGCATGCCCAACCTTGGTCTCAAGATTTCAGCCAGGCATGGTGGCACACACCTAGAGTCCTAGCTGGAGGCGGCAGGGTACAAGATCTCCTGTTGAAGCCAGCCTGAGCTTTTAAAGATCTAAAGAGTGGCGGGGCGTGGTGGCGCATGCCTGTAGTCCCAGCACTTGGGAGGCAGAAGCAGGCAGGTGGGTCTCTGGGTTCAAGGCCAGTCTGGTCTACATAGCAAGTTCCAGGACAGCTGGGGCTACAGGGAGACCCTGCTTCAAAAAGACCAAAAAAAAAAAAAAAAAGATCTAAAGAGTGGTGCTTGAACTTAATACCCATAGCTGGCCCTGAAAGGTCAGAGTGCCTGTTGCCCTGCTTCCACACCAAATCTCTTTTCGCCAGCCACCAGAGGAGGATTTCCTTGAAGTTCTTCACGTTCGCTTCTTCGGATCTGTAGGCCTCTCTTCAGACACTGCTGGGAAATCCTGCATATCTAAATCTAAATTGGAATCCTTTGGGCCTGTTTCCTCTTGTTCTGTCCTTGCTAAATGTGGGGAACAGCTGGTCCCTAAGAGCAATTAATTCTTGTAGACTTGGACACAGTCTGTAATTCCTTTTCTATGTCCTCATTGGCCTGAGGCCCCAGAGCTTTCTCCAACTCTGTCCCTCCTCCGACACCTCCCCCAGGATCTCTGTGTGCTGTGGGAGGCATGGGGTTCACAAGAGGCCCTGAGGCACCAGCAAGGGTCCAGAAGCCTCAGTACTCTGAGAAGTGGGGGGAGATGCCATCCCCCACTAAGCCCTCTTTTCTTCTTCTACTTTTATCTGTTTTAGTTCACAGACATGCCTACAGAAAGTCTCCCACCCCCACTGACAGTCATCAGCCACTCTCAGGCTCTTGACTGCCTCCATGGTCTCCCACATCTGCTTTCCCAAGGGGATAGGACTTAGGCTATGGAGGTCTCATGGGGTCCTAGCCCAGAGCACTCACTCCCACTTCTTAGGACAGAGATCTACTGGCCAGGAAAGGGAGTTGGCAGGAAGCCATAGTTGGCTCAGGGAAGAGTGGGTATGAAAGATGGCCATGCAGCTAGGTTCCCAGTTCCGCAGCTAACAGTGACAAAGTGGCTGCTGCAATCTGGAAAAGTAGATACTGTAATCCCATAGTATTTCCTATTGGCTGCAGGACATGGTGCTGTCCTGATGTAAAATTTGGTGGTGCCGGGGAATTTATGAGGCTCACAGCTTATGAAGCAGCTGCACTGACGGGTGGGGTATGGGAGGGTTTCAGCAGAGGAAATGAGGTCAGTCTGAGCCTCTGGCCATTGTCTCCCCCAGCCTCTATTCCTGCCAAAGAATAGGGTGGGGCATCCCTGCTCGTCTTGCAGAATCTCCACATCAGAGCAAGACACCTTAGAAGATTACTGCTATGTCCTATGTCCTTCCACAGAGTACTAAGGCCACTCATGCCTCAGCCTTCTCAAATATTAGCTGACAGGCTCGTTCCTTTAGAGACTGTGTTGCACGGTGCCCAGTCTTTGCTAGGAACTGAGGTGAACACTATCTCTTCTTTCACCACAGCCCTAGAGGCTGGCACTGTAACAGTTGAGAAGCTGAAGCACACAACTAGCCTGGATTCCCAGAAGGTGGTTGGACTTCAGAGTCTGTTGTTGGACACTCACAAGGCTAGAAATAAAACTGCCAAGTAAGGCCTGGACTTCCACCCACCCCCAGCCTGTGCTGGGCATGGGAAGGAAGACTATTTCCCCATAAGGGTGCTGGGGAGGGTCCATGCTCCAAACTCTAAAGCTCCATTAGGTGGCTGGGGTTTCCCGCTGAAAGGAAAGTGTAAGGTAGCTTCTCCATCCATTCTGGCCTCCACTGATGGAGAGGACAGCTGTTATGTCCTGAGGGGCTCAGATCACTGCTGTCTTAGAACCCGCTTCTCCAGGCCTGTTTAGCCCTGGGCTGACAGAGCATCGATGACAACAGCTGAGGAAGAGGGGAGGGGAAGAGTATTTGTTGGGTGGAGAGACTGGAGCCTGGAGGCAGAAGGATTTGGGCCAACTGGGGAGTCTTAGAGGGTGGAGCCAACATTTGACCAGACCCTCCCAGCCCCAAACTGCATTCACTGATCTGCACCGCCTGCACGGAGAATCTCCCCTGAGGTGGGTGAGGACTGGTAACGTTCTGGGCCTGCCACCTTGCGACCATCTACCCGGGTGCTGGTCTCCCTCCCGACGCCGGGATTCCAAGTTGCTGCCCCTCAGTGTGCGCAACCCCCAATCCCTCCCCCGAGCCCGGACTAGGTCTCCGGTGCCAGTACGGTTCCCACAGCCCCGGCCCGGACCCCTGGAATCCCACTGTCCGATCCGAGGCCCGCCCCGTCGGGAGGCTGGGTCCGTGGCTTGCTGGAGCGCGGGGCCCTGCGGCTGGTCGGCTTGCTGGGCAATAGGAAACCGGTTATTAGGAGGGAGTGGTGGAGCCGGGCCAGGCAGGAAGAAGCTGGAATAAGAAACATTTTTGCTCCAGCCCCTTCCCAGTCCCGGGAGGCCGCTGCGCCAGCCACGCCGATCGAGCCCTTCCCGGGCTGCACCCGGACCAGGCTCCCTGCCCCAGGCCGGCTCTAGCTGTGACACCGCGGCCGCCCCCGGGAGGAGAGGCGGCCAGCCTGCTGCACGCAGGGGTCCTGCCAAGCGCCCGAAGGTGAGTTGAGATCACCAGCTGGGTTGGGCAGGGTGGCCTATCCCTAGCCCCAGGGGACCCTTCCTTCTTGCGGATCTGAGACCTCCCAGAGGGAGGTCAGTTCCAGCTGGTCATCAGACTCAGCTGTCCCCTCGCTGTGGGCACACATCTGCCTGTTACCCCAACCTGAGACTTGTACTATTGCTAGGTGTCCTGGGGGTGCGCCTTCTCTCGTCCATTATGCTTCTATGGTCATCCATAAAATGGGCCAAAGGATTCTTCCTCTGTTGAGTACTCAGGTCCCACCAGGGCGCTGGGTTGACCCAGCAGTGAGTGTCCACTTCAACACTGTTGAACCTCCCCTCAGGGCCCGCTTTTCCCAGACCGGCTTACAGCTGTTGCTTAAGGAACCTGACATTTCGGGTCCATCCCTCAAATTTCACCTCTAACCCTACATAGCTACATAATTCCTTTGTTGAGTGTGTCCTTCAGGATCCAGGCCAAAAGGAATCTGAGTTGCTCCCCAGGCTGGGACTCCAGGTTGTCAGCCTGCCCTGGAGACTGACTCCTCTGAGACTACTGGACTTTCTCTTCTCCACTCACTCGCTCTTCTCCATGGACACGTGACTGGGTGAACAACTTCTGCCCAAGTTAAGGCCATCCTCTCTGATCCCTTACTGTTTAATTTGTGCTAATACCTGTCTTCTCATTTATCCTCCTATGTCCTGGGGTGGTCCAAACATAGCTACTGTTTATTGAGTACTCAGTATGTAGAGACTCAGATATGTTTTTCTCATGCAGTACTGACTACAGCCTATCAGATCTGGGATCATTGTACCCAGAAGGCAGTAGAGGAGACTGCTTCCAGTCTCGGATAGTGTAAATATCATGGATGGGTTGTTTTTTTAAGACAGAGCTAGCCTCAGACTCTGAGTTGTCCCATCTCAAGTTTAACTTCTCAATCCTGCCTTAGCCTCCTGAGTGCTGAGATGACAGGTATAATCCACACCTGTATGGCTGAAGTTTGGGTAACACACTGCCAAGTAACTTTACTGCATTCTACCTAGACATAACACTTATTATTCTCAAAGAAGACTAAGCCTAGAAAGACTAAGTAGTAATCTGACAGCTCTAAGTTGTAGAGGCAAGACTTGAACCGGGGTCTCTGTAATCCAGAGCCCATATCTGGACCTCTGTACTCTGCAGGAGCCCCCACCCCCACCCTCTGCCATCTGCAGTTTTGCTTTCTGAAGTTTCAGTTACCTACAGTCAACTGTGATGTGAAAATAGTAAATGGAAATTTCCAGAAATAAGGAATTTGTAAGCTTTAAATTTGTACAGTCTAACAACTGTCCATCATTCCAGTTCCAGGGGAACTCTATGGGCATTGCATGACATGGGTGCACTTACACACATGCAGGCAATGCACTCATACACATAAAACAATAAATAATTTTTTTAAAAGAGGTCAGTCTTTTGCTAAAGCATATTGCAATTGTCCTATTTTCTTATTTCTCTTAATTTCTTACTGTTCTAGTTTGTTCTTCATTGCTGTGACAAAATACTCTGACCAATACCAACTTGGGGAGGAAAGGGTTTATTTGTCTTATATCTCCCAAGTCACAGTTCATCAGGGAGCCCAAGGTATGAACTCAGGGCAGGAACCTGGAGGCAGGAGCTGGAGCACAGGCCATGGAGGAATGCTGCTTACTGGCTTGCTCCCCTGGCCCCTGCTGAGCCTGCTTTCTTATGCCACATGGGCCCACCTTCCCAGGGGTGGCACCACCCACAGTGGGCTGGGCCCTCCCACATCACTCATCAAGAAGATGCCCTTCAGACTAGGCCACAGGCCAGTCCAATAGAGGCAATTCCCCGATTGAGGCTCCCTCAACCCAGGTGTGTCAAGTTGACACTAAAGCTATCCAGCACACTTACCGTGCTTAATTCACAAATTGAACTTTACCAAAGGCATGTTATGTATAGAAGGAAACAGTGCATGAAGAGTTTGGTCCTGTCTGTAGTTTCATGTACCCATGGGGGTTTTGGAATACACTATCCTCAGATAAGGGGGGACCACTGTGCCACTTTGTGAATGCCTGAGACCCTGCACACCAGGCTTGTTCTGCTATATCCCACTATTATGAGGAACTAATGGAATACGCAGGTGAGTGGTGAAGGCAGCCAAGGCATAGCTGGCCCTGGTCCTCTACTGTTCTGTGTGGCCTAAGGACAGCAGAGTGTGGAAGATGGGTGAGTTTGTCACAGCCATTTTTCTACCTTGGGACAGTCACTGTATGGAGCCCTGTTGCCGATGGGAGCAGGAAAAAGATTGATGGTCACCTTCCAGGCACATCCCTCTATGGCTCCTACCTGAGGCTCAAGCACTGAGGAGCCTGGCAATGAACAGATGGTTTCTAGACAATACTATGAAATGAAACCTAAGGAGGGCACCAGTCAATGACACCATATTGTTAATGGCTGCTGAGACTCAGGCCATCTTTTTCCTCCTTTGAGGGACTCACCTAAGTCCAGACAATGAGAGGAATAATAATAATTAAGGAAGGATTTTCTGCTGGCAACTAAAATTTATGAAGGCATATTCAGTACCTATGAGCAAGAGTCTTACTGTCCTGGGCCCCAGTTTCCTTTTGGACTGTTGTGAGAATCCAAAGAGATAAACCACTAAAATTCAGTACTTAGCTCAGAATGAGTACTCAGAGCAGGTTAACCTGTTATTATTATTTCCCAGTGTCAAGCTAATGTTTGAAAGTCATTTAACATTTGTGATTTCTGGTGAACAGTAATGATGCTTCTATCTGCAGATCTTTCACACAGTTTTGCTAAGAAGTAAAAGGATACCACTGGGCCCAGATATCTATGTGTGAGCCAGACGGGGTAGCTTTGAATGGTGTGGGGTCAGCTCTGAGTCTGGTCTCTCCTATGCTGAATCTGGGATGAGACTTAGTCCATCATGTTCCCAGAGCTGGACCAGGGGTAACTTCTACAGCACTGCCATTCCTTCCCTGTACTGCTGATGTGTAAAACAAAGTCCCCAGGCCCAGCCTTCTATCAATCCTTCTCTTCATGGAGATGGAGAGGCACCCGGGAGAGACTAAGAGTTCCTTCCCTCTGTTCCCTCTGTGACCCACGTCCACCCACCTACCAGTGCCCTGTAAAGCAGAGTGAAAGCATAGGAACCAGATTTGGCTCTATATAGGACATATTTCTCAGTCTGGTGTCCACCAAACTGACCTGGGGAATTGTTTACAAATACATACCTTCTCTTTTCTTTCTTTTTACCCCCCCCCCCTTTGGGGGGGTTGGATTCATGGTCTTGTTATAGAACTGAAGCTGGCATCAGTATCTTCACAATCCCCTGCCTCAGCTGGGATCACAGTTATATACTACCATCCCCAGTCCAATGCATATTTCTTGCTGCTTTCAAACAGACTGAATAGGAGTCTAGAATGGGTAACAGACCAGAGGACCTGCATAGCTAACCCACTGCATGGGACTCAGATGTGTGACAGAGAAGGCAAGGGGTCCCTGGGAACAGTCAGAGAAGTGAGCTCTGGGTAGTAGGTTCCAGAAGGATGCCAAATGTCATCTTGTTAGCCACTTCCTGCCTTATACCCTTTCCCTAGCTGCTTTTTGGGCAAGTGATTTCTGCCAAGGATGGCTTTCTGCCCACACCTCAGGATAGGCTCTCTCTGCATCCATCCGAAGGACCCCTGCAGAGTGCTTGCCAGTGTCCACACTGGCTTCTGGGAGGGGCAAGAGGCAGAAGGTCAGGCAAAGGCTGGGGACCCAGCTGCATCAACCCAGGTCTCTGTTTCCTCCCCTAGCCCGGGCCTCTGGGGCAGAGGAAGCCCTGGCAGGAAGGCCAGGGATACCACCAGCCAGAGAGGCCCACGAAACCCCCCAGACATCCTGCTCTCAAAGCCTCAGCATCTTTGGGTCTTCATTTAGAACCATGAGTAGAATACGGGTCTCTGAGGGCTATGTGAGCATATGTCCAGCCCGTCTAGCCTCCCCATGTTAGGCCACAGGACATTCTCCTTCCTTATGTTATCTGCTCTAGCCGAGTATCCAGCCTGCACACTCCACCTTCCAGAAAGTCCCCGTTGCTATCTGACCCCAGCCCTTCTTGCTACACCTCAGCACACATCTTTTGGTTCTGAGGCTTTGAGAAATGAAGAGTGGAATGGCTTCTGAAGCACCAGTTGATTTGGGTCTGAGTTGAGGATTATCATACACCAAAATCAACTTCTCTTACCACTCGCCATCAAACTTCTGGAAAAGTCCAACCCAGGCAACTTTGCAAGGGCAAACATTCAGTGCCTAAGTGTGTTTCACTTCCCCTTCTATATCACTAGCCCTCCCCCACCCTTTCCCAGGACAACAAGGAGAAGGGGGGGCCAAGGATAGCTCTGAGAGGGTACCTTCCACTCCACTGAGAAGGCACAGAGGTTTCTTTACGTCTGGCGTGCTTGGGCATTGCCAGGCTTTACATAGCTGCTACAAGCCTAAGGATGCAGGCAGGGGCTGCAACCACTGGCTGAGGACACAGAAAAGAACACTGGGCTTGGAGTCTGGACTCCTGATTCCAATAGACTCCTCAGTGAGCCTGGACAAGCCTCCTGCCCTGGCTGAGCCTTCCTCTCTCCTCTTAAACCAGAGCTGGCTTTGATGGTTTCCCAGGTATCCTCACAGGCTTCAGTCATGTGGTTGTCCCAACCCCAGGTGGTCCCTCCAGACCTTGTCCGAGCTCTAGCTGCCTTAACTACTATGCCCTGAGCTCCCTGCTGTGCGTGACTCCAGTCTGTTCTATCCAGACCCCAATCTAAACAATCTTGATTCCTGTTCCTGGCCTGGCTGGACCCTGAATGGCAGGAAGTGAAGACAGGAGCCTGTTTATGTTTGAGGCAGCCAGGCTGGGGGGGGGCACTGGGAAAGGGTGGGTAGGGGTGGAGGCTGGGAGGTGTGGGCAAGTGGCAGAGGACAGAGGGGCGCTGTGGGAGAGATGATCTTTCCACTGTAGCTGAGCCCCTCAGTGGCCCTCCCATTTTGCTCCTGAACCCAGCAGTGGGGTACAGAGCTGGGGTTCCCTCTGGCTCTCATCACTTAAACACAGCTCTCCACCCTTCACCCCTAATAGGATGGTTTCCATGGGGAAGTGAACCAGGACTTCCCTTGCAGGCCCCGCCCTAAAGCCAGCCATAGGAGCAGGGAGGTGGCCTCCCTGCCTCCCCTCAAAACTTCCAGTGATTTCCTCCTGGTACCACAGCTGTCACATTTTGCAGATCTCACAGAACCTCCTCTCCTCCTCCTGTCTCCAGAGAACATGAACTTTGGGGCCCCCAGGAGGAACCTTCTGATGCTGCTGATGGCCTTGGGCCTGACCCAGGGTGAGTACAAGGGGGACAGCTTGGGAAGAGGGGGCCTGGATGGAGAAAGGCTAGCTGAGCTCAGCTCAGCTCCTCAGTTGAGTCTGAGGAGCTGGGGAGGAGGACAAGAGCCTGACTGGAGGGTGGAGACAGGAGGCTCCTGTAGACAAGGCCCCCAGCTGTCCCAACCCTCCTTTCTGTCTGCTTGATACTGACTTGCAGGGTGGGGCTCCATTTGTGTAACCTACATTTGGGGTAGAGGGTGTTCAGGTATGGGTAGAGAGAGCCCTGGTGGCTGGGGCTGGGGCTGGGGCCAGGGCAGGGCCTATAACTGGAAGAGAAGGTCCCAGGATAGGCAGGACAGAGAAGCTGGCTTCTCAGTCTTCCACTGCCTGTCTGATTGCCTCTGAAGGAAGGACGGTTAGAGGATAGAAGGAAGGGACCAAGGCTTCAAGGGGTTTGCCTGAGAGATCAGAAGGGAAGGGATAGTGGGAAAGAATGTCTAGCTTTCTCAGAGCTTCTGATGTGCCTCTCAGGAGACTCGATGAAGCCCTCTCGGGGTCAGCTGGTGACATGCACATGTGAGAACCCACACTGTAAGGGGCCTACCTGCCAGGGGGTATGGTGCACAGTGGTGCTGGTACGTGAAGAAGGCAGACACCCCCAGGAACATCGGGGCTGCGGGAGCCTGAACCAGGAGCTCTGCTGGGGGCACTCCACAGAGTTTGTCAACCATTACTGCTGCTATAGTAACTTCTGCAACCACAATGTGACCCTGGTGCTGAAGGGTATGTCTAGTGACACACACCCACCTTCCCTATCTTCTCAGACTCTGCCCTCCCTGCCCTGCTCTCTTCTCATGCTCTAGATCAAAAGGGGAGGCTGTGGGGAGGCAAGATGCTGGGATCTGACTGTATGAGTGGTCTGGCCCAGGGGCAGGGGAGCTGGCCTGGTGGAGCTGGGACTCAATGTCCCCCTTCCTCAGCCACCCAAACTCCTCCAGAAGAGCCGGGAATAGATGGCCAGCTGCCTCTGATCCTGGGCCCAGTGCTGGCTTTACTGGTTCTGGTGGCCTTGGGCACTCTGGGCCTATGGCATGTCCGGCGGAGGCAGGAGAAGCAGCGGGGTCTGCACAGTGACCTGGGCGAGCCCAGCCTCATCCTGAAGGCATCCGATCAGGGGGACAGCATGTTAGGGGTATGGGCCTGGGGGAACCTGGGACCTAGGGTGGAGGGTGGGTGTGTAGACAGGAGATACAGAATCAGAGGGGTTCACCCATAGATAACAGTGGACAGGGGCCTGGGCAGTCAGAAGCATGCAATAACATAGCAGTGGGACCCAAGTTTAAGATGGAGAAGGGAACTGTGGTTGGTGGGGGCTAGCCTCTCAGTAGCTACTTGGTATCCTCAGGACTTCCTGGACAGCGACTGTACCACAGGCAGTGGCTCAGGGCTCCCCTTCCTGGTGCAGAGGACTGTAGCACGGCAGGTTGCCCTGGTGGAGTGTGTGGGTAAGCTGTGAGTGAACTCAGGATGGGGACCAAGGGCTTCCATAAGCCTGGAGAGGTGAGGGAGCTCTTGGCTTCCAGGGTCACAAGTGGGGCCATCAAAATGGGGATACTGCTGGGCAGGGAATGGGTTGGTCACAGACCAGGGCTAGGTCTTTCTCAGGAGCAGAGATGGGGTGGCCTGTAGCTAGGTTTAGGTGTGGATTAAGTTTTGTATAAATTCAGGTTTGGGGCAAGATGGCCCAGCTGGTAAAGTCATTTGGTGCCAAGCCTGACAACCTGAGTTCAATCCCCTGGACCCACATGGTTAGGAGGGAGAGACCCAATTCTTCTCAGTTTGTCCTCTGACCTCCACACCTGTGCCTAGGCAGTGTGCACTCAAGCACATTAAATAAATAAGTAAATGAATGAATAATTTCAATTCCAGTTTTGCAGGTAGGGCCTACATAGCATCCAGGACTGGGGCTGCAGGGTTCTGTGTGTCCAGGATGTGATCCTTGCCCTTCCCCTCTGGTTAATGGCTTAGGAAAGGGCCGCTATGGTGAGGTATGGCGTGGCTCGTGGCACGGTGAGAGTGTGGCAGTCAAGATCTTCTCCTCGCGAGATGAACAGTCCTGGTTCCGGGAGACAGAGATCTACAACACAGTACTGCTTAGACACGACAACATCCTAGGCAAGGGGGTGGGGGGTGGGGGGGGGCCGGTCTGCTACTCCAGACCTAGGGGTCTCACACCCATTGGTTCAGGGCTGGAGTCCACAGACCTCTTGGTTTTGATCTAACCCTGAAGACTCCCAGACCACCTCCAGTCTTAACCTCGGGCTCCAGTTAAGCCATCGATCTTTACCCCAGCCCCAGCTTCATCCTGACCCGCCCCTTCCCTGCCCACCCCCCAACCCCCAAGTCCTACCTTTCCCTGACCCAACCAGCCTCCCCCCTCCCCGCTGCTTTGAGTGAACCGCCGCACCCTTTTCCTCACAGGTTTCATCGCCTCAGACATGACCTCGCGCAACTCGAGCACACAGCTGTGGCTCATCACCCACTACCACGAGCACGGCTCCCTCTATGACTTTCTGCAGAGGCAGACGCTGGAGCCCCAGCTGGCCCTCAGGTTAGCGGTGTCCGCGGCCTGCGGCCTAGCGCACCTGCACGTGGAGATCTTTGGCACGCAGGGCAAACCAGCCATCGCCCACCGTGACCTCAAGAGTCGCAATGTGCTTGTCAAGAGCAACCTGGAGTGCTGCATTGCTGACCTGGGTGAGTGGAGGGGTGAGGTCCCGCGGGGGTGGGATGGGGGCAGGGCTTGCATGTTCTGACTACCTATTTCTGCAGGGTGACAATTGATGGTTTTCCCCACAGATTGTCTTAACACCTTCTTCTAGCCCAGATTCCTTCCACCACCCACTCTAGCTCCAAAAAGGGGCAAGGAGCCAGGAACCTGGGTTCTCAGTATGGTGTTTCTTTGCACATGGCTCCTGCCAACCCACCTCAGCGTTCTACTATGTGAAATGGGCATCATAATGCCCACTTGCCTATTCACATCTTGGTGGGTTCTTGGGAACCTTGGGAATGTACCTTGGGAAGGGTACCTGGCACAGGTGTTCTCCCTGTAGCTCATCTAAGGGCAGGAGCCTGTTTCCCTGTTGTTCTGTGTCCATCTGTCTCCAGCTTCACCATGTCTGACATCTGGACCGTAGCCTGCCTGGGCAGCCCTGTGTGGAGGCCCCGCAGGAGTGACAAGCCTCATATCCACAGGATTGGCAGTGATGCATTCCCAGGGTAGTGATTACCTGGACATTGGCAACAACCCCAGAGTGGGCACCAAGCGGTACATGGCACCCGAGGTGCTGGATGAGCAGATTCGCACCGACTGCTTCGAGTCGTACAAGTGGACTGACATTTGGGCCTTTGGCCTGGTGCTGTGGGAGATTGCCCGGAGGACCATCATCAATGGTGAGGGACCACCACATGCAGGTGGGGGGAGGGGATCAGATGGATGGTTAATGGGGCTTCCTGTGGTGTGGTTGATACCCATGGCCTGAGGGCTTGGGGCTAGATCTCCTGACTTCCCTTCACTGCCACCCACTAACTAGGTCAGCTGTGTGGCCTTTGAAGGTTCATCTGAGACTGTCTGAGCCTGTGAATTGGGTGGTAAAATCATGGGTTAGTGATAAAAACATAAATATTCAGGACTGGGGATGTAGCTCTGTGGTAGTGTTTCCTGGACATTCAAGGCCGTGGGCTCAATTCTGAGCACAAAACAAAAGCAGCTGACATTCGTTGGACTTAAGTGTATGTAATGCTACATACTCTGCCAGTGTTCGCTTATCGAAATCTGTTTTGGCAGGGAGGTAGCATTGGTTCATAATCAAGGATAAGCTTGGAATAAGATTGCCTGAATTCAGCTCCACATTTTGCCACAACAGTGAATACATTATTTTACCTTCCTGTGCCTCAATTTCCTCATTTGTAAAATGAGAATTAAAAATAACTGTAGTTGGGGGACTGGGCTCAGAAGTTAAGAGCACTGACTGCTCTTGCTAAGGACCCAGGTTCAGTTCCCAGCATCCATATGACAACTCATAACCATCCAGTTCCAGGGGATCTGATGCCCTCTTCTGGCCTCTGTGGGCACTGTATGCATGTGGTATACTTTGGTATGTGCAGGCAAAACTCATACACATAAAATAAAAATAAATTTTAAAAATAACTGTAGTTTGGAAATAATCCAAATAATGTATTTAGAACAATATCTAGAAGCTGGGCTTGGTGACTCACGCTTGTAATCTCAGCACTCGGGAGGAGGCCAGCCTAGTCTACATAGTGAGTTTCAGGTCAGCCAGAGCTACACAGTGAGACCCTGTCAGAAAAAAATAAGTATCTAGCCAGGCGTGGTGGTGCACACCTTTAATCCCAGCACTTGGGAGGCAGAGGCAAGTGGATCTTTGTGAGTTCGAGGCCAGCTTGGTTTACATAGTGAGTTCCAGGACAGCGGGGGCTACAGGGAGACCCTGTCTCAAAAAGACAAAAAAAAAACAAAACAAAACAGTATCTAGAGTTGAATATTAGGAGTCATTATTGCTGTAATAGAAAGAGTGCCTAACAAAATATTCCATTTTATAGAAGTCTGAGGCACAGGATTACAGCTGGCCAGAGGTAGCATCAGGGTCTGAAACCAGGCCATCTGATGCTGTGCTCTCTGTTACTGTGGGGATTAAATGTCAATCCTTGATTTCTTCCACAAAAATACAGGCTATTGCAGTGCCTGTGCGGCTTGCTTATTGCAGCTTCATTATTACAGTGGGTTGCCATGGGAGACCCCCAACTTGGAAGCTGGTAAAGGCACCTGCCCTGAGCAGCCCTGTGGTCACTGACCTCTCAACCCTGGGGTAGATAGAGGATGCAAGGTTGACTGAACCAGCCAGCTGGAGCAATGTCAGCTTTTGTGCAGGCTGCCAGGAGTGCTGACCATTTAGAGGCAATCCTCAAAGCATGACTGGGGCCCTGCTCCATGGGGACAGGGCCCTTCTCATTTTCTGAGCATTTACCAGAAGACAGCCCCTTGCAACTTCATTTTTCCTCAGTGGTCATCTGCTGGAAGCAGAGGCTGAGGTGTCACCAGTCCCTCCTGGAGACTGTCAAGGGATGCCAGTTCCTAGGTGTTAACTGCCAGAGTCAGTTATAAGAGGCTGGAGTTGGAGAGGGAACACCTGGATGAAGCCACAGAACTCCTGGGCCTGGCTGCAGGCAGGAAAAGGAGGGCTGGCGGAGCTGCCTTGGCTCCCCGGGCGGAGGGGAAGCTCTGTCAGCCCCACACAGACTCCCTGCACATTATAAACACTGTAATCTGGTGTCAGCCCCGGCACTGATTAAAGGCTCATTAGACACGCTCAGGCCTCTGCAAAGCACTGATTAGGGCGCCAGCAGCACAGGGGCAGCCTGGAAGCTGGCCATGGGGAGAACAGCTGGCAAAGGCTTCATTGAGGTTGTGGCCTGCATGGCCATAGTCACGGCTGCTGCCTGGAGCTGGGAAACAGGACTGTGCATGGAGCTGCCTCCCATTCCACAGGCACACCTTTCAGACAGGGTCCTAACGAAAGTGGTCTTGGGATAACATGGCACAGAGTGAAGGTACTACTGGCTGTGGGGTCTGCAGAGGCCTGATCCTTCTCTGATGATGGGTAGATGTTATCTGGACCAGGGTTAAAATCTTTCTCTTAGATTTTTCTGTCCCTTGTTGTCCCTGTTTTAGGCCTCATCCAACCACCCACCAGCTGCTTTGCCTTAAGTGCAGCTTGGAGATTAGGAACATGGCATTTGGTATTAGTTTTCTGGACTTAGGTCCCACCTCTGTTACTTACTACCTGTTGATCTTAGACACGTTTCTTAAATCTTTGGACCAAATTTGCTGTGAAGATTTAATGCAGAGCACTAAGGACCATGTCTGGTACACAGGAAGTGCTCTGTAAACACTGGTGGTTATTATCAGGCACCAGATAGGGAGTAGTACCTGTGCCCAAGGTGAAGACAGCTGAGGAAAGACTGAAACAGGATCTAGTCTAGGAGTCAAACAAGATGAGTTTAAGGCCTGGCTCTGCCATGATTAGCTGTGTAACCTGAGTCACAAGTGATTGTCCCGTCCTTAAATCCCCAGGCATTGTGGAGGACTACAGGCCACCCTTCTATGACATGGTGCCCAATGACCCCAGCTTTGAAGACATGAAGAAGGTTGTATGCGTTGACCAGCAGACCCCTACCATCCCTAACCGGCTGGCTGCAGACCCAGTAAGACCTCTGCTAGGACTGGAGCTGGGGCTGGGGCTGGGATGGGCTGGCATGGGGGTAGGGTGTTCACAACCCAGGTTTCTGAGCCCAGGAACTTATATCTAAGTCCTCTGCTTCTTAAATAGATCCTGGGTGTCCTAGGTACTGTTTCCCACATACCCGGCCTGTGGATCCCACACCCCTCCTGAGTCTTCTGCTCAATCTGAGATTTTCAGAACCCTTCCCATCATCTGTGAAAATCAAAGGGTCTCTGATGTATTTCTGAGTTTTTGTTATCCTTTTTTTTTTCAAAATATTCACACGTATACAAAGAAATATGTGTATATATAAACATATAGACATGCATCTAAACCTTCACTCTCAGACATGTACACATGTAGACAGTGTGTCTTTTGCTAACTCTTTTGAAAAAACTTTATCCTTTCAGTCTCATACATACATAATACACTTTGACCCTATCCCCCCATTACTCACTCTCGTCTCCTTTCCCCTTCCACTGAATCCTTCCTTCTTCAGTACAAGTCCCCTTCCTAATTGCTCACTCTTTTATCTGTCACCTACCTTGGTGCCTGGCGTGCAATTAAATGCTCAATAAATATTTATTGAAAGAATAAATGCATATATATATACATATATACAAATACAAGTATATTTCTATACAATACACATAGCCATAAAAAGCTACATGGATTATACACATGTAAATGCACACACATATACTCTTAAGAACCAAAAGAGGTAAGCTGGCATATCTAAGGGGCACTAAGCTTCTTGGGATGGTTGGGCCCCCCCCCCCCGCCACAGTCATTTTTAGAGTAATGTCCACCATTGCCACACTAGGCCCAGCCATGGTTGGTGGAGAAGTTGGCAGTCAGTGCCTTGTACATTGGGTCTCAGTCTGCAAGAGGCAAGGCAGAACCCCCAAAGCTTGCAGAGATGCCCCTCCCCATGGATCCTGGCCGGAGTAGGTAGAGATGGAGCGAGGTGCTTTGGAGAGCTGTTTGCCAGCTTTCTCTGCGTGGGGGTGCCTGAGGACCTAAGCCACGTGCTCTCATGCTTCCCTCCATTCTCCGATTTATTGCTTACCATGCCTATCTTCCTCTGGTCCAACACTTTCTCCCTCTTCTTGTCCTTTCTCCTGCTGTGTCTCCCACTATTGGGCCATTACCTCTTCACCCCATGCCTCCTCTCCATCGTTCCTGACCCATGTCCCTCTTCTCCTCTGCCTCTCTAACCCCCAGGTCCTCTCTGGCCTGGCTCAGATGATGCGGGAGTGCTGGTACCCCAACCCGTCAGCCCGTCTCACTGCTCTACGCATCAAGAAGACACTCCAGAAGCTCAGCCAGGATCCAGAGAAGCCCAAAGTGACCCACTAGCCCAGGGTCACTGGACTTCCTCTGCCTGAAGTGTGTGATGGAGCAGAAGATGTATTGGGTAGAGGTAGTATGAGTGTGCATGCTATGGAGGGGGTGTCCCCTCTGTGTGCCTGCCCAGCTTGGCCCCCAGCCCATTCAGCCAAAAATACAGCTGGGCTGAAATCCAATCTGCGGCTGTCTGGCCTGCTGAAAGTAGCCGGCTCCCTGACGCCTGGCTGGTTCTCCATCTCGAAGGCCAGCAGGACACACCCCCTACCACTCCCAGGCAGGATGCTGCAGAGGCTCTAAGCCAGGGTGGCCAATCCAGGGAATTCCAGTCCTGGGCTTGCACTCTTCCCTGCCCTTAAATCAACCCTGCTACCCTAGCACTCTACCAGGATGGCACAGAGCCCTGTCCAGTTTCAGAAGACGCTCAGTTTTGCCAGCCTCAGTCAAAGATACCCAGGGCTTCTCAGTGTCTCTTCATAGGTTTATATTAGATCTATGATACCTTTCTGTCTCCCTGACGAGACTCCCAATAGCAAGTGCCACCCTCTTGGAGGAGCTGGTACCTGATCTTTCTACTCCCTTCACCATCCCAGCTGACTTATTAGGGCAACAAACCCAAGGGGTCCTGCTGAGGGTATAACAGGACCATGAAGCTGGGAGAAGGAAGTAGATCAGATGGGTAAGACCCAGGATTTTCAGAATATCTGGTAGGACGTCCAGTCAAGCATGGTAGGGGAGACCCACATATTGCTCCATGTGACAACAGTGGGGCCTTCACTGTCTTAGAACCTTTGTTTCTTCATGGACATACTCTAAGATCTGGTCCTGATGTCCTTTGATGCTTCTCTGACCCTGATTTTCTTTGAACCTCAGCCTGTATGAGCACTGGAAGTTCACTGGTCTTGTCTCCTGGAACTCTGCCCTTGTCATTTGACCAAGAGAGTGTTATGTCAAGAGAACTTGACCTAGAAAAACACAAAAAGTTTTGGAAATGTGAAAGGATATATACCTGTGTATGGAGCAGGTGACTCGGGAGCCTGGGTGGGCTCAAGGGAAGTTGGTTGTAGACAAGCCTTGAGTGGGTGGGGCAGAGCTCAGGGGAGGGACAAGAACAGTCTCAAGCTGGGGAAGACCCAGCCTAGCAACCCTTGGCCCTTGCAGGTATAAAAGAACACTCATCCTCCTCCCCACACACAAGGACCCCTCTGGTGCCTCTGGTGTGTGTCTTTCCTGCTCCCAATCACAGCTCTTACCCAGGCCTAGCTCCACATCACTAAGGAGAATCAGGAAGTGAAACTAGGTGAAAATAGAAAGCTCCGAAGACCAGTGGTTCCCAGACCAGGGTGGGCAGAATTTCTGGAGCCCACACAGCCCAGAAATCACCTTTCTGCTGGAAGAATTTTCTCTCTACTGGATTTGGGGGCAAACTCTGCCTGAGACTCCATAGTGAAAAACTGAGGACAAACAACTCTTCCAAGGCTGGAAAATCCTAAGTGGAGAGGGTATAAGGGAGGAGGTGGAGTGATAGGGGACAGGGTAGGGAAAGAGGCCTGCTGGACACAACTATCAGCAAATGCTTTTAAGTCTAAGGAGGTGTGTGGAGTGGAACCTGCCTTTCCCTACCTGGAGATACGGTTTATAGGAGCACTTAGCCTGAGCCTCACACATAGTATGTCTACAATAAACCCTGGTTGAACCCTGAGCTCCTATGTCTTCCAAGACCAATACCTCTTGCCGTGGTCCAGTTGCAGAGGTCCAGAGGAAACAGGAGGAGTCGGAAAGGAGAGGGTCCCAAAGCACACGCCACCCAGTTACCCTTGGACAAGACAACTCCAGAATGCCCCAGCCTAGACCACGGGGCTCAAACTTCAGGTCCCACTCTGGACCGTTTAGCAATCTGATCACCACACCTGCCAAGTCGCCCTCTGCTGGCCAACGCCTGCCCTCGACTGCCTCCCTCCTCCTCGCAGAACCCGGTGGCTCCTCCCAGCAGGCTGGGGCCCTCCTCCCTCGTCGCCTGCGTGCCTGCGTGCGTGCCTGCGTGCATGCAAGGGCTCAGCTGTTCTTATTTGCAAGGACTGTGCCTGAAAACACCTATCAAGGTTCTTGTATCCTCTCTCAGAGGCAGCTAGGATCGTCCCTCTTCAGTTCCTTCTTAATTCCCTCTCCCAATGCTCCCATCCCTTGTCTGGAGTTAGTCCATACTCCTAGAATGAGCTCCCCATACCTGGAGGCCCATCTTTAGAGGCTTAGGTTCAGAAAGCACTTCATGCCCCATCCTGAGCCACCGGAGCAAGAAGCCCCAGGGAGGAGGAGGGAGAGGGAAGTAGGCGAGAGCCACTGAAAGAAGCTGGGCGGAGCCTTGTCGGTGTGCTATCCAGCTCAGAATGCAAGCCCTTTAACAGGAGTGTCCCACCGTCCTTTCGAAGGGAAACGAGGAAGGTGCCCCAATTCCTTCTGCCGTGAACAACGTGGCCTACACTTCCTGAACCCCCAGGTGACCCAAGCCCAAAGTCTTCTGCACTGGGGTTATGGACCAACCCCTCCCCCAACAGGCAAGGCCTTTCCAGAGGCCAGAGTTGGGGATACTAGTAGCGTTCCTAGTGTCTCGCAAAGGCCCCCTTTTCCTTCCTCTTGGCTCCACCAGGCAGGGTCCCTCCATCTTCACGCTGACGACCACACTGGATGAAGGACTGGGAAAAGGGCAGTGGGAAAAACTGCAGACAAGCATTCCATGACGTCAACCTTAGAGCAGGGTTAGAAGGGGCCTTGGGGGCTGGAGAGGTGGCTCAGTGGTTAGGAGCACTTGGGTGCTCCTCCTGAAGACATGGACTCAGTTCCCAGCGACCACGTGGCGAGTCTAGTTCCAGGGGGATCCGTCGCCCTCTTCTGGCCTCCGCGGGCATCGGCATACTTACCTGCAGTCAAAACACTCACGTACATTAAATAAAATTTTTTTCTTGGTCTTTTTTCCCGAGTGCTGGGATCAACAGCGTGCACCACCATACCCAGCTCCTCCTTCGTTTTTAACATTTTGTTTTGAGACAGGGTCTCACTAAGTTACCCAGGCTAGCCTTGAACTCACTCTGTAGCCCAGGCAGTCTTTGAATTTGCAAACCTCCTGTCTCTGCCTCCCAAGTGCTGGGACTACAGGCATGTGCCACCAGGCCCAGCTATAAATAATTTATTTAAAAAAAAAAAGAGGAGGCCTGGGGCTGGAGAGGTGGCTCAGCAATGGACAGCTCTGTGCTTTCCCAGGTCCCGAGAACTCCCATAGTTCTGCCTCACATTAGCCTACAATGAAGGTGCTCTAGTTCCTCAGGATCATCCCTGGCATTAAGATCAACAGCCCAATGCCAGATGAGGTGATAACACGAGTACCTGCAATCTCAGTGTTTGGGAGGTGGAGGGAGGATTAAAGGTCATCTTCAGCTACATAGTGAGTTCAAAGGCCGGCCAGGGTTACACAAGACCCTGTCTCAAACAAAAAAAAGATCAACAGTCCAAGAGATGACAAAATCTGCATGCTTCAAAGGCCGACCCTGGGGTGGAGTGTACACATGCCCACTCCAGTATCCCAAGTTGGGACTGATGCTAGCTGTACAATCATCATATTGGGTAGGCAACTTTTGGAATAAGCCACTTCCACCAGGGCCACATTCAGTTTGCTAGAAATAGAGACAGAGGGCTTCTTCACTTTGCATACAATTTGCATAATGTCATAGACACGATCTATTTTCAGGCAGTTTTCAGGTTCAAGTGTTGTCACTGCTGCCCTGAGGGGTGTCATGTCTGGATGAGTCTCTGTTCTTTCTCACCCACCCACTCTTATTGACCTACATCCCCAACTGCAGGAGCACATGGAGGGGAGGGCTGTCCAGGGAGACCCAGCAGGGTGAGAAGCACCCTGCAGTTTCCTTTATTACCACCATTACTAATAGCCGCTGGTTGTTCATGGGCCACTGATAACAGAGGATAAGGAGCTGGAGGCAGGTAACTCATTTCCCTTCCTGCCTCTCCTACCAGAACTGCCAGTTCTCATATTCTCTGTTCAGTCTTCTGCCAGTTTAAAGAAAGACATCTAGCTGATAAACCTGGGCTTCTGAGCCACCTAGAGAGCCTTGCTTGGCCCCAAATATCCCTTTAGGGCATTTATTTTCAGTATTTGGGTTTGATCTTCACCTCCTGGGAAATCTGACCCTCAGTCTGCCACTCTCCTAGGAGACCTATCTGAGCCATCAGGATTCTAATTTGCTGATTTAATTTTTAAAAATATTATATTTTATTCTATGTGTACTCGTGTATTGCCTGCATGTATGTGAGTGCACCCGTGTTGTCCAATGCCTCAGAGGTCAGAAGAGGGCTTCGGATTCCCCTGGAACTGGAGGTGTTAAGGACAGTCCATAGCCACCATGTGGGTCCTGGGAGTCGAACCTGGGTCTGCTGCAAGAGCAGTCAGTGCTCTTAACTGCTGAGCCATCTCTCCAACCCCAATTTAATTTTTTAAATATTTTATTTTTTAAGTGTATTACCTGTATGTGTATGTAAGTGTGCTCATGACCTGCAGCGCTCTTGGAGGTCAGAAGAGGGAGTCAGATCCTCTGGAACTGGAGTTATAGACAGTGGTTAGCAGCCATGTGGGTGCTGGGAATTGAACCTGGGTCCTCTGCAAGAGCAGTCAGTACTTTTAACCACTGAGCCATCTCTCCAGCCTGATGATTTAACTTTTAGACAAGGTTTTCTTATATTGCCCTGATTGGCCTCGAACTCTTGATCAGCCTGCCTCAGCCCTCAAGTGCTAAGATCACAAGCATGTGCCACCACGACCAGGTAGTGAACAATATTTTTTTAAGACATCTAAAGCATAGAAGTCAATCTGTGTGACAGTCCCCTCCTCCCCTTTAGCAAAAGTCTATGCCAAACACCTGGCTGTTCCATGTTCCCCTATTCCCTACACTGGCACCAGTCTAAAGGCTCACAAGCAAACACGCCATAAGGGCTGGTTGGGATGACTGTCACCAAATTGTTTATGACATTGGCAGGTACTTGGCCTCTCCTCACCTGGGAAGGAGGGGGATTGGTGGAGATTAAGGCAAAAGCAGTTCTCCTCACTTTATAGCTGAGCTGTTTGATGATCTGTTCTTAAGCCACTGAGGGTCAGGCTGGAGGCCCTCTCAGGGCTCCCTCCTACAGACCCTATGGCTCTGGTGTCCCAGTTGGAGTGTACATTGAAGCCGTCACTAGATGTCAGGGCAAAGAGCCTAGGTCCTGGGGATCCTGAGGTAACTGGGCCAGGCTGCCCAGCAGCAATGCTCTACCCACAATTCCTAGTCCCTGGCGTCTAGTCTCCCTGGTCCTGCCTCATCCCCTCAGGCAGGCGTTTCCTGTTGATAAGAAGCTCAGTTATAAACACTGATAAAGAGATGGAGAAAGGAAATTGACAGGCTTGGGTATAAGGGGAATTTTTGTGATCCTTTTCTACATCCCATCCTTCTCTGCATACCACCTCCCTCCAACTGCTTCCCAGAACTGAGCAGAAAACATGCCCCCACTGTCACACTGGGCCCTACTTTGGAGTTTCCAGGAATTTAGCCCCAAAATTTACATAGTCCTTAGAAGCAGGCCCTGGCTCAGCCTGGACTGGGCGAGGAACTTGGAGGCAGGAAGCACTGGGTGCTCGGGTCTCCAAGTCCAGGGGAGAAGAAGGAGGCACAGGAAGGATGGGTCAGCACAGGTTGGCTTGCATTTGCACCTTCCCTCCCTTCTGCCTATTCCCATAGGCCTGAATCCAAGTTGTGGATCCGTGGCTGGATGGTCTATAATTAGTGGATTTTCCCATCATTTTATTCTTAGGATTACTAATGGAAAATCTCATTAATTTTGATTTTACTAATTTGGAAACTATGATCGTTCAGGACAAAAAGTGGGGCAGATGTTTAGAAAAATAAACAAGGCAAACAAGTTTTCAAGGCAGGCCCTACTGCTCTTTTAGGGTTTGGATTTGTGGAGGCCAGTTTCTAAAGCACTGTGCCTGCTGTTAAGATGACCTGCCACCAGGTGGGTGGAGGCTCAGCCTGGGCCGCTCTGGGGCTTCAAGTTGTTACAAGGTGCTACAGTTTGATGTTCAGGAATTCTTTTTCCTTCCTGCCCACAGAAGCAATTCCTTAATAAAGCAAGCAAACAGAAAGAAATGGAATAGACAGTCCTACAAGGTCAATTTTTTTTTTTTGGTCTTTTTGAGACAGGGTCTCCCTGTAGCCCCAGCTGCCCTAGAGCTCACTATGTAGACCAGGCTGGCCTTGAACTCACAGAGATCCACCTGCCTCTGCCTCCCAAGTGCTGGGATTAAAGGCGTGCACCACCACACCCAGCCAACAAGGTCAATATTTTTAAAATAACCCCAGCAGGCTGGGGATGTAGTTTTATGGTAGAGCACTTGCCTGGCATGCACAAAGCCTGGAGTTTCATTCCCAGCACTGCGAATAAAAGAAAACAAACAAAATAGACAGGAGACATCTCCTGAATTCTTAACTATTTCCAGTTACTGGTAACTAGGACTTGTTACTACCTGACCTAGGTAGCTTTCTATTGCTGTGGTAAACGAGATCGAGGCTGGGTGTGGTGGCACACACCTTTAATCCCAGGACTCAGGAGGGAGAGGCAGGTGGATTTCTGTGAGTTCAAGGCCAACCTGGTATACATAACAAGTTCCAAGCCAGCTGGGGCTATAGGGAGACCCTGTCTCAAAAAGACCAAAAAAAGGGCTGGAGAGATGGCTCAGCAGTTACTAGAATTGACTGCTCTTGCAGAGGACCCAGGTTTGATTTCCAGCATCCACATCGTGGCTAATAATAGTCTGTTAACTCCAGTTCCAGGGGATCTGATGCCTTTTTCTGACCTCTGTGGGCATTGCACGACATGGGTACACTTACACACATGCAAGCAGTACACGCATACACATAAAATAAAAATAATAATTTTTTTTTTTAAAAACACCTACCATGATCAAAACCAACTTGGGTAGGAAAAGTTTTCTCTTTCCAGTGACAATCCATCACTGAGGGAAGGAACCTGGAGGCAGGATCCCATGGGGGATCACTGCTTACTTGCTTGCTTCTGTTCTGTGCTCAGCCTGCTTTCTTATAGAGCTCAGGACCACCTGCCCAAGGATGACACCACCCACAACAGCCTGGGCCTTTCATATCACTCAACAATTCTAAAAAATGTCTCAGCTGGGTATGGTGGTTCATGCCTTTATTTCCAGCACTTGGGGAGGCAAGGCAGGCAGATCTCTGTGAGACTGAGCCCAGCCTTGTATAGACAGCAAATTCCAAGCCAGCTGGGGCTACAGGGAGATCCTGTCCCAAAAAAAACAGCAACAAGAAAGAAGAGAGAGAAAGGGAGAGGGAAGAAGTAAGAGAGAGAGAGAGAGAGAGAGAGAGAGAGAGAGAGAGAGAAAAGGAAAGCAAATGCCTCACAGACATGCTCACAGGTCAACCAGTAGAGACAGTTCCTCAATTGAGATCCCTTTTTCCAGGTGTGTCACATTGACAACAGAACCTATCCAGCACACCACCACCAAGGGCCTTCCAGTCCTGCTGCATGGCTCTCATCATATTTTTGACACTTGATGGAAGGAACAGAGAAAAGCAAAGGATTTTATCTTAGTCAAAATCTAGCTGAGATTGGCTTTGTTTTGCTTTTTAGTTGCTTCAAATTTATTTTAAATTTCACATGGAAGAAAATGTTCATTAAGGCCTAGGTCACTGTTCTCCTTATTTCAGGTTACTTGTTTCTTTATCTTGGTTTGTTGGGTGCTGGGGATGGAAACAATGGCCTCTTTGGTTACTTTTTGAATAATTTACGTATCCACAGAATTCTAAAATGTAGATGGTGAAATGCCTTCCCAGCCTTCCCATCTGTCCAGGTTCTCAACCCCCCAAAGAAACCACTAGTCTTCATTTCTTCTGTCCTTCTAGAATAGCTTTTAGTTATACAAGTAGATCTGAATATGCATTTTTGCTCCCCCATGCCTTATACAAAAGTAAGCATGCTAGGGCTGGAGAAATGGCTCAGCAGTTAAGAGCACTGACAGCAGAGGACTTGGGTTCAGTTCCCATCACTCACATGACAGCTGTGTCCATAACTCCAGTTCCAGGGGACCTGATGCCCCCTCTGGCCTCCACAAGCATGCACATGCACATAGGTGTACTTACATACATGTTGATAAAACACTCATATACATTGAAAAAAAATTTTGTCTTTTTTAAGTCTCCTTGTAGCCTCAGTTGACCTCGAACTCACTATGTAGACCAAGCTGGCCTCGAACTCACAAAGATTCACCTGCCTCTGCCTCCCAAGTGCTGGGATTAAAGGCATGTAGCACCATGCCCAGCCTCACATAAAAAAGTTTAAAGTAATCATGTTATATGCAAGACCTTACTTTTTACCTTACCATCTGTACCTTACTTTTCTCACCTAATACAGCTTGGAGATCTTTACAGACCAGTGTAGTGAACTTTCACTTCAGGTTTTTGACCACTATATAGTGTTCCATTGTTTGACTACACCATAATTAGTTAAGCAAGTTTCTGTTTTTCAGAAGTTTTGATTATTTTCAAATTTTGGCTATTTCAAGCCATACTGAATGAGTAAAGACACACACACACACACACACACACACACACGCACACACACCACTTTGTTTCATTCAATTATATCTGTAAGATAGTGTCTGAAAAGTGGGATTCCTAGTTTGAATGGCATATGAATTTGGCAGAGGCCATTTTGAAGTGCAAAGAGACTCACTCTAATAGAAAATAAGATGTAAGACACATCACAGGATAAAAGACCATGATCAGACAAGCTGACAAATGGAAATAAGTAGAGAAGTCAGAAACAGGTCCACGCACACCTGGAACAGGTGTGCCATATTCAGGACATCAAAAATGAGCAAAGTGAGCACTCTTGAGACTGGGGCAGGAGGAATGAGAATTTGGGGCCAGCCTGGGCTGCCTAGTGACTCCCTATCTCAACAACAAAACAGAACAGAACAAAAAGCATTAGTGAAGATGGTGTGTATGTGCATGCACACATGTGTATGTGCATGTGTGTATATGTGCATGTCTGTTATGCAGCAACATGAATAGATCTTTAAAATATACCATTAAAATAAGGCATGGTAGCTCATTTCTGCAATCTCAGCACTTAGGAGGCAGAGGCAGGAGGATTGCCTCAAGTTCAAGGAAAGCCAGGTCTGCATAGCGAGTTCCAGACCAGCCAAAGCTACACAGTAAGAGCCTGCTTCAAACAAAGAAAAGAAGAAACATAATTGATCAGCAAAAAGGAGACCGAAGTTTATAGCACAATGCCTTTTAAGTTTAGAATGCATACATATTCAAAACAGTACATCCTTAACTAGGATGTGCATATATTTTAGGACGAGGAGCAGCTCATTAAGAGTGCTGTGGGATGCAGGGAGCAGGATGAAAGGAGATGGGAAGGGAACTGAGAAGGAGCTGGAAAACAGTCTCTGAGAGGCTGTGCCACCTCATGTAAGATAAGGAGGTTACTACCTTGGATTCACCGGAAACGTGTGAGGAGGTGGGGGTGTGGAAGAATCCAGACCACAGAGCTGAGTCTTAACTCAACCACTCTGTGCTTATGATTCTCAACAGAACACAAAACAGAACCCTAGAGGACCCCAAGGCCCACATGCAAATTGGTTGTGAGGTATCAAGATCACATAGTACATTGGACCTGGTCAGAGCTATTGTTCCAGAAAAAATCCTATCAGCCGGGCATGGTGGCGCACACCTTTAATCCTAGCACTCAGGAGGCAGAGGCAGGCACTCTATGTGAGTTCAAGGCCAGTCTGGCCTGTATAGTGAGTTCCAGATCAGCTGGGGCTACAAGGAGACCGTCTCAAAAAGACGAAAAAAAAAAAAAGAATCATATCAGCTGGGCACAGTGGCAGGTAATCTTGGCCCTTGGGAGGTAGAGGCAAGAGGGTCAGGAGTCCAAGGTCATCCTCAGCTACCTAGAGGATATGAAACCAGCCAAGGCTAAATGAGACTTTGTGTCAAAACAAAAGTCATACCAGTGGGATACTAATCTTGCCTGTAGTCTCCCTGGCTTCTGTCCTATAGCTACATGCTACTCAGTGTCACTACCCCTTGCTCCCCAGTCCCAGGCTCCCTTATCTCCCTGGCCTCTCCCTCTGGGCAGCAGCTTAAAAGGAGAGGTTTGCACGGTAAGGCTTATATATGTGTGTATACTTCTCCAATTATATTTATTTTGATTACAACACAGCTTTTCATCCTGCACTCACTGGGTGTTCCTGTCAGATCAATACTTTAGTTAGGTCTTTTGAGAAATGAAATTTATATTCACACCCCACTGTTTCCTTAGTAACAATCTCCACCATCGGGTCTGCTCTGCAGTGGAAATGGCCTTCGGAGAGTACCTGTGCAGTGCACAGTTGCACAATCCTACCTTGGCAGAAACTGTTTTCTGATGTAGCCAGTATCTAAAAAAATTTTTAACTGCATTTAAGCAGACTTAACAAGGTCTTAAAATAGATATAAAGTGGTTTTACCCCACAAGGGGAATTCTTAAAATACTAAAGTACTGTTTTTAGGCATAGTCAAGTACTTCAGAAATACTCATTTACATTGCAAACAATTTCTATGCTAATTACAAATGGTTTTTCCCCCAACCTGTAGGTAATATTTGGTGTTTCTGTTTGTACCTGAAATGAATATAATTAATTCTTTCTTCTTTTCTTTTAAACTAATGTTCATTTACTCATTCAAAATGACCTTTCCTTCAAGCATGGTGGTACACGCCAAATTCCAGCGCTTGGGAGGGGGAGGCAGGAGGATCAAAAGTTCAAAGCCAGTCTCATCTACATAGGGAGTTCAAGGCCAACCTGGGCTACAGGAGACCCTTAGCAAAAAATAAAAAGTTTAAAAAAGGTCTTTCGCTGAGCGTGGTGGCGCACGCCTTTAATCCCAGCACTCGGGGGAGGCAGAGGCAGGTGGATCTCTGTAAGTTCAAGGCCAGCCTGGTCTACATAGTGAGTTCCAGGACAGCTGGGGCTACAGGGAGACCCTGTCTCAAAAAGACCAAAAAAAAAAAAAGGTCTTTCTACCATGCTTCCAAATTTGTACTTTTATTGTATTTCAGATGAGAATTGAGGAAAAAACACAAACAGACATATCATAGCTATTTCAAAAAGAGCGTTGTGACTCTCAGCTCTTTGAATACATTTCAAGCATTCTGAACTCCCACAACTGAAACACCCCACACTGATTTTATTTTGAAAACTGAAGCCACAAGATGCCCTCAGATACAGGAACCAAACCTCAAAAAACCTCACCCCACTCTTTTTTTTTTTTTGAGATAAGGTCTTCCTATCTATGTTGTTTGGACTGACCTAGACCTCTTGGGCTCCAGTGGTCCCTTGTCCCAGCCTGCTGACAGTGGTCCCATCTTTCACAGCTAGGCTCCTCCCTCCTGTGACACTTCATCCTTCTGACTGACTCCTCAACACAGTTTCCTCTTTTGAGTCTTTCCCACCAGTGGGTAATTGCTCCAGGACAAAAACTCTCAAGCCCACTCCCCTATACCCCCCATCTCTCCTCCTCCCTCCTGTTCCCTTTTATGGTCACATTATCGGAAAAGTGTCTGCCTGCTCACTCCCTCTCACTCCTCAACCCACTGCCTTCTAGATTTGCCATGGAAACTGATCTCTTGGAGGTTACCACTGGCCTCCTTGTTGCTAAATCCAGCAGACCCTTCTCAGCCCTTCCATATTTAGCACTGCTGACCACGCCCACCCCTGGCTTCCCCAACACAGACTGCAGGTCTCCATTTCCCCCTTTGCCCATCTGCTCAATGCCAGCATTCACAGCATCCAGGCTGGGTCCACTTCTGCACAGCCTTCCTGGGTCAGCTCACCACAACTTAGCATTAATGCTCATAAATGATCTTCAAATCTATGCGTTTGTTTTTGCTTTTTGAGATAGGGTCTCTTGTGGCCCAAGTTGGCCTCAGCACTATGTAGCTGAAGATGAACTTGAAGTCCTGATTCTCCTGTCTCTCTACCTGTGGAGTGCTGAGATTATAGGGGTATACCACTATGCCCCATTTATGTAGCACTGGATATCAACCCTAAAGCTTTATGAATCCTAGTATACCAACTGAGATACATCCCCAGATCCCAAATATGGCTGGACCCAGCCTCCCTCCTGAGCTTCAGCTCTCCAGACTCTTTACTCCTTCTGGATGGCTTCTTGGCATGATTGTGTCTGACACAGATCTCCCCCCACCTGTTCCAACCCCTACCTGGGAATGGTCTTCTTAGTCCAATACCTCTCTCCATCACATCTCTGCTCCTAGGTCCCAGCACTCTCTCCTAGGTCAGGGATCCCTATTCCTGTTCTCACTTATCTTGATCCATCCAGCTCATCCTTACCCTACAGCTGAGGGTACCTAACCCTAAAGCCCATCTAAACTAATGCATGTCATCTAATGCATGTTACTATCCCCAAGCAAAAGTATGAACTCCTTGCTAACAGGCCCTTCTCGCTTGATCTGACCTGGCCTGCATCTTGGGCCCCAGCTCCCTCCACAGCCCTCCCTCCTCAAGCTCCGGGCCCATTGAACTGCTTTTCCACTCCTTAGCTCCTTTTGCCTCCAGGCCTTTTTACAGACTGTCCCTTCTGTCTGGGATATGCTTAGCCTGGCTAACTGGCACTCATCAGTAAACATGTAGGTGGTAGAGTGGACCTTGGAGGGAGGCAGGTGTGGGTCTGAATTCCAGCTCTGTAGTTTCTAAGCTGTATAAACGTAAGCCTGTCAGCCAGTCGCTCTGAGCCTCCGGGTCATCTTCCATAGAAAGGGGTATAACAACATCTGCAATGCTTTACATGGAGTGATATTTGTTTATGGTATTTTACTTTTAGAAATATTTTATTTATTATTTTTATGTGTATGAGTGTATTGCCTGCGTGTATGTGAGTGCACCCGTGTCATGCAATGCTACAGAGGTCAGAAGAAGACTTCAGATTTCCCTGGAACTGGAGTTAAGGATGCTTTGTAGCTGCCATGTGAGTTCTGGGAATTGAAGCTGGGTCTTCTGCAAGAGCAGTCAATGCTCTTAACCACTGAGCCATCTCTCCAGCCCTTATGGTATTTATTTTATGTGTATGGGTCTGTGTGTGTGCCTGGGTATATGCATGTGTATCATATGAATGCAGAGGCCTGTGGAGGCCAGAAGAGGGCTTTGTATCCTGTGGAACTAGAGTTATGGACAATTTGAGCCACTGATGTGGGTGCTGGGAACTGAGCCTGGATCCTTCTGCAAGAGCAGCAAGTGTTCTTAACCGCTGAGCCAGCTCTCTAGCCCTTGACATATATTGATTTTTCAGCCTGCACACTACCCAGCTACACTCTGCCCCTTCTTCCCTATCCATATATAAATGGCAGTTCCCTAGAAGTCATATAAACAGCATAGCATGACATAGCCCACCCTCACAGGCAGCTGGGCCTAAGGCTGGCACCTGACCCAAGCTGGACTATTACTCCCTATCTCTCAAACTAGACACTGGAGTCCAGAGAGCATCACACTGGCCTCTTTTCCTGTGTGGCTACCTTGACTACTGACCCGGTGGCTGGAGAGCAGAGAAGGCAGGTCTGAATGGTATACTGAAGTAGATGGACAGACGAAGCAGAAGCCCAGAGAGGGAGAGGCTGCCAACACTGAGAGGATCTTCAGCATTTGACATCCTTGCTCCAGTGACTGACTGAAGCCAGCTGCACTGTGCTGTGAGAAACCCCTGCATTCCTACACTGGGGGAAGGGGGGCAGGCATGACATGGTTCTCTAGATTTCAATGAAGTTCTCAGTGATTTACCTATCTTGTAAAACAATCATTGTTGAGGCTGGGATGTAGCTCAGTTGGTAGGGTGCACAAAGCGCACACAAATCCCCAGGTTCAATCCCCAGCACTCCACACCTGTGAGCCCAGTACTTGCAAGGCAGAGGCAGGAAGATCAAGAGTTCAAGGTCATCCTCAGCTACATAGTGAGCTTGAGACCTGGGCTACTTTGAGACCTTGCCAAAATCATTGTGAAAATTAAAAGAAATGAGCCAGGCATGGTGGCTCATGCTTATAATCCCAGCATTTGGGGGACAGAGGCAGAAGGAAGGCTACAAGTTTGAAGCCAGGCTGGTCTACACAGTGAGTACCAGGCCAGACTGAGACATAGAATGAGACCATCTTAAACCAGACGTGGTGGTGCACGCCTTTAATCCCAGCTCTCTGGAGGGAGAGGCAGGCAAATCTCTGTGCGTTCAAGGATAGCCTTGTCTACATAGCGAGTTCCAGGCCAGCTGGGGCTAAAGGGAAACCCTGTGTCAAAAACCAAAAAAACAAAAAAACAAAAAAAAAACAAAAAACAAAAAAGAGTGAGACCTGTCTTAACATAATTTAAAAAAATTATTTTATTATTTTTATGTGTATGCGTGTATTGCCTGCATGTAGGTAAATGCACCCATGTTGTGCAATGCCCACGGAGGTCAAAAGAGGCTGTCAGATAATTTTTTTTAAAGAAAATTAGAAATGAGGTATTTCCATATACAGTAGATGGTGATAAATGGTGACAGGTACTTAAATGAATCAGTGAGGCAGGCACAGTGAGGAAGGGAACGGAAACTGCGGCCACTTCTTTGTAACGGCTTCAGTCCCTCCCTTGCTTTCTCCTCTGTTCTTCCCTCCTTCCTTTCTTTCTTTCTTTCTCTCTCTCTTTCTCTCTCTGTCTTTCTCTTCTCTCTCTCTTTGATCCCAGTCTGGTTTCAAACTCCTAGGTGATCTTTCTCACCTCAGCCTCCTAAGTGCCAGAACTATGGGTAGGCACCAGCGTGTCTGTCTGTTTGTTTGTGCCAAGGTCTTGTGCAGCCCAGGCTGGCCTTGAACTCTATCTAGCCAAGGACAGTTTTGAACTCCCAGTCCTCCTGCCTCTACCTTATAAGTACTGGGATTACAAGAGTAAGCCACCATGCCCCACTTGGCTATATATGTTTTATTGAAAAGGTACTATCCTTTGAAAAAAAGGGAGAAAACTGCACATGATCCACCCCACAAAATGGAAGCCATTTACTTCATGGCATACTTACAATATATACATACCATTGTGTTGCACATTCCATTTTGTGTCTGGTATTTTTCACTTAGCATATCATAAACATTTAAATATTTCTACAGAGTTTCTAATCATTGTAATGACTGTATAATATTTAAAACAGTTTATTATGTAATTTATAAAGCCATATCATATATATGTGATTTCTTTTTTTCTAGCATAAATCATGTTGCAGCATCTAATTTTCTGAATAAGGTTATTTTCATTTAGCTTTTGCTGATTGTTTTAATCATGAAAGTGGTATATAGTCATCTTTGAAAATGTTGATGACAAGCGGGGCATGGTGGCACACACCTTTAATCCCAGCACTTGGGAGGCAGAGGCAGATAGATTTCTGTGAGTTCCAGGTCAGCCTGGTCTACACAGTGAGTTCCATGACAGCTGGGGCTACAGGGAGACCCTGTCTCAAAAAGACAAAAAAGAAAGAAAGAAAGAAAATGTTGATGTTGATGATATACTCAAGAAGAAATTTTATCCGAATGAGAATTCCTGTAAACATTTTGCTATATATCTTTCCAGCTCTCTCTTTCATGTATAATTTTAGATTATACTGTAATATTTTGTTTTATTTTTTAAAAATATTTAACGCCAGGCATGGTGGCGCACGCCTTTAATCCCAGCACTTGGGAGGCAGAGGCAGGCAGATCTCTGTGAGTTCAAGGTGAGCCTGCTGTACATAGTGAGACAAAAAAAAATTTATTTATTATTTTTATTTTATGTGTATGAGTGTCTTGGCTGCATGTGAGTGCTCTCGTGTCATGCAAAGGACGGTTCGTAGCCATACTGTGCATGTTTTGTAACCTGCTTCGCCCTACCCTAGCTGTACATTACAAACATACTTTTTTATCACTAATTTTGTGTGTGTACTTGGGATTAAACCCAGGGTCTTATGGATATTAAGCACCAGTGTTAAGCATGAGCCCTGTTTCTGAGCTCCAACTCCAGTCCCCATTAAAAACTTTTCTGCAAGTCTTCAGAAGACTGTATTTAGGAACAGTTCTCTGTGAATACTGACTGGTTTCCACAATGGTGCTGTTGCAGATGACCCTATGAAGACATTCTCAAGTCACAGCGCCAGGAACATGTCTGCTTCCAGTGTTTCCTGAGGATGAATTTCCTACAATCAGAGTTACAGGGTCAGGAAGCATGTGGAGCGCGTTGGGGCAATGCTTAGGTATGGAATTAAGAGATCTGAGCTTAACTAGGTGTGGTGGCACACCTTTACTCCCAGCACACAGGAGGCAAAGGCCTGAAGATTTCTATGAGTTTGAGGCCGGCCTGGTCTATAGAGAGAGTGCCAGGTCAGCCAGGGCTACATGGTGAGCCCCTACTTCAAAGAAAATCAAAAACAAACAAAAAAGAGGTCTGGATTTATGAAATTCTTTCAGGTGCCTGCTGTATTGCTGTTCCATTCCTTCAAAACAAGACAAATGCTGTCTTGCTTTCAGTAGTGGAATTTTAGCAGGGAATGGTGGGCTAACTTTTTGTGTTCTTAGAATGTCACCCCCCTCATAGAGAGTCGGATAGCATGTACCTGGCTCTGGGGACCAGCTCTTGGTACCCTCCATTCCTCACATTGCTTCCCTGCAGTCCCCAGCTTTTCCAGGCAATGGCACAAGATGAAAAGATTTACCCTCCTTTTTACTGGCTGCAAGACTCCAAAAGTCACTTGGGCGTCTGAGGCCTCAGTTTGCTCATCTCTCATTCAAAGCTAATTGTACCCATTGTGCATGTGTTTCCTTATTGTCTTGAAGATGAAGAGGGGCAGGAAATCAAATCTAAAATCCTGTTCTAAGGCCTGCATTTGTTCAGCCCAACAGTAAACAATGGTGCTCAATACTGGGCCCCATCTTTGAAATGAGGAGAGAGAAGGACAGCAAGGAAAACTAGGCATGGTCGATTGCCTGTAATCCCAGCATTCAGGAGATGGAGGCAGAGGATCAGGAGTTCAAAGCCAGACTCAATTACATAGTGAGTTAGAGATCAGCCTGAGCAACAGGAGCCCCTGTCTAGAGCAAAACAAAACAAAATGAAGAAGAGGAGGAGGAGGGGGAAAGGGAGGGGTAAGGGGAGGGGAACAGGGGTGGGGAAGAAATGGCGCCAGAGAGGTTTGAATCAGGGAATTTCATCTACCCAGTCCTGGCTCCTCACTTAGAGGCCCACTGAGCACTAGGCAGCAGGTGAGGTATGCGGGAACCTCCCCAGACAGACAGCCCCCAATGGCTGGCTCTGTTCTGGAGTTGTAATAGTTAGCCCTCTATTGTAGTGGCTGCAACAGCAGTGGTGGGATTCTTTGGCTTTAATCAACAAGCCCTTTCTCCCCCAAAGCGAGGCAGCCTCTGTAGGTTCCCATGACAACAGCACGCCTGGGAAGGACCAGCTTGGGGAAAAACCAGATTTTACTGTAAGGAAAAAAACTGGCCAGAAGCCACAAGCAGGGCAAGCTGGGACAGGAGCTATGCAGTGGGATTGGGTCTGGGACACAGAGGTATGAGTACCAGCTCTGTGCTAGGCACTATGGCACAATAGACAGCATTAAATGTGTTGTGTATATATCGACTACTTGAGCCTGAAGAAGTAGGTGCATTGCTCTCCCTGCTCTGTGAGTGAGAATGGAGTTATGGAGAGGTTTACAACTGGCTCTTTGACTGCAGTTCTGGCATTTTTTGGCCTCTCAGAAATCATAAGAGTCATCTCTATAGTCTTTGGCAATTGGTAAAGGACAGTCTCATCCTATTCTCACATACATTTTGCAAGAGTAAAAATCATTATTTCTATTTTACAGAGGAGGAACCAGAAGACCTAAGCGGCTCAGTGATGGGCCCCAAGTCACACAGCTAACAATAGAGCTGAGATTTGAATCAGATCTGTCTACATCAAAGGTCATGGTCTTTCTTCTACTGTTTCCTGAAAACATATCTGCAACTTTATACTTTCCTGAGAATACATTTGCCCATAAGCCTGGGCAAGGGGCATGACTGGTTAGGATAGCTTTAGGAGGGTGAGTAAAATATACTTACGTACCTTTAATGCTGTGCCAACCCTTCCCCAACCCATATACATTAGTGCATGCACACACACATGCGTGTGCACATGCTCCCAGAGGCAGAAATGCAGGCCCTGGCAGGATGACACTGTCCCCTCCCAGACAGGAGTGGGCCCGCCTACTCACACAGGCTGGCAGGTGAGCCTGCCCCCACCTGTTTGTCTCATCTGGGAGAGGCTTCTCCCAGGCCTCCCTCCCCTGACCAACCCATATACATTAGTGCATGCACACACACATGCGTGTGCACATGCTCCCAGAGGCAGAAAGGCAGGCCCTGGCAGGATGACACTGTCCCCTCCCAGACAGGAGTGGGCCCGCCTACTCACACAGGCTGGCAGGTGAGCCTGCCCCCACCTGTTTGTCTCATCTGGGAGAGGCTTCTCCCAGGCCTCCCTCCCCACACCAACTCTTTCTATATAATCAGGCTGGAGTTTCCCAAGGGAGGAGAAACTTCCGGAGGTGTGTGAAACCACTTGAACTTTTGGGACTCTTCTTTCTAAGCAGAATGGAGATTCTAAACATCAGAGTTGGGGGCCTAGCTACTTGGTGGTAGGGAAGACTCTGTCATCCCTAAAGGGTACTTCCCGTACTGTTCTAGTATTTAACACATTTTATTACCTGCACTCTGATTTGACTATTTTGGGGATGACTGCCTGTGTCCTAAAGTTCCCCATTCCTATGGCAAGTGTAGTGGCTTTTGGTCTAAATTTTTTATTGCATCTCTGCTAGACTAGTCCATATTTTCAACTGGCAACCTACCTCTAAGGTCTTAAAGTAAGATCTTCACCTTTGCAAAAAGATAGTTATCCCTGGTACTGGAGACATGGCTTAGCAGTTAAGAGTTCTGTGCTGTTCTTGCAGAGGACCTAGGTTCGGAGGCTGACAACCATCCTTAACTCCAGTTCCAGGGAATCTGATGTCCTCTTCTGGATTCTGCATTCATTTTATGAATGTGGTGCACTTACATGTAGGCAAAATACTCATATACATAAAATAAAAATAAATCAATTTAAAAAAAGAAAAAGATAGTGATCCCATGGGATCGAGCCTGTGGCTTCACCCTAAAAGGCAGAAACTAAAGATACACACATACATGCACATACATACACATAGACACAAGATACAAATACACATTTATATTTTCCTCTTAGGGTAGGTTGGGGATAGAAACCATGGCCTCATGCATGCTAGGCAAGTACTCTACTCTGAAGGTGTATACTGGGTGGTCTAAAGACATCTATAGAATCACAACTCCCCACCTCTACAGAAAGAAAGGAGGTAACAGAAGCTCTCAAGTCCCACTGAGAGTCTGCTTGGCTGGCGGCTACAGGAGGATATTCAGGAAACTTTTGCATTTTGGCTTCCGTCCTCTGGGTCCTTTCCTGTCAGTCTAACCGTGGTCTCCTGTCCTTGGAGACAACCCAAAACCGTAAGAAGAGAAGGGGTTTGGGCACCCCAACTTCCTCCAGCCTTTAGCAGCCCCTGTCATGCATGCAAACCTATTTCTGTTCTGAGTCACACTGCAAAAAGCTGACTAGTGCCTGGCACGTGCGACAGTCCCCAATGTGCCACTTGAGTAGAAGCGATCTTTGCAGCATGGGTCCACAAGACAGCAAGGGCCACCAAAGGGAAGCGGGCACGGGGAGGGCTGTGCGCTCAGGGAGAAGACTTAGAAGGCAAGGGAGGTGGGGGCTGACAGAGAGAGGGAGCGGGGAGGTCAGAGTAGGGGACCACAGTCAAAGTAAGTCAGTGTCTTGCCTGCTTCCCCCTCGCTGTCCTGAGTATCTGAGAGCCGGCTTTCTGCCTGCCCAGCACAGGCCCGCGCTGGGCCTGTAGTAAGAGCTGGCTAGGGCAAGCGGCGATGCAGGCGAGATGACGGCTCAGCCCTCAGTCTGCGAAGTTCAGACTTCTGTCTCTCCCACCCCCTGGGAGTTTCATAAATAAACCCCTGGACCTGTTCCAAGAAGAATTTCAAGGCTTCTCGGCGTGTGCTGTGTTTCCCGAAACACAGCAATTGCCCAGGGTGCCTGGTGTGCAAAGTCCTAAGCAACCAGTGGAGAGGAATGAGGGCTTGGGCATGGCAAAGGCAGAGGTGAATCAGCCAGGTCGGACCTGATCAGGCTGGACCTGGGAGGGCCGGGAAAGCAGCAGTCAAGGGCGAGATGGCGGTTTGAGCCCAGGCTCTGCAGCTGGCCGCTGCTAACCTGGCTCCCCAGACACTTTGTCTGCCCCAGGCTCAGACTGCCCAGCTTTCTCTCCCCCACCCTGGGCTTTGGTCTTAAACACTTTTCCCCCTCTCCCCGCAACACAATGTCAGAGTTGAGAGTAGAGGGAGGACTCCAGGGCATCTTCTAGAGCAGCAGGGAGTGTGAGGTCAAGCAGGAAACAGGGTGGGAGGAAGAGGATGGAGGTTTGAGAAGACAGGATGAGCCAGTGTCTGGGTGTGTATCAAGGTGACAAGGCCAGTCATCATGTGGGGCATCCGTGTGGGTAGCTGTGATCATGACACCAAAGGATGCGTTGGTATGACCAGTTTGGCAAGGAGAAGGTGCCTTTCCCCTCTAGCCTGTGAACTCCTGGAGGGTGAGTGTTAAGAGCTTTAGCCCTACTCATTCCCAGGACCTAGGCCAAGGCCTGACTCATGAACATTCAATACATATTCCAAGGATAAATAAATGATAGGTCAATATATGGATTTGCTAGAATACAAAGTAGATGCAATAAGAATAATCCGGCTTCACATGGCACGTATGGTTATAGGTGCTCTGAAGCTAGAAAATTCCATCAACCGAGCATGAACCAAATGCTGGGAAAGAAAAGGAAGGGACTCTGCTGCCCGGGTGGGTTTATGGTTTACGACAGGTCTGGAGAAGACAGATAAGTACACAGAGGAGGAGGGGGGGCTTTGGAGGAGTCAAGTGTCTGTCTTGGGCTGATAGAATTTTATGACTTGGTAGGCTGGCCGGCTCTTGGCTCTTACGCTGCAAGAACAAAGACATTCAAATAGAGGACATAAAAAGGGAATTTCCTGGGGAGACAGATGAGAATCTCAGAGAACTTTGCAGTGTAAAATCCAGGCAGATCCCATGGATCTAAGGACATGGGCTGGGTACTACCTAACTACAGGATGAGGCTAGAAGGGTGCTTGAACAGACACACCTAGGAGATAGAGGACATAAAAAGGGAATTTCCTGGGGAGACAGATGAGAATCTCAGAGGACTTTGCAGTGCAAAATCCAGGCAGATCCCATGGATCTAAGGACCTGGGCTGGGTACTACCTAACCTGCAGGATGAGGCTAGAAGGGTGCTTGAACAGACACACCTAGGAACCCACCCCACTGAGCCTCTCTCCATACTTCTCTGCTGGTTCACCCTGGCCCAGGGTCACTTCCAAGTCACGTGCAAGTAACTTAGTTTTTTGTTTTTTGCCTTCTTAGTTCAAATATTCACAAGAGAGCAGTTAAGTAGTTCGGCTAGTCTATGTGTTGCTTTCCCTTGGTCCATCTGTCCAGCTCTGGTACCATTAGTTATGGCCAGAAGGCAGACTATGCTGGGGTAGCAGGTGAGAGTGACAGGCTCTAGAGATCCACGGAGGAGGGAAACTTTAAGTGAGGGATTTTAGTGAGGGAGAAACCAGGACAACAGAGAAGCTGTCAGAATAGGTGTTCACTGAATGACCCAGGCTGTGGCTCAGTTCCTCATCTCTACAGTGGGATGACTATAACCTTCCTTCTGGGTGGTTATAAAGACAAATAAATAACTTGGGTGAAGTTCTAAAGAGAGCTAGAATTCAGTCTCTGGGTACTATCTACAAGTAGGGGATCAGCCTGGATGGGTAGTAAGGTCTTAATAGCCAATTTGAGCACTGTCCCTGGACAAGATAGTGTTCTCCTCTGAGCCTCGGTTTCTCCACTGCAAAATCACAGGTTCAGACTTAAAGTCTTTTAATTCTCTTCTAGGTTTAGTACTTCATGCTTCCGCAACAGAGAGGCTGCATGCTCTGGAGAAGACAGCTGACTAAGTGCAGGAGGCTTTTTAAATTTCATTTAATTAATTAATTTCATGTGTATGATGTTTTGCCTGCATGCATGTAAGTACACCATGTGCATTGCCTCCAGAGGCCGGAAGAGGGTGTCAGATTTCCTGGTACCAGAGTCATGGTAGCTGACATGTGGGTTCTGGAAACTAAACATTCCAGGACTTTGGCAAGAGTAATCAGTGCTTTTAACCACTGAGCCATCTCTCCAGCCCCAGGGCACTTTCTTGAGACATGGGTATGTGATAGTTCCTGGGACACTGGAGAAGACTGGCCAGAAGATAAGGAGGTTATGATGCTAGTAGTACCAGAGTATTGTCAGGGTCTAGAGTGTCGGTGAGGGCATGGAGAAGAAGCCAGGCAGAAACTCTGAGGTTTACAAAAGGAGAATGACCAGGAAACCAACCCTGTTTGGCCACTGGGCATGCTCAGGTAGAAACTCAAGTATGAATCATCAAGGCTGAGGGCACAGGGCCTGTTTTCCAAGGAGGCACTGGGGTGGAACAAGGTCAGTTGTGAGGGTTGGAGGAAAAAAGACAAGCCTGCCTCTATAGTCCTGTGGTAGCCTCTCGGGTAGAGAGGGAGCAAAGAGAGCCTGGGAAGGTTCTCTTCAGGAACACCAACACTCAGCACCATCCTGTGGGGACTACTGTGCACAAACTGCAGGCTGCTGACTGTATGAGGTACCTGACACCAAGTGGGGTCTTTAGGATTCTCAGGCTCACAGTCTCTCTAACTAGTCCCCACTTCAGCTACTTAGGCACATCACATTCAAGTTCTTTGCATTGTCTGACTAGCCCTCTCTCTGCTTCCCTCAACAGTCATCTGCCCAACAACTCCTATGCACTCATCCTCCAGCCCCCCCTTTTCTGGCTCTAAGGGACTCATTTTCTGCCCTTACCCTAAGCTAATGAATACTTTCCAAAGAAACTGTACTATCAGAGGGGGTTTCTGTGATATCTTTATTTTGTGGTCCTGGCTGGGTGGTGCCACTTTGACATTCTTTCTGCTTTTCTCTACCCCTGGATCTCACTCTCGTTCTCCATAGTGGCTTTTATAAAGCCTTTCCACTCTCTTCAAGCACACCCTCCATAAGCCATCCATTCCTGCAAGCAAATGGTACCTGACTGAGAACATTAGGCTGAGCCCCTAGTGCATATGAATCTTTTTGTTCACCTTCTTCCTCTACTATCCGAGGAGGTCACTCTCTCTCCTTCTGGCCTTTGTACCCTGCATCCCAATCCCAGACTCTTATCTACCTTGGGCTCTGGCCCTGGCACTTACTCCTTCATCTTCCTGTATGCTTGAACTCTTCTTGGCTCCTTTCTACAGGTATGCTAGTATTTGAGATTCTTATACAGAATTCAATACAGTCTCCTTTTCTTGCTCTTGTCCAGTCCATTTTTTTTTTTTTGAGACAGAGTCTCTCTGTAGCCCCAGCTGGCCTGGAACTTACTATGTAGACCACAGAGATCTTCCTACCTCTGCCTCCAGAGTGCTGAGATTAAAGGCGTGTGCCTTTAGTTTAATTTTCAACCACAACTGGCTTGAAAATCTTTATTTTTAAATAGGATTATTTAGTCCATTTACATTTATTGTAATCATGGATATGTCTAAATTTTTTTTATCTTCTTGAGACAGGGTCCCCTGTAACCCCAGCTGGCCTGGAACTCACTATGTAGACCAGGGTAGCCTCAATCTCACAGAGATCCTTCTGCCTCTGCCTCCCAAGTGTTGAAACTAAAGGCATGAGCCACCACACCCAGACTGAATTTATTTTTATTATTTTCTTTCTATTTATCCCATATTACTATTGCCCTTTTATTTACTTTCTTGCTTCTTTGTATTTTTTAAATTATACTTTACTTATTTTTGTTTTATGTATGAGTGTTTTGCCTTGCATGTGTATAAGTGTGCCACATGCATGCAATGCTTGCCCAGGCCAGAAGAGGGTGTTGAATCCCCTAAAACTGGAGTTAAGGACAGGCATTGGCACCATATGGGTGCTGGGAACTGAACCAGGGTCCTCTGGAAGAGCAGCCAGTGCTCTTAATCGCTGAGTCATCTCTCTACCTGCCCCACCCCCCCCCCCCCCCCCCCCCGCAATTGTTTTTTCTATTTCTCCATTCCCTTAACCTGGAAGTTATACAATCAATTTCTACTAGTGAATATCTGTGTACAATATACATGAATTAATAAATCACTTGCATGTTTGTTTAACTCATTTCAAAAGGCATTTTTCTATAAGTATAAAATTCTAATTTGATTTATTTTCTCTAAGTTCTATTTGGTTATGTGGTTTTAGGCTTTTTTTCCCCCTTTTTTACTATATTTCTTGTAATATTAACTATGAGAGTCTCTTATAGCCTGAGTTGAGGGTTAGTTCCTTTAGAGAATTCTTCCTTCCTTTAGGGACTACCATGAAACATGACAGACCCTGGGTTATTTGAATCTAAATAATGTGTAGTTTTCCAAACTATCCAGATAGGATGGATTGGGAATGCAAACAAACCATGGAGCCAGCTCTCATTGATGAATTCTCAGGGAAGATTTTATTTCCCCCATTCTTAACCTACCCAAGTTCAAGGCAGGTAATTTTTCTGTGGTCTCCTAGAAGACTGAATTCTTTATAGTTGGTCCTTAGATTAAATGTATTACCTTCTGTGGGTCAGAGCTCCATGCAGAGGGTCTCTTGGACTCCACACTTTGGATGATCTGGGTTTTGTTTTTTGTCTCCTGCAAATAGAAAAACTTCAAATTTACTTAATGTGCAAATGTTCTCAAGGTGAAAAGTGGTCATCTGGTTTCCTTTCTTCTTAAGTATTGGTTTGTTTTATGGTGCTGGGTGTTGTGGTACTTTTCCTAGGAAGCTGATTTCTATACACCCCAGATAAAGAGAACAATAACAAACTAGAGATTCTAACCCAGTTTAGCTTGATGAGCCAATGAGTTTATTGGGGTTACTTTAAGGAGCTGGGTGACTGCATCCCTGAAAAGCCCCACCCCAGTGTAGGAAATAACTCCCAACAGCTGCCTCATTTCAGCTCCCTGCACAACTACCAGCCACTTCACTGGAGTCTCCTCTCCCTCAGCAATTGTTTATTGCTTTTATAACCCCAGGGAGGGGCCTTGTGAGTCTACTAATTTGCAAGCTTCCTTAGTCTTGTGAACCTTCCTTCTTCATCCAGGAGGGAGTGTTTCAATTCAGTAGAAACAGCTAGCGTTGGAACCCAGGGCATGATGGGTAAGCAACTCTACCACTAAGCCACTTCTTATCCTGTTCTCGGTTTTTCAGTTAAGTTGTCTTCACTTTCTTACTAGTTTATTGAGCATTTGGAGTTGTTTTCATCATGAGGTTGCCTCAAAGTATCTACTGGCTTGAAGAAAATTTCAGTCTCTCCAAGTCTCTCTCTCTCTCTCTCTCTCCCCCTCCCTCCCTCCCTCCCTGAGACAGGGTCTCCCTGTAGCCTCCACTGGCCTGGAATGCACTATGTAGGCCAGGCTGGCCTCAAACTCACAGATCCACCTGCCTCTCTGCCTCTGGAGTGCTGGGATTAAAAGCATTCACCATCACGCCAGACCTATAGCCAAATTCCTTTAAAGAAAAGATGACATTCAAGTCTTCTTAAACTTCTGTCTCCCATTCACAGGAAGCCCTTCCATCCATCCTCCACTGAGTCTTCTCAGGTAGAAGTCACCAAAGGGCTTACCTCATCACCCCTGGTTCTCACCTCATTCCACATTAGGACCCTGAAGACCTCACAGAAGCATCCCCTGCCTTTGTTTCCACAATTGTGTTGTCTTTAGATTCTTTTCCCACTTCTCTAACAGTTGCTTTTCTCTGCTCTTTTCTGTCACTGTTGCTGTACTTCCAGAATTCTCATACTCCATTGAGTCGTTTAAACAGCTATGATGTGTTGACTTCCAAATCCATATCCCCAATGCCTACATGATACCTGTCAAACTCAGTATGTCTGACAAGGATCTCATTTTCTCCTCCCAAACCGATCCTTCCTATTGTGCTAAATGAAGCTTCCATGTGCCTGTCCAGTTAATCCAGGAATCATTTCCAGCCATCCCCTCTTCACTTCCCACAAGCAATCTTTTCGTTTCCACCTCTTTAAAGTCTCTTGAATCTATTTTACTTTTCCACTTCCACTGTTGCTGCCTAGGATCAGCCTCTCCTGTCTTGTCTGAGCTATGGAAACTGCCTCCTCTTCAATTTCCTTACTACCAAGCATCTTCTACATCAAGTTCAAGTTCACCTGAATTATTAGTAAAGTGATTTTGGCGGGGGGGGGGGGGCTTTTTGAGAAAGCTGTAGCCCCAGCTGGACTGGAGCTCACTATGTAGATTAGTCTGGCCTTGAACTCACAGAGATCCGCCTGCCTCTGCCTCCTGAGTGCTGGGATTAAAGGCCTGCACTACCATGCCCAGTCTGTGATTTTCTTTTTTAAAAAGATTTATTTTGGGGCTGGAGACATGGCTCAGCAGTTAAGAACACCGACTGTTCTTGCAGAAGACTTGGGTTCAAATCCCACCATCCACATGACAGCTAACAACTGTCCATAACTCCAGTCCCAGGGGATCCGACAGCCTCTTCTTCCTCAGCGGGCATTACACGATACGAGTGCACTTACCTACATGCAGGCAATACATACATACACATAAAATAAAAATAATAAATAAAATATTTTTTTTTGGTCTTTTTGAGACAGGGTCTCCCTGTAGCCCCAACTGTCCTGGAACTCACTATGTAGGCCAGGCTAGCTTTGCACTCACAGAGATCTGCCTGTCTCTGCCTTCCGTGTGCTGGGATTAAAGGCGTGAGCCACCACTCCCCACTATTTTTATTTCTTATGTGTATGAATGTTTGGCCTGCATGTATGCAAGTGTACCACATGTATGCAGTGCCCATGGAGGCCAGAAGAGGGGTTTACTAGGAATTGAATCCAGAGCCTCTGCAAGAGCAATCAGTGCTCTTAACAACTAAGCCATCTTTCCAGCCCCCAAAGTACTCTTAAAACACCAGTCTGATCACTTGACCTGCCCAGTTAGAATCCTTCCAAACACTCTGGAGGAAAGTCCTCTGAGTGTCCTTCATGTCTGCCCATCTTTCTACCATTCATTACCTTTTGGCTTCACCAGTAGCCCTCTTTACCTAAGACCTCTGGTGCTGCCATGGAGTTACCATGCTGCTTACTTACATTCCTGTAAATGTCAAGCAAAACAATCTTCTGTCATCCCCTGGCTTGCCCCACACAGACCTTATATCTGGGGAGTATTTTGGGGTCATCTAGGAATCAACTGTAGCATGACCTCTCCCTGGCCTTTCCTGAACTCTTCAGCTTTTCCCTGGAAAGCTGCATCACTGAAGCCCTCTGCGTGCTCCACTGACTCTGTAGGCTTGTACGACGGTGTCTATAACCCATTGTTGCCGTTCTTTCATGCTTGTCTGTGAAAGCAAGGACCAAGGTTTAACCATGCGTATGTGTTGTCTGCTATACTGTAGGTGCTCAATAAGTGCTCATGAAGTAGATGAATGCTGATTAAATTGCTGCTTTCTTGGAATCCTACTGTTCATCAAGGTAAACTATGAGTCCTCTCAATGGTGGTGTCTTGGTGACCTTGTGGCCAAGACAGAAGCTCTAACAATGGGTGATCTAGTCACTGGAGTCCCAGGGGAAGGCTGTTTCCTAGGAAAGTGGAATTCTGAGGGACTGCATGACAAATGACAAAGTAGAAGGCAAGAAACTCATAGGCTGGAGTTGGAGAGATGGCTCAGTGGTTAAGAGCACTGGCTGCTTCTTGTAGAGGACCCAGGTTCAGTTCCTACCACCTACATTGTGGCTTACAACTATTTGTAACTCCAGTTCCAGGGGATCTGATGCCCTATTCTGGCAGCCAGGGGCACTGCATGCAGGCAACATATTCATACACATAAAGTAAAAATAAAATATTTTTTTAAAAAGTTCATAGACTGTGATGTGGATCTAGCCCTGATATTAAGGAACTTAAGTAAAATATGGCTACTAGGGGATGTGGAGAACAGGAAGGAGGGTGAGATGGAGAAAGCATGCTAAATTGAAGCAAGGTTAAGACAAGTTCTGGTGTGCTGTTGCACCACAGGGTAACTAGAGATAATGAGAGCTTTCATATTTCAGAAAAGCTAAGGAAAGGGAGTTTGAATATTTTTACTATAAAGAAATGATGTTTGATAAAATAGCTGTCCTTACACTGACTTGGTTGTTACACAATTTATACATGTACAGAGATGTCACATGATACCCACAAAATATAAGCAACTTTATAAATTACGAGAAAGACAGGACACACTTTACTAAGGTCTTTGGGGATGGTGGGGAGTGCTCAAAGGAGGCATCTTTGGGCCAAGCCATGTGAGGGAATAAGAGTGCGGGTATGAGTTGGACAGTCTGTCTCCACGTAGCTGGGGTCCAAAAAGGAAATGCATCACCCAGGAAGGCTCTGACTTGACAAAATGTTCCACACTCCTGAAAATGGGCTATGAGAAATATAATTATCCCTACTCTCCAGCCCCAGAAAACCTCATTTTCTATCTTCAGTTCAGTCCTGAAGACCAGTCCTTGGGAAAGCATGAGGTGTTGTGGTTTTGCACAAAATACAGGAGCAGAAGGCTGTGGTTTTTTAACAACTAATTATGTGCAAGCTTGGGCAAGAGCTTACCTTCTCTAAGTCTCAGTCCTATCATCTGTAAGTGGGGCACATTCTGACATGCCTCAACCACTTCATAGGATTGTAGCAAAGGCCAAATTGTAATAATATGAACAGCTGTTCCTTTCATATTGCTTCATATGTGTCAGAGTCTATGTTAAGTGTTTTATGTACAATATCCTAACCAATTCTCACAGAGAAGCTAGGACTGTTACAAGTTCTGTTGTACAAATGAGTGACTTGAGGTTTGGGGAGTTAAAACATCTTGCCCAAAGACAAATGGTATCAAAGAAGCTAGTCTATAAATCTATCAGGTCTATAGGCTTACGTAAGTAGCTGCCCTTACTGTCCAGGAGTAAAGCAACTATAGGTCCCCTCGGTGACCCCTGGTCTTGTCACAGTCGCTGCACATAGCAAGGCTTCCTACTTAGTCTCAGAGCATTGTTCCCAAGGGCTCAGCTTCCCCTTCCCAATTGCAGAGGTGTTTGTACTAGATCAACTAGTGTCTCCTCAAAACTGGTGAATGTGGCCCACGCCTTTAATCCCAGCACTCGGGAGGCAGAGGCAGGCGGATCTCTGTGAGTTCAAGGCCAGCCTGGTCTACAGAGTGAGTTCCAGGACAGCTGGGGCTACAGGGAGACCCTGTCTCAAAACAAACAAACAAACAAACAAACAAAAAAAAAAACCAAAAAAAAACGGTGAATGTGATCTTACTTTTCCAAGAAAGATCTTTGTGGATGTAATTAAGTTTTGATTACTTGAGCTCATGCTGTAGATGGGCATGGTGGCAAGAGAGGATCAGGAGTTCAAGGCCATTTTCCTGTACATAGTGAGCTCAAGGCCAGTTTGGGCTACATGATCCTTTGTTACAAAAAAAGGGGAAGTGGGTAGGGGGACTGGAGAGATAGGTCAGTGGTTAAGAGGGTATACTGCTCTTCCAGAGGACCTGAGCTCTGTTCCCAGGATCCATGTCAGGTAGCCCACAACCACCTGTAACTCTAGCTCCAGAGAATCCAATCTCTTGGGCCTCTGTGGGCCCCACACTTCTGTGTAGATACACACACACACACACACACACTTAAAAAAAGAAAAAAGGGGTTGGAGAGATGGTTCAGCAGTTAAAAGCTCTGACTGCTCCTGTAGAAGATCTGAGTTTAGTTTCCAGGACCCACTTGGCTCACAACTGCTTGTAACTCTAGTTCCTGAGGACAGGACATCTTTTAGCCTCTGTGGGTAGTGCATGCACGTGGCACACATACATACATGCAGACAAAACACACACATAAAATAAAAATAAATCTTTAAGAAAAAAGAAGCTGGTCATGGTGGCGCACACGTTTTATCCCAGTACTCAGGAAGCAGAAGCAGGTGGATCTCTGTGAGACTGAGGTCAGCCTGGTCTACAATAGTGTGTTCCAGGCCAGCCAGGGTTACTGGGAGATCCTGTCTCAAAAAAGATTTTTTTAAAAAAGGAAGGAACTCATGGAATTCATACTGGATCAGGGAGGATCCTGTCAATGACAATTAGTGTCCTTCTTATTCATTCACGTATTTTGTGAGTAGGGGTGCACTCAATCGTGAATGGAGCCCAGAGGTCGACACGGCTGTCTTCCTTCTTCTTCTTTCCTTATTTATTTTTTGAGGGGTGTGCACATGGCATGGTGTGGAGGTCAGAGGGCAACCTGTGGGAGTTGGTTCTCTCCTTCTACCATGAGGCTCCAGGGACTGAACTCAGATTGTAAGTCTTGGTGGCAAGCATTTTTACCTTCTGGGCTACCTTGTTGGCCCAGCCACCTTATATTTTCAGACAGGATCTTTCACTGAACCCGAGTCTCACCATTTCAGCTAGACTGGCTGGCCAGCAGGGCCATGTGATCCACCTGTCTCTACCCCTGCCCCCTGCCCGGTGTGGGAGTTACAGATGCAGGGTGCAGCAGCTAGTTCTTATGTGGGTGCTAGGGGTCCAAATTCAGGTCCTCATACTTGCATCACAAGCCCCCTTGGAGGGAAGGCTGCCCTGTGAAGGCAGGGATTGGACCTATGCTACCAGTGCTGAAGGAAACCAAGGATTCTGGGGAAAAAAAGAAGAGAGGATTCGTTTCTGAAGAGGGACCAACACCATGGTTTCAGGTTTCTAGCCTTCAGAATGGAGAGAATAAATTTCTGTTATTTAAAGGCAACTTTGTCGCACAGTCCTTAGTGTTGTGTGCACCACAGCTGGGGATACTTCTTGGGGGCAGGTGAAAGTGAACAGAATAAAAATGTTTACTCATCCAGCCACACACCTACACTGACTCTGTGTGTGTGTGTGTGTGTGTGTGTGTGTCTGTGTGTGTATATGGGGTCTGCAGTCCTGTTTTTCCTGGAGTTCTTTGTGCCCTGTTGGCTATCCTCTCTATCTCTAGGTCTAACATGATGAAAGTATACCTTAGAAAAGTTAAAACCTTGCCCATTGTTCTCACAACTGGCTGGTAGAAGTAGAATTCAGATCCAGAACTCTCTCGACTCCTTGGCCTTTTAATGATACCAAGGCAAAGAAACTGAACTCTTCAAAAGAAATGGGATCATTCACTTTACCTTTTATAAGCGTTTCCTTCTAAATTTGAAAGTAGTGTTTATTTGGAAAATATTTAGAAATTATTGAAATATTTAAAGAAAAAGCAAAAAATTATTCACTGCAAAACTGATTTTATTGACTAATAATCCCCCCATGCATACATACTACCCACAAAACTTTATATTGTTAAATTTGGTGTTTTGCGTTTTCATTTAACATGGCATGAACATTAGTCATGTCATTAGTTTTTGTAAACACGATTTTTAATTACTAACTAGTGTTCTGTCACATGGATGGGCCATAGTTTAAATCTGAGTTTCTATTATTGCCGTCTTAGTTTCCAGCTTTTTCCAATATAATAAACGCAGTTGACATTTTGCAGTATTTAGCCTTCCTATTTCCTCAAGACAGGGGAAAACGCCGGATAAACCGGATGACTATTTTAAGGCGTTTGATGCACAGTGCCACATTGTTTACCAAGAGGGTTCTACCTGGAGGCGCATCGTCCTGCACGGCGGTCCCCGCCGCCCAGCCCAGCTAGATTTTGAAAAGGAGCGTGCGATCACACAGGTTACTGTGTCTCGAGGGCAGGGGGAAGACGTACAGGGACGCGGCTCCGGGGATCCCCGAGCCGGAGGCTGGGCACCCGGGACAGAGGGCGGGAACACGCTGGGAATTCGCGCAGCTTCCACGCGGGCTGGGGTCTGCTGCCGACGGAGGGCGCCGGGCTCCGCCGCGGCCAGCGAGGTTCGCCGAGGCGCGCACCCCTCCCGCCCCTTTAACGGGGACACTCCCCTTTAAGGCGGG
>NW_008343671.1:958086-987605 GCF_000622305.1 Nannospalax galili | reverse complement strand
GGGGGATCCAGGGTGAGTCCCGGGCGCGGGGCGGGCCCGGGGATGGCGAGGGCGAGGCCTCGAGCCGCGCCGCGGGGCTCCGGTGCGCCCCCTCCCCACCCGCACAATATGGCCGGGCGGGGGGCGCGGAGGAGCGGGTGGTCGGCTGGCAAACCTGGGGATCGCGGCCGGCGGCCGCCCGGAGCTCGCGCCGGGCCCTGGGGACTCGAGCGCTCTGCCAGGCGGAGCCTGATTGGGGAGCTCCGGGGGTCGCGCTTCCAGCACCCCAGCTTCCACAGCAGACAGTCTGGGCTTTCTCGAGATGTGGGGGTCCTGGGTCCTGCCCTTTAGCTTGTCCAGGGCGGGGGGGGCTTGGTTCTCTCCCAGCAGATGCTCCTGGGGCCGCCTTTTCTCCCGCCAAGATTGTGGGGTTCGGCGATGGGGTCTCGCTTCTTTGCCGGTCCCTGATGCTAAGACTCCGTGCGCACCCTAGGTTACAAGGGTAGGGGCCTCTAACCTTCCCTTTCAGCTTGAGGTGTACCTGCTTTCCCTTCCCTGCCGCTCTGATGTTCTGGGCACAGGAGTCACATTTCCCCTTCCTTCGCTCAGCCCCTTGGGTTCTGCTGGGCATCCCCCTCCCACCACCACCTGGGATACCCATGCCTCTGGAAGCTGTTAGGAGGTAATGGGGCGAGCAGGCCCCTAAACCTTTTTGGAGCTTGGCCTCGGAACCTCTAACCCTGTGAAACCTAGTTCCCCAGCTGTTGATCTGAATTTAGGTGTATTTGCCTTCCTCCTGGCCTTCCCCACCCCACCCCAGGGGGCCTATTCTGTTTGCTAATCAGTTTGAGGATGGCTTTCTGGTGGAATCCTAGAACCTGCTTCAACTCCCCCAGTATTTAAAGATCCCACCAGTGGACTGGCTCCCTTTGGTCTGTACTTTTACCATCGGCATACGATCCCTCTTCTCAGCCCACCGCACCCTCACCCCTTACCTTCCAAACTTCCACAGCGGTTGTGCTAAGGTCCTCCCCCACCTTTCCCACTACAGAGGTGGAGACCTTTCCGTGGGACACTCCACTGGCTGTGTTGTTTATGAGGCTTCGGGGGCTAAGAGCAGATGAACCCCTAAAATACTTGATAGTTGTCTCAAATGTGTTTTGGCATTGGGGCTGCAGATGAAGGTTATATTTGGCAGTTATATCGAAGTGATTATTGACGCACAGATGGGTCAGGATTGCATTTGATGCTCCATTGTACAAAGCCTGCTGCCCTGACTTCTTAGCAACCCTTAATCTTCCAGCAATGGGGAGATCAAGTATGTGTGTTTGGAACTACACACACACACCACACGCACACACACACACACACATGCACTCCGGAGATCAAGTATGTGTGTTTGGAACTACACACACACACAGAGGAGATCAAGTATGTGTGTTTGGAACTACACACACACTGCACACACACACACCGCACGCACACACATGCGCACACACACGATACCCAGGTGGGTCCCAGGTTAGTAATTCAGACCCTCAGTAAAAGACACCATGCTGCTTTGGCTGCTCAAAAAACAAGTTCATCATCTCCTGCTTTGATATTTGTCCCCAGTGGTAAAGCCTGTGCTGTGGGGTCTTTGTTCACTGGCTAATTCTTCTGTTAGGCACTGTGGTGTGTTCTTCGGTATTGCTGCTCTGTAACAGAGACCTGTGCTGTGGAGACCGATAAATATGCTTAAGGTATATGAACAGAGCCTTATGTTTGTGGGGAGATGATGATTTTCACGAGTAAAGACGTTTGCTGGGTCTTCTGGGCCATGTTTTTGGAATGTGTGACAATGCTGTTTCTATAGTAGAATAGTAAAAATAAGGAGACTCAGTCTTCAGGTTTGTCATTTTATGTGTGTATGAATAAATCTTTACGTCCCTCCAGTAGGAACTCGTATGTTGCCTTGAACGTTTCCAAGATTTGAAGCAGTCGTTTCCCTGTTGATTTGGTGTAGCTGGGTTTTTTTCTTGTTGTGAATCTAGTTAAGAATGTTTAATTGGTAATCCAACTGGTTCCAAATGAAGCAGTGTTTTTTGTACCCTCCCTAAAATGTTTGTTGGATGAGGGTGGGTGGTCATAATAGGGAGTTGATTTCTTTTTTTGGTAAATGGGAAATTAAATTGTGTGTCCAGCAAACATTGTCTATGGCCTTTAAACTTCTTGGCCAGACACTACAGTTTTTTCCGGGACACATCTAGTTGCCAATAGTGCATGCTGCAGAGACCACTGTTGCAAAAGGCTTAAAGTAAAACGTCAGTTCTGGGAAAGTAGAGACTGTAGGACAACAAGTTGATCTCCACCCCCCTTCCTCCCCTGCATTTCCTATACAGTGCTCCACTGTGTGGGCTGGAGAAGGGACAGAGCTAGGCAGTTCTGATGTATGGGAACATCCTATGAGGGCAGCAAGAGATAGGTGTTCTATTAATTGATTAATTAATGGGGCTTAATAAAAAAACTGATAAGGAGAATGAGTTTCAGGCTAGAAACAGCATCAACTTGATAGGCATGCTATGTTTTAAGATGGATCTTTAGAAATTTTCATATTAGTATTTTAAAATGTAAAATTAAGTTAGCAGAACATGACATTCATTTTTTTAAAGACAAAAGCAACAAGAGAGGCATTTGAGGTTCTGATAGGAACATTTTGAATTTCTGTGAACAGACTAAAAATCTAATTGCAAGCCAAGTCTTGTAATTTTGTTGAGTGGGCATGGATTTGAAAGACTGGAAGTGAGCTCCTGTAGAGGGAAAGGGAACCTCTGATTAGTTTGTTCAAACAGCTCCTGGGACAGATGTGATAAAGCTTATTAAAATGGCTACTCCGGTTAAAGGTTAGAACTAGATGGAGGGAGGGAGGAGGCTGTTATTCAGCCCCAGAACTTTGTTTCCTAACAGGTTGTCCTTGAACAAGTGACTTAACCCTTCTGTGACTGCCTCAGTTTTCTCTCTGGAAAGTAAGAAAATATTGTGTGCCACTTTTATTGGGACATTTGTGAGACTGACTTACTGATAGCCAGTTGGCAGGGAGGTATTTTTAGACACAGTTTCTGACTTGAGTGAGTAAACAATGTTGGGTTACTTTTTATCTTATGGGGCAGAATAACATACTCTGATAGACATACCACATGTCAGTGTGGTTAATTCTTATTTGTGCTTTTTGGTAGGCGGGGTTTGGATTTCCTCAAGTTAATTTCTGAAAGGCAGGCTTTTCCTTCATAGACCAGGCAGCATACCTGTGCTAATCAGAGACAGTTTGAAGGGAGTGACCTGCTTTAGACTTTATTGGTTGGCAATGTTATGCAACTCTGGGTATGTTTATGGCACTATGTAAATGTTACATAAGAACTAAGAACATGGAGGCTGAGAGATGGCCAGAGTGGTGACTGAAGACAGGAAGGTTAGACTGAGGACTTCATGGAGCCCTTGGGAGCCTGCAGGCAGTACAGGAAGACACTGCACTTTCTTTTCTTCTAAAAACCTTTTTTAGATGATTGCACCTTTCAGGGGGCCTGCTGTGTTATAAATAGGTTTATTCTCCACCGGTGAGCTAATTGTAACCTTGCTACCAAAATATGAATCAGTAAAGAGGAGACGGGAGAGGAGGGGACGAGCTGATTCTTCCAGCTTGTCCTGCTGAAGCTGCTTGTTGCATTTTAGAACGTGAGTTGAATTGCCTTGCAGTCTGTTCTCATAATAACTCAAGGAGAACAAGGTGTCGAGGTAGAATGGAATTCTCAGTTCATGGCACTTTAGATCCCCCTTCTTTTTGAAGGTTAAATTAGAATACTGAGGTGACTGTTTTAATGTTGAAATCCGTTTTTATTGCTTGAGTTTTACCTAGTGCAGCAGTCAATATCAATTCTGGACTTCTGCCACTTCATACTGAGTTATTATGTTGTCTGCTGCAGGAGTTGATGTAAGAGGGCCTTTCCTCATTTTCCTCTCTGTCTTTTACAAAAAGAAGGTCCTGACATCCTCTTCCCCATCAAGTCTTTGGTGCTGGACAAGCTATAGGCATCTTCAGCCTTCAGTTCCAGCTGGACTAGGGATGCACAGCCTTTAAGTCAGCAGCTCTCAGGGCCTTCCGTTTCTGGCAGTCTGACTTGATTTTTCTTACTTTGCCTTGTGGCTAGATTTGAATACCTACTTCTGGCTTTTACCAGAGGTACTGCAGAATAACTTTTTTCCCTCATTCTACAACTGCCAAAGTTTGGCTTCATATGAATTTTCCATCCCAGGAGAACCTTACCTGCTTTCTCGATGTCAGGGGTAATGTCAGTTGAGGCCATGTGGTCATCTCTTTGACTTTCTTCTTTACCCAGTCTTAAACCTGCATTTGTCTTACTTAATACCTTGATTTTAACATAATGAAAGTAGCTTTAAGTATCACATCACCTCTAATATTGACATAGTTACATATAGAAAATTTCTTTATTCATTCAGTTGGGTATGTGCTTTTGGCATGAGGAAATCATGTGGAACAGGATGAACAAAGTCCCTAAATCTTTACTGTTGTGGAACTTAAAATCGAAGTGGCTTAAATGGAAAATAAATAAGCAAACACAATCATTGTCAGAGTGCTCTGATGGAAATAGAGTAAGGAGATGGGCTGGAGTGGGTGGAGCTGCCATTCCACCTCACCGCTTCTTGTGTTCCCTGTAAAACTGTACTGAGATGCTTATTCTCAGTAGCTATGGTCTGTGAAGTGGCTTCTGAACTTCAGAATATGAGCCATTGCTTCTAGAGGAAGTGCAGGGTTAGGTTCCTGTCAGCCTCTGATCACCTTTTCATCAGATGATCAATAGATAACTTTGTTTTCTGTGTTTCTGTATAAAGACACCCCATTTCATGTATATTGTTGATTCATAGCGTTGAACTCAAGAACAGTACTATAACTCAGGCTTCAATCAAGCTTACCTAATACACGCTTTCTCCCCAGGGCATGTCACTGTCTTCTTGTGCTTCAGAACACTAGGCATCACTTTGGGATTATGCTTGGGGACCATTTTAAATAGCTAAATCATCAACAAAAAGTATGGCACTAGATATACTGCCAAAAGGACATGTGTTTACAGTGTGAGAGTTGAAAAAAGAAGGCAGAGTGTTGCCTTGTTTGACCTCCACTGGGAACGTGTGTTGGGTGGCTCAAGTTTTTTACTGTTCTGTGCATGTCCTCGAATGACCAGGAAAGTACTTTGAACATTGTTTTGGGGGGTTACAGATAAATTTTAGCAAGTAGGCAAATTCATATACATGGAGTTGAATTATGAAGATTGATTTTGTCAGAGTTATACAAATGACCTAGAGATAAAATGGCATCATGTAGAATTTCAAGGACTTCTTCCTTTTTGTGTGTATGTGTATAATGTATGCACATATGTTTGCAGGAGCACTGCTTATGCATGTGTGTATGGAGGCCAAGAGTGAGCATCAAGTGTTTTCCTCATTCACTGTCCACCTTACTTTTTAAGACAGGTCTCTTAGCTGACTAGTGAGCCCCTGGGATCTGACTCTCCCTGCCCCACGCCCCTCTCCCAGTGCTGGGATTGTAGAGCCTCCTCGCGTGCCTTTTACATGAGTGTTGGGGATCTGAACTCAAGCTCTCGTGCTTGCCTGGACATCTCACTCCCTAAGGCTTTTCCCCAAGGACTCCTAGTGGTGCTACTGAACCAAAATTTCTTTTGGCGGGGGTGGGTTGGTGGTGGCTTGGGACTGAACCCAGGGTCTCAAACATAGTAGGCAAGTACTATACCACTTAGCTACATTCCCAGCCCCCAGAATTTTAACACACACACTTAGAAGTCCCAGTTCCAGACTTTTAACAAAGTAAACTTGTGTATTGAGGATGTTGTGGTGATCCACAGATTCTTGAACACATCTTTATTGAGTATTTTCTATATGCCAGGCACTAACGTGGGTGCTAGAGATATAGTTGCCTTCCCTTGTGACGTGAAGCTTACCTTCTGCATGGTGAGATAGACAAAAACAACAGATCAAGACAGTTGTGCCCAGCGCAGCCTCTGTTTCCTACTTCGAGAGTCCTGGGTTTTAGTGTGTATCTACCTGTACCCAGTTACTCAGTCTGACAGTAGTGCCGGTACTACTGTATGGGGCTTTGACAGGTGCAGTCAAGTCTCAATCAGTTGATCTTCAGGTAGGTGAGCTTGATGTAATTGAACTAGCCCTTTAAAAGCAGATTTCCTAGTCCATTGCAGAAAAGGAAGTCAGAGATGCTTCAGCTGGCTTGGAAACAATCAAACATCCATGCTTTGAACTTCCCGTCCCAACATGCATGTGGCAGAGAACCACACACAGCCTGGGAGCTGAGAGTGGTCCCTGTCTGACAGCTTGGAGAAAAATAGGGAAATCAGTCATTCTCTTGCAAGGCAGTGGGTTTTGCCAACAACCATTGAACTTGGAAGAGGACCTAATCGTAGATGAGAAACTGACCTTAGCTGACCCCAGTCTTCGTGTGCTTGGACTTCTGACCTGCAGACACTGAAGTATCAAAGAGGTGTTCTTTTAAAACTTGGGGGAGGCAGTGAGTCAAACAGGGGCGCAAACTGAAGCAGCAGAGGAATGATGAGACATAATCCAGGATGGACTTGAAGGCTTGACCCAGTCACCTACCATCCCATTGCTGGGCCTTACATATGAAAGAAGGCCTGTAGTTAGTAGGTGGGAGGCTGAGGCTAGAGGCTCACCATGCGATCAAGGCTGGCCTGGAATTTCTGTGCTTTGGCGATTAGCTTGGGTTTGAGTTGAGTTTCTAAATGCGGAGAAGCCCCTTTGCCCTAGATCCTCAGGCAGTTGTCTTGGTAGGTGTCTACACTTGTAGTAGATAAGATTGAATCAGTTCATCATTGTTCATTTCTGATAGCCAGGAGCAGGCCTAGCCCAGAGCTGAATGCTGAGAGGGATATCCTTGCCCTTCAGCAATTTTACACACAACCTGACTTTTCTTCAGCTTGTTGGCGTTCCCACGGAAGTGCAAGCACTCAGAACCTTCTCATTGACCCAGGCACTGTGCTAAACTCTTGTGTATTTACTCCATGCAGCTGGTCATTGAGCACTCCCAGTTTTTCCCAGCTGTACCTAGGGCACAGGGAAGTTGAATGGTGGGTCAATCCCCTGTTGGTGAGACTCCAGAGCGTGTGTTCTAAGTAACTCTAAGTACTGTGCTCTGCTGCAGCCTCTGGTAACCACGAAAGTGTTTCTAACCTGGATATACCTCAGTTGTCCTTTACCTCTGTTCTGGTTTGTTCTTCATTGCTGTGACAAAATACTCTGACCACTGCCAACTTGGGGAAGAAAGGGTTTATTTAGGTTCTATCTCCCAGGTCGCAGTTCATCAGGGAGCCCAAGGTAGGAACTCAGGGCAGGAACCTGGAGGCAGGAGCTGGAGCACAGGCCATGGAGGAATGCTGCTTACTGGCTTGCTCCCCTGGCCCCTGCTCAGCCCGCTTTCTTATGCAACACAGGCCCACCTGCCCAGGGATGGCACCACCCACAGTGGGCTGGGCCCTCCCACATCACTAATCAAGAAGATGCCCCTCAGACATGGCCACAGGCCAGTCCAATAGAGGAAATTCCCCGATTGAGGCTCCCTCCACCCAGGTGTGTCAAGTTGACACTAAAGCTATCCAGCACAACCTCCAGCTACAGTAGGGCTTCACTTTGGAAAGTGTGCAGTCTCTCTCAGGTCCCACTGCTCTTCTGTGTTTTGAAGCCCAACTCCAGGTCCCTAAGGTTGGCATCACCAGTCTGATTTGGTCCTGGCCTTCTTGCTGTCCTCACCTCTGACTGGAACCTTGGTTCTGCCTTTGGCGTTCGTCCTAGTTGCCTTGTAGTTTTCACAGTGCCCTGCCTTCCCTGTCCCTTCTCTCTGGAATGCTTTCTCACAGCTTCTCTCTCTAATCTTAAATCCAGCACCTCCAGTGTAGGATTTTTGTCCTTTGTGTTTTCACTCAGTGATGCTTCTTCTCGTATTTTAGTACTGAAGGGTCACTTGGCTTACCATTCTGGCCCTTCTGCCTTCAGATGGTGGGTACCCTGGCTGGTCATACAACCTGTATGTTTTCCATCCTTCAGGTAAAATCCCAATTAAATAATTCCGCTTCTGTCCTGCTGTAATTTATTTCCTTTTATGTATTTTGTTTGTTTGTTTGTTTGAGACGGGGTCTGCCAGCTGGCCTTTGTAGACCAGGCTAGGCTTGATCTCATAGAAATCTACCTGCCTCTGCCTCCTGAGTGCTGGGATTCTAAAGTGCCACCATGCCCAACTATGTGGGGTTTTTTGTTGTTGTTGTTTGTTTTTGTTTTTTTTTTTAAGCAAGGTCTCGTGTAGCCCTAGCTGTCCTGGAACTCACTGTGTAGACCAGGCTGGCCTCGAACTCACAGAGATCTGTCTGCCTCTGCCAGGACTACAGGTGTGTGCCACCATGCCCAGCCCAACTGTGTATTTTTTAAAAATCTCACTCATTCAAAAATGCAGATGTTTGTGAGTTACATGAAACATAGTGATCTCTCTTCCTGTCTGTCCATTTCTGTACCACATGTCCATTTGATTCCAGCCAAATGAACTTGATCTGAGCCTCATAAGTTTTAGAGTCTTGCTTGATTTTGTTTGTCTCTCCCTCATTGTCCCGGGTTTCTGAAACAGTCATTCCTATCTCTTCTCCCTCAAAGCTAAGGCATTCACTACTCTCTACTTAGCCATAGTATAGTAAATAGGTCAGGAAGAAAATACCAGTGATGGACATCCTCCCCCACTCTAATGAGCCAGAAGTGTGTCTACTGAAGTGCAGCAAAGAGAGAAAGCAGTGGCTTACATGTTTATTATAGACTAAGTAAAGGAGAAATAAGCAGGGTACTGGAAGATAGTTTACATATGACAGCAAGCTGGGCGTGGTGGCGCACGCCTTTGATCCCAGCACTCGGGGGGAGGCAGAGGCAGGTGGATCTCTGTGAGTTCAAGGCCAGTCTGGTCTACATAGTGAGTTCCAGGACAGCTGGGGCTGCAGGGAGACCCTGTCTCAAAAAGACCCCCCCCCCAAAAAAAATAAATATGACAGCAGATTCTGTGTGCTTAAGACTTGGAAACTTTGGACACATTTCATGGTGATGCCTGCAGAGCTTTACCTTGACATTCTCCTGGGCTGCAGGTGGGCCCTTCTGTGATGTTCAGGTATTTACAGTCAGTCATAAATTAAACTGTAGTGACAGGTCTCCTTAGCATAAACATCAAACATCTCTTTTGAGTGAGAACAAAGCTTTCATTCTCTAGACTTGCAGCTTAAAGTTGAACTTGTTTAAACAGCTCTCTAGGGTTGGGTTTGTCTCCAAGTAGATCTCAGAAAGCAATTCATAGAATGGGTGTAGTGTGGAGCTGGCTTTTCAAACACCTTTCTCTTATGCAAGCCCCATTTCAAGATCTTTTCCCAGATTGGAATGAAATGCTAAGTTTATCAAGCATCTTATTGTTAAATCTTTGGGGCTCTCTCCCCATACAAATAATTCTTCCTTTATTAAGTCAGTTATATTTTTTCATAAGTGCTTTATACTACCACTTTTTTTTTTCTGGATACCACCAAGTACTTAGGTAAAGTTTGACTTTTATAGCTCTCAAATATTCGAGCTTTTTGGTTTTTTTATATATATTTATTTTTATTTTATTTTTTAATTGTATGTGTATGAGTGTATTGCCTGCATGTGTGTAAGTACACCCATGTCGTGCAATGCTCACGGAAGTCAGAAGAGGGCGTTGGATTCCCTGGAACTGGAGTTACAGATGGTTGTTAGCCTTCATGTAGGTGCTGGAAAATAGGATCCTCCAGCCTTGCTTGACACATCTCTGCTGATGCTACTAAGTGATGCTCACATTTTATGAATTTAAAAATTCAGTTACAGTTACAGGTGTTCTAGGCCATTAAATTTGTTTGCTTGCTTCTTTGTTTGAGACAGGGTCTCCCTGTAGCCCCAGCTGGCCTGGAACTCCCCATGTAGACCAGGCTGGCCTTGAACTCACAGAGATCCGCCTGCCTCTGCCTCAAGAGTGCTGGGATTAAAGGTGTGCACCACCACACCTGGCTTTACTATAATATTAAAACCTAATTTTGATGATCATGAAAGATGAAAATGGGACTTTGTGGGAGATAAACAGTAGCATGTGATTGCTTTGCTAATGCAAAATTTTTCTGTTTAGAGTAGTGACAATGTTGGGCAGCCTGTGTGAGTCCCCAGTCACTGCCTTCTCTTTTATCCCCCAAATTAACCAAGTATTACCTTGATTTTGTGACAGTTCGCGGCCAGATACCTCCACTTCTCATGTCCAGTTTGTGATTTTCATAAACATTTTGGCAGTATTCTAGATCTGTAGCTATTTTTTCTTTTCTTTTTTAAAGCAATGGAGAAAATGGCAGTGTAGGGGAATGGGGATGTAACTCAGTTGGTAGAGTGCTTGCCTATCATGCAGGAAGCCCTGGGTTCCTCATAAAATCAGATTTGTGGCGCATACCTATAATCCCAGTATTAAGGTGGAGAATCAAAAGTTTAAGGTCATCCTTGGTTTCATAGCAAGTTTGAGGCCAGCCTAGACTATGTGAGAGCCTGTTTCAAAAATAAAATAAACATGGCAATCTAGAAGTGCATGTGAACTTATTAACTGAGATCTATCAAGCATAGAGCTGGTCTGATTCAGTATTACTCAGTTCACCAGATACTGTGCTAGACAGAGACCAGCCAGAAAAGGATGGATGGAATACTGGTTTTCCTCCTTGTGGCATCAGAGTCCTGTGGAAGATTTCTGTGGAAGACCTAGAGAGAGCACACTTGGAAAAGCTCTGCCTCCAGGTCTTTTTCCTGTGAATTTATGATAGTTTTAAATTGTGAAAAAATACATATAACAGAATTCATGTATTTTAACCTTCATAATGTACAAACCATCACTACTATGTAATTCTAGAACCTTTTCATTACCCCAAAAGAAAACTATTCTCATTAATCAGTGCATCTCCCCTCTCTGCAACATCTGCCAACTACACATGGATGTTTTCAATATGTCATATGGATTGAATCATGTGACATGGCTTCTTTTCACTTACAGTGTTTTCACGATTTGTTTACAGTATAGTATGTATGACGGATTCCTTCCTATGACCAAACAATACCATTATATGAATCCACTACATTTGTTTATCCCGTCATCATTTGATAGATTGGGGATTTTTCTGTACCTTTTGGTGATTGTGACTATTCATGTGTATATTTTTGTTTTCAGTTCTTAGCAGTAGAATCTCTAGATTATATGGTAATTGCACTGGACTGCATGGTAATTCTGTTTAACTTACAATGAGACATTTTCCCATAGTGCCATAGTATCTTTTTTTAAATTCTGTGTGTGTGTGAGAGAGAGAGAGAAAGGTGAGTATGTGTGTGTGTGGGTGTGAGTGCACATGTAGAGGTCATAGGACAGCCTTTGGATATCAGCCTTTAGGTATTATGCTTTCACCTTGTTTAAGACAGAATCCCTTCTCTGCTGCTTAGCCAGGCTAGCTGGCCTGCAAACTGGAGATTCTCCTGTCTGTTTCCTGTCTCCCCTGTAGGTAGGGGTGTAGGAGTGTGCTGGGATTACAGGTGCTTGAGCTATTCTGTCAGTCCAGCTTTTATGTGGGTCCTGAGGCACCGTCAGCCTTGAGTGACAACACTTTTACTCACTGAACCATCTTCCCAGCCCTGTAATATCACCTCATATCCCCAGTAGCAGTATATAAAAATTCTGGTTTCTCCCAATCCTCTTGAACACTTGCTATTTTCATTTTCTTGTGATCTTCCTAGTGGGAATCAAGTGGAATCTCATTGTTTTGGTTTACATTTGAATTTGAAATGCTTGTGTGATGGTGTTGAGTATCTGTGTGTGTGTTGGCCATTTATCTATTCAAGATCTTTGCCTAATTAAAATTTTTTTGAGTTGTAAGAATTCTTTATATATTCTGGATACTAAACCATTATCAGACATGATTTAGAAGTATTTTTCTCATCCATGAGTTATCTTTTTATTATTAGAAAAATCTTTTAACATGGCATTTTTGTTTGTGTGTATATGTGTGTGGTCACATTCGTGTGGAGGTCAGAGAACAGCTTGTAGGAGTTATTTTCTCTTCTTAAACCATGCTGGTCCTGGAGATTGAACTCAAATGGTCAGGCTTGGCAGCAAGCACCTTAACCCACAAAGCCATCTCACCCATTCCAACCATCTTTTTACTCTTTTGATATTGGCCTTTGATGCACAAAAGTTTTTAGCTTTGATGAAATCCAGTTTACTATTTTCCTTTTGTCATTTAAGCATTTGGTGTCATGTCCAAGAGGCTGCTGCTAAATCCCAGGTCATGATGATTATACCTGTTCCCTTCTAAGAGTTTTTGTTGGTTGGTTCATTTTTTTCACATTTATTATTTAAAAAAAGGTTTATTTTGGATCCCAGTTCTGGAGATTGACGGTGAAGGGGCTATATTTAGTGATGGCTTTTCTTGTAGGCAGAATCCTGTAGAGCATTGCAGAGCAAGAAACCAGGAATGTGTGTGCTGTGTTTGTGTTGTGCTGTTGTGAGACATCATCTTGCTGTGATCCAAGCTGGCTTTGAACTCATGGTCCTCCTTGCCTCATCCTCCCCAGTAGTGGGCATGTATAACCACACCCAGTTCTTGTAAGATACTTTAAAATTTTAGACCATAAATTTAATTCTTGGGGCTAGAGAGATGGCTCAGTGGTTAAGATCACCATCTGCTCTTGCAGAGGACCCAGGTTTAATTCCCATCATCCACATGGTGGCTAACAAATGTCTGTAACTCCAATTCCAGGGGATCCAATACCCTCTTCTGGCCCCTCGGGCATTGCACGACACAGGAGCGCTTACATACATGCAGGCAAAGCACTCATACACATAAAATAAAAATAAGTCTTTTTTTTTTTTTTTTGTCTTTTTTGAGACAGTCTTTTTTAAAAGTTTGGTTTTCATGTTTAGGCCTTTGAAATGTTTTGAGAATTTTCATTTTGTTTTAAATCATATTTTATTATTATTTTGTGTGTGTATGTGTGTATACATGTGTGCATGCACACCACTGGGTACATGTGGAGGTCAGAGGGACAGCTTGGGAGAACCAGTTCTCTCCTTCCAGCGTGTGGGTCCTGGAGACCCAGCTCAGTGTGGTCACACTTGGTGGTAAGTGTCTTTACTTACAGTATCGTGTCACTAGCCTGTTTGGGGTTTATGAGATAAAGTCTTGCTAAATAGCCTAAATTGACCCACAATTCACAATCCGCCTGCTCCAGCTGGTGAGTGCTGGGATTACAGGTAAAGTTCATTATTTTTTAATCTACCTCCATCCCTTGAGTTAATTTGCTGAAGAGACTTTTTTTCTCTTGAATGTTCTAGGCACTCTTGTTGAAAAGCAGTTATCATAGACATATGGTTTTATGTCTGAACTCTGTTTCATTGATCTGTATGTCAGTGCTTGTACCAGTGGTTGATAAGTATGATTTTATAAAAGGTTTGAAATTGGGAAATGTGAGTCCTTAACTTTGTTCTTTTATCTTTGCCCTCCAAGATGGTTTGGGCCACTCAGAATCACTTATAGCTCCATATGAAGTGTATTGTTAGCTTTTCCATTGCTGCCAGAAAAAAACCCATTGCCACTTTGATGGTGATTGTACTGTCTCGTCTCATATATAATTTATGTAATATATGATAAATGGGGCTGGAGAGATGGCTCAGCAGTTAAGCGCACTGGCTGCTCTTGCAGAGGACCTGGGTTCAGTTCCCAGCACCCACTTCACTTCAGGTAGCTCACAACTCTAGCTCCAGTGCCTGAAGGCCCGATGTCCTCTTCCAGCCTCCTCAGCCACCTGCACTCACATACGTGCACATAGACACACAGGTGCCCATAATTAAAGGAAATAAATCTTTTTACATGTATATGATAGACTGGGCGTGGTGGCACATACCTTTAGTCCCAGGTCTAGGAGGTAGAGGCAGGCGGAACTCTTGAGTTTGAGTTCCAGGACAGCTGGGGCTTGGGAGACCCTGTCTCAGAAAGACCAAAAAAAAAAAAAAAAAAAAAAAAAAAAAAAAAAAAAAAAAAAAAAAAAAGTATATGGTGAATTTGTTATCTTGGTGAATTTTAAAATATTACTACATTTCACCCGAATTTCCTCTTATAAATGCATTGGTACAGCTAACGGAAGAAACCCGGAGGAGCACGCATGAACTACCTGGGAGCACCTCAAGAGCTCATGGAGGGCTCTTGGTGCTGCACTGTGTCCTCAGGGTCACGTTTGTTCTCCTCCGTGGCTGCTGCGTTCTTCATGTTGTGGCTGCTGTTCTGGGAAGACTCGGCCACTGCACTGCTGTGTGTCTCCTGGAAAATTTTAAAGAAGGAAGCAGGAATTTTGTAAGGCAAAGACGGAAACCAAACAACCTTGTCAAAAGAAAGTGCACAGTGGTGGGACTCGGGTAACAATGTTGCCACACAAGCCTGAGTTCAATCCCGAGAACCACAGTGAAAGGAGAGAAACTCCTGAGACTCGTGCTCCCTGGCATCCTGGGACCTGTACTCATCTCTCGCTCTCGCTCTCGCTCTGGCTCTCTCTCTCACACACACTAATAACAGCAATAAATAAAAAATGTAAAAATAAAGTAAATTAGCCGGGTGTGGTGGTGCACACCTTTAATCCCAGCACTTGGGAGGCAGAGGCAGGCGGATCTCTGTAAGTTCGAGGCCAGCCTGGTCTACATAGCCAGTTTCAAGTCAGCTGGGGCTACAGGGAGACCCTGTCTCAAAAAAGACCAATAAATAAATAAATAAATGAATAAATAATTAAAATAAATTAACAGAACAAAACCTAGTATACAATATTCATGGTAACATCCGTAGCTTTACAGTGACTGGATGTCCCTACCAAATAATTCTCCAGTATGAAACAGGTAGCTTAGTAGCAAGTGAGGGCTTTGATAAACAGTATAGGATTCTGTTTCAGCAGCTGGGTGGGACAGCCCATAATTTGGAGGTGTTAGACTGCAGACCTGTAGGGAGGGTGGGCTGCATTACCTCATAGCAGAAGGTGGGAACTGAACGGTAGAGACAGGACCACCTGAGACCTCTCAGAGCTTGTCCTTATATGGACTAGCTGGGCCAGGAGGGATATGATGCTGACCTCCTGACCAGGCTAATGAGACTGAACAAGCCACAGAATTAGATCAGACATGAATATTGCAGACCTCAATTATCCAAACCAGGAGCTAAGGGAGGGACTTGGCAGTTTTAAAAATCCATTCCTAGGGGTTGGCACAACGACTCAGCAAGTAAAGGAACTTGAGTTTGATTCCCAAGACCTATATGGTGGAAGGAGAGAATGTCCTCTCCCCAGGTTGTCTTCTCATTTTCACGTGTGCCGTGGCGTGTGTTTTAAAAAGGAGCCCATTCTTTTTTTTTTTTTTCCTGGTCTTTTTGAGACAGGGTCTCCCTGTAGCCCCAGCTGTCCTGGAACTTACCCATTCTTAAATCTTAGATTTTCTAAGGAAACACATGCAGTCCAGTCTTGAGTCTTGTGTGGACTGTAGTAGAGAAATGGTCCAGGAGGGAGTGCTTCATCTTTGCCAAAGGCTGTGCCTATTGGGTTGGAGGAGAGCAGTGCTGGGGACACAGAATGCCTGCAACAGGGCTTGTCACAAAAAGAGACATCTAGAATTTATGTCATGAATATTCTAGTTTAAATTTGAACTGTCACTGGGCATGATGGTACATGCCTTTAATCCCAAACCAGGAGGCTGAGGCAGGAAGATAACCATGAGTTGAAGGCCAGCCTGGGAGACATAGCAAGACCCTGTCTCAAGAAACAGAACAGCAGCTAGGTGTGGAGGTGTATATTCTATAATTCCAGCATTTAGCAGGTAGAGATAGGAAGATAACCATGGGCTCAAGGCCAGCCTGGTCTACATGGCAAGACCCTGTCTCAAAAAGCCAAAATAGCAGCCAGGCATGGTGGCACATGCCTTTAATCCCAGCACTCGGGGGGCAGAGGCAGGAGGATCAGGAGTTAAAGGCCAGTTTGGGCTACATGAGCCTACCTCAAAAATGGGGCAGAGGGGAGGCAAAATTGAACTGGAATCAGATTAGACCTTTAGATATAACTATGAGTATATAGAAAATATGGAGAGAGGTAGGTGTTAAAGGACACCACTAAGAGTCAGCAAAATCCAGATGGGGAAAACTCCAGGACAAACCACTTGGCTTCCTCAGCAAATGATGTTCAAGGAAAGTAATAGCATGGGCTGTAACAGGTTTAAGAGAGCTTTTGGCCAAATGCAGTGAAAGGCCTTTATTTTGATCCAGGTTTGAACAAACGAACAACTTTTTTTTTTTTTTTTTTTTTTTTTTTTTTGTCGTCTTTTTGAGACGGTCTCCCTGTAGCCGCAGCTGGCCTGGGTTCACTTTGGAGACCAGGCTGGCCTCAAACTCACAGAGATTCGCCTGCCTCTGCCTCCCAAGTGCTAGGACTAAAGGCTTGTGCCCACCACACCCAGCTAAAAGCATCTTTTGATTGAGATATTAGAAGACTTTTGAACATTGATGGGGCATTTGAAAATATTAAAGTTATTGTCAGTTATTTGGGGTAAAATAATGATAATGCTGGACAGTTTTAAGATATAGCTTGTAGCCGGGCATGGTGGCACTCACCTTTAATCCCAGCACTTGGGAGGCAGAGGCAGGCGGATCTTTGTGAGTTTGAGGCCAGCCTGGTCTACATAGTGTGTTCCAGGACAGCTGGAGCTACAAGGAGATCTCCTCTCAAACACACACACACACACAGATATAGCTTGTAGATTCTTGGAGCCACCCTGCTTTGCTGTGCCAAATACTTGGCTGTTAAAATCTATGTGCAGAGTAAGTAGCTCATGTCACAAAGTTGTGGGGTAATTTGTTAGCACCCCCAGAACAAAATTACTTTTCCATCTATCATGAAGGCTTTAATGTTGTCATGATAAATGGCTGTGTTTTAAAGACATCTCATGTATGTACTAGGGGGTGAGGTGTACCACAGCAAGTGTGAAGGTCAGAGGACAGTTTTCAAGAGTCTGTTTTCTCCTTCCACAGTGTGAGTTTGAGGGATCAAATTCTGATCATAAGACTTGGTACCGCAGCAGCAAGCACCCTTATTTGCTGAGCCATCTTGCCAGTCTAATGGCCTTTTTTTTTGGGGGGGGGTCTTTTTGAGACAGGATCTCCCTGTAGCCCCAGCTGTCCTGGAACTCACTGTAGACCAGACACAGGCCTTGAACTCATGGAGATCCACCAGCCTCTGCCTCCTAAGTGCTGGGATTAAAAGCTTGTACCACCACACCCAGCCTAATGGCCATTTTTTGAGCAAATATTTAGAGTGGGTCTACTCACATACAATTCTGAAGATGCAAAAGTGAATGGAACATAGTTTGTTTCTTTTTAAAATATATATATTATATATTTTTAAAAGGTGTGTGTGTGTGTGTTTGTATTTGCACACATGAACTCAGTGTCTGTGGAAGCCAGAAGAGGGCATTAAATCTCATGGAGCTGCAGTTACAGGGGTTGTGAGCTACCTGGTATAGGTACTGGGAACTGAACTCAGGTCCTCTATAAGAGCAGTGCATATTCTTAACCTCTGAGCCATCTCTCTAACCCCTACAGTCTGTTTTTTTTTTTTTTTTTTTAATGGTACTTAAGCCAAAACACTGTTAGTGACCTGTTCTTCCTGTTCATAGATTTCCAGAGAGAGCCAGGTTGCTGTGCTGGTAGAATCCACAGCAAAAGTTAGCCTTTGAACCCAAAAAAACATTACCCACTGAGGGTGGTGGAAGTGGGGGTTTTCTACAACCCCAGCAGCCTAATGATTTTCAGCTTTTGTGGGAGGTAAAAATGTCTGTGAATAAAGAGAGACAAAGTAACCAAATATGAACGGTTACATACTAATAACTCTGTATAAAGTGACTTATTCTGAAAGCCCAGGCTTTGGAGACAGAGGACCCCCAAGTTCCAGGCCAACCTGGCTCATTTGATCTCTGGTTCACAACAGCAACAATAATAACAACAACAAAAAGAAACATACACAATACATAAAGACCTGCCTTTGAAAAATAGGAATGGCCAGCCAGCTACAGTGATGTGCTTGACCTAAGCCAGCTGTTCAGAGAGTAAGAGGATCAGGCCGGAGGCAAACTTCAGGAAGACTTGGTGAGGCCCTTTGGTCAGGAAAATGAGTGTATTTGACATGGTGAGGGTAAGAATGCATTTGCAAGATGTTAAGTTTAACTGGGAAGATGTTGCTACTGGCTTTGAAAGTTAGGAGTACTGGACATTGTCAGAAGGGACATTGGAGAGTACTATGTGGTGCTTTAGGGAATACTGGATTTAGGGACTGAAGGTGGGGGTCCATGGTTCACTAGTTTACCATTAGTGAGCCCCTCAGAGACTCTGGGGCTTTGTTCCTCATAAAGTGGGACAGTTATGCCTGCTTCTGAGATCCTGTGGGGATCACATGAGAGAGTGATGGTAACAAAATAACAGCATCATGGGCTTCTAGGAACACGGTGATGGAAGACTGCAGTTACAGAGCTGCCACCAGACAGCTGCAGTTATCTGTCCAGAAGTCAAGCTGTGCCCTTTGTTACCCCTAGTAACATACTTGTGTAGCCCAGTGGTAAAACTCTTACATAGCATGCAGGAGGCCCTGGTTCCATCCCCAGCAATGCAACAAAAACCAAAAAGAGACTTCCGGGGAGTTTGGGTAAGGTTCAGGGAAGAAAAAGTAGGTCTTATCATGCATGGTAGGCTGTTGCTGTCCTGTCTGTGCAGCTGTCTGGTGGCAGCTCTCCTAGAAAGCTGAGGGCTGAGAGACAGTGTGTGATCAGTTTACAAACAGTGAAAGTAGAGGCTGCACAGGTGATGTGGTCACTTGCATCCTCTAGATCTGAAAGGCTGCCCAGCAAGATGTGAAAGAGACAAGTTTAGTGTGTCCGGACAAGACAGTGCTCCATGGTGAGCATCAGTTTCCAGAACTTTTTATCCCTGAGAATAAATTAAAAATCATAATTGCTCTAGCTTTAAAGCAGTTTTAGGTTTGTTCATGGCTGATTCCTGGACAGAATGGATTGCTTGGCAGTGTGCTTCTAACCTTCTAAGGCTGTGAACCATCATGCCACTCCTCAAAGCCCATCCTCTGGTGATGAACTCCGAGTAGAACACTGGGCAGATGGCTGTCTGAGCTGTGTGGTGGTGGGACTTCGCAGCTGCTCCACAGCCCCTTCCCTCCCAAGGCCCTGCTGTGTAAGGTGCCTTCTTGACACACAGGAGCCAGAGTCTGCCCAATGTGAGGCTTGGCCTTTCTCAAAACAACCTCTCTTTTGAGTTGAATTTGCATTTACATCCTACCACAAACCGCCTTCTAAATCAGATAGACTTTGAACCATGTTCAAATCCTGCCAAGGTGGCTTTGTCTTTAGTTCAGGATTGAGTAATTTGACTGGTTAATAACAAAAGTCTGCACTGGGGGAGGGTTCTTTTGTTCTGACCACTTTTTGTTTTGTTTTTATTTTTGTAGTGCTGGAGACCAAACCCTGGGCCTTGCACATACTAACAAGCCTCTACCATTAAATAGCATCCCCAGCCCCTGACTTTGTAACATGTTCACACAGAGAGTGATTTGGTGCCTCCTCCATAACATCATGTGGAATGAGAGGTGTAGACTTTTCACCTGAGGAATCACTGTGAACCCTTACAAAGCCATTGTCATTGGCCTAAATTTAGCTTTTCTGAAAGAATTGAAGTTTTTAATTTAGTGTGCTAAGATTATGGTAAGTTCAGAATATGCTTTTAATTATCACCTGTTTCAGTGAAAACAGCAGACGAGTAGCCAACATATCTCTTTTTAAAAATATTATTATTATTATTTTGGTCTTTTTGAGACAGGATCTCTCTGTAGCCTCAGCTGGCCTGGAGCTCACTATGTAGACCAGGCTGGCTCAGAGATTCGTCTGCCTCTGCCTCCCAAGTCCTGGGATTAAAGGCGTGTGCCACCATACCTGGCTTTGTTTATTATTTTTATTTTATATGTATAGATGTATTGCCTGCATGTGTATAAGTGCACTTGTGTTGTGCAGTGCCTGAAGATGTCAGAAGAGGATGTTGGATTCCCCTGGAACTGGAGTTGCAGACAGTTGTTAGCTGCCATGTGGCTGCTAGCAGTTGAACCTATGGGTCCTCTACAAGAGCAGCCCGTGCTCTTAGCTGCTGAGCCGTCTCTTCAGCTCATATCTGTTTTTTAAAGACATTTAGGAGAGGTACCCGAAGCAGAGCAGCATTGTTCTGCGTTAATCAGTGATGCACACCGTGTGAACTGAGAAGCAGAAATAGATTTGAACTTGTAGCAGGAAAGGACTTTAGAGGCCAGCAAGTTCAGTTCCTTTTTTCTGGTTAATCATAAGGAAAATGAGGTTCAGAAAGGTTAGATGACTTGCCCAAAGCCATGCAACAAGTTACTGGCAGAATCAAGGCATGAACAGCACTTTTTCCTGAGAATTTGCTGAAACTTAATACTTCCTAATTAGTGATTAAGAAGAAACACTTTCCTTTTATGCTTTTTTTCAATTTTAATTTTTACACTAAAAGCATGGTTCATATTTATTGAGTATATCCTATTTATTAAATACTTTTAAAGTATATCATTTCATATACTTTTTATCTAATCTTGTGAACCAGTTACTAACAATCCTACTTTACAGCTTGGGCCCAAGGGAAATTCGTGATGCAATAGGTTAATTGCGAGCTTCGGGTTATGTGGGCAGTATTGGGACTGGCATTTGAGCTTCAGGTCTCTCTGACTTGTTGCTCTGTGGTACCCACTGTCACTCATAATGATGTAAATTCAGACCTTTGCAGGGTGTGGGCAAGAGTGATGGTTATCTTCAAAGTGTTTCTGTTTGGACTTGTCACTCACCCTGTAAAAGGCAAAGATGCACAGATACGGGTGGAATGAGTCTTGCTCAAGGTAGGTAGCCACAGCACTTAACAGGTGGTGGGCTAATTCCCCTCTCATCTCCATAAGATAAATGGTATTTGCTGGTTGGACAGTTGAGGCCCAGATAGGCTCAGGGACTTGCCCAGCTCCTTATCTCAAACCCACATGGCCCGGCCCCCAGCTTGTCCTCAGTCTCTTCTCCCTTCTAGCATAGATTTCACCACTTTGCTCTTTCCTGTCTTACACCAAGATTGTTTAAGTACTTCCCAAAAATAATGAGCTACGTGTGGGTGTGTTCATTCTCCAGAATGAATCACTGTGAACAAGGCCAGCACCAACGAAAAAAGAATAAATATCTGGAATCAGAGACTCCTGACTGCTGTGCCCCACTAATTGATGGACTCTGAAGTGAGCTCTTTTTAAAAAGGCGACTGTGGGTTTGGCCTTGTGTGTCTCACTGTGCTCAGAATAGTCATCTCTTGGAAGTTGTTAATTTTCCCTTTCTTGCTTCCCAAAATAGTCCCAGTGCCATTCCCTTTGCTGGACGTCACACCACCAGTAAGAAAAGAGGTGTGCTCCCTGCAGGGAACCCGGAAGAGAGACAAAGGGGGCAGGGAGGGAGCTTTCTTGGATTAACAGTATTCCTGGCGGAAGAAAAGAGGGTCTTGCCAAGTTTTCTGAGACCTGTGTAAGTTTTAAATTCTCAAGAAGAGTAGGACAGCTTGGTATGGTGGCCCTCAGCTGTAATCCCAGCACTCTGGAGACAGGAAGAGAGTTGAAGGCCAGCTGGACTACTTAGTGAAACTCTGTCTCAAAAAAACCAGAACAGTCAGAATAAAAATTTACAAACATGGGTTTAGAACGAAAACTGTGAAGTTTAGTGAGTCTTGAGATTACAGAAGTTAGAATTGAAATTCCGAAGAAACTTCCTTTTATAATCTTTAATCCCAGCACTCGGAAGGCAAAAGCAGGCAGATCTCTGTGAGTTCAAGGCCAGCCTGGTCTACATAGCGAGTTCAGGCCAGCTGGGGCTACAGAGAGACCGTGTCTCAAAAAGACCAAAAAAAAATTTTTTTTTATTTGGAGCCTAGTCTCATAAATACCTACTTTAGATGTTCTACCTTTAAGAAATAATACAGCTCAAGCTCTTCAGCAGGCACCTGCATGTTTTGGAATTTGTCTCAGAAGATAGGGATCTGATCAAACACTGAAAAAAAGAATACAAGAGGCCCTGCAGGGAAGGTCTACACTACCTGCCTGCCTGTTCCCCGCCTTGTGTCCTTGGGTGGAGCAGCTAGGGATTGTCTCTATTTTATAGACACCCCAGGGTAGGCCATCTTTGGATTTGCAGAGCTAAGGGATGACTTGAAGAGCATTGGAAGAAGGGGTGAAAGTAAACTCTTTGTAGCCTAGACTTTCTGTGGGATTGGCCACAAGCTGCTTTCCTCTGGAGCATCTTCCCACTGGGTCCCCAGACACTGGTCACAGTGTGACAGCTAGGAGTTGCGCCCTCCCCTCTGTCCCCTGCTAGGTGAGTGCCTCTTCCAGCTTCAGTGTTGTAGTAGCCAATGTTACATTCCTGACCATCCCAGGAGGCCAGAGTGAGGGCAGCTCAGGGGAGACAGGGTAGAGGGATACCAACTGTGCTGTCTGTGCTATTCTTGTTAGTCAGATAAATAAAGGATTGCAGATTCCAGGCTGCTGAACAGCTCTCATAGGCGCCAAATTAATTTACAGTGATTTCCTGTCAGTGGCACACTTACGTATGATACATACCCAGTAAAACTCATTAGTCTCAGAGGGAATTGTGTATACTGCCTGCTTGAAAAAAGTAAGAGGGGGTGTGTGCTTGTGTACATGTGCAGGTGCGTGTGCATCTGAAGGTGCTGTCCAGGGGCCTTTTCAAGGTGGGTTAAATTTCTTCAACTCTTGCTTTATCATTTACTCTGTCTTGACAGTCACTAAGGTAGGCTCCAACTTTCTGTGGAGGACATTCTCATTGGCCCTCATGAGAGGCCACCCAACAAGGACTGAAGGGAAGAGTTGACAATCGAGTGAAAAGCTGTTCAAAGGAGGGAGTGATTGAACAGAACTTTGAAGGATTTGTAAAAAATTAGGCAGGAAAAAGTATTGCAGTAAAAGAAAATGCAAGAGCATTACGTGCCACGCTCTGGAAACCAGGTGCCTGGTGGCCAAGCGAAGGACTGGGATGAGGCTGGCTGGGAGGAATCCTGGGTGGTTTTGAATGGAATGTAGGGAATGCCCTCTGTTCTCCAAAGAGAAGGGGCAGTCCATGAGCAGGCCTCGCAGCTGGAAGGAGTAGGTAGTTCATTGCTCTTTCGTAGGCAGGGAACAGAGGAGTTAGAGGCGTGGTAGAGGCCACAAAGCCTTGTTTGTGAGCCGAATAAGGTGCAGAGATGCCTAGTTGAAGATACTTTTCTGGCCTCATGTCTATAAAAGCTCCTTGTTTTAGAATGTGAAGTATACTAAGGGATTATTCTAAGTCTGGAAAAGGACCCAGATGAAATTCTCACCATTGCTATTGATGTCTGCTCCTAAATTTCCTGCAGCTTTGCTGTGTGCATGTACCAGCTGCCTACAGGCCAACTATACATGTGAAACGGACGGGGCCTGCATGGTTTCCATCTTCAATCTGGACGGCATGGAGCACCACGTGCGTACCTGCATCCCCAAGGTGGAGCTGGTTCCTGCTGGAAAGCCTTTCTACTGTCTGAGCTCAGAGGATCTGCGTAATACCCACTGCTGCTATACTGACTTCTGCAATAAGATCGACCTCAGGGTGCCCAGCGGTGAGTGGACATCCTTGTTGGACTATTGTCTCACCTTGGAGGTAGGGCATTTCATCCTTCTCACTCTTTACTGTTCTTCCTCAACCCCTTGCCTCAATGATAGTCACGGGTGTCTTTCAGATGCTGCCTGAAATCAATGATAAGGGATGGGGGTTCTCCCAGTCAGACTTGCAGGGCAGATGTTCCATTTAGTCCCAGAGGTGCCAGCTACTTGAGTAGTGGCCATCAGCAGCAGAGTCATGGGAAAGGGGTCTGCTCTGAGGATGGAATGAATAATATGAGAATTAGGCTAGAATTAGAAAGGGTGGCAGTCACTGTGCAGCAGTGCTAGACACCTCCCCAGGTAGGTCTGCCACCTAGCAGAGCCTGGAGGGGATAGAAACTGGCATCTGTCTGTGGGCCAAGCTGCAGTCCTGACATGCTGTGAGCTTCCAAAGTACTTTTGGTTTGACTCTTGGAGGGGTGCTTCAGTGAAAGGAGGCTGGCATTTGAGAGCATCTAGGCACACAGGCTAGCCCAGGAAGATCAGAGGCCAGAGAAACTCCAATGAGAGGTGAAAGGGTCTTTTATACATGGTACAGTGTTGGAGATAAATCGGGCCACAGCATCCTCCTCTTTTTACTGTTTCTTTTTGTCCCCTCTCTTGTTTATCCAGGGCACCTCAAGGAGCCAGAGCACCCTTCCATGTGGGGCCCTGTGGAGCTGGTGGGCATCATTGCTGGCCCGGTCTTCCTCCTGTTTCTCATCATCATCATCGTTTTCCTCGTCATCAACTATCACCAGCGCGTCTACCACAACCGCCAGAGACTGGACATGGAGGACCCCTCGTGTGAGATGTGTCTTTCCAAAGACAAGACACTCCAAGATCTAGTCTATGATCTCTCAACATCAGGGTCTGGCTCAGGTACCATGTTCTCCAGGCATTGTGTTTGTTGGCCCTCACAACTGGTTCCCAGCAGGAGACAGTTTACGAGGAAGGCCCGAGGCCCTGCTGCATTGAGTCATTTGGTTTCACAATTCTCTTCGTTTGGAGTCTGACATGTAATACGATATGATAATGGCTTCACAGAAAATCTTTCATTCCTTGAGATTCCAGAGGTCAAATGCAAAACCCTGTATTGCAGAAACCCTGCCTCTCTCTAACTCTTGTAGCTGTGTGTCTGTAAAAATTCAACTGGTTCCACCTGAGCGGTGGCATGCTCAGTTTAAGGGCCCCTTTTGAGAAACAAGAGTGTGCTGGATTCCTGTGAGGTCCTGACAGCTAATCATTGATCTCTGAGCAACCACAAGGGGAGTTTAAGGACATTGAGTAAAGCTTAGAGTAGGGATTTGGTGAATCATTGACTTGTACCACTGCCCAAGGGCTTTTTGGTGAGGGTTATCGTAAAGGCAGTTTGGGCTTCCAGCATAGCTTGGGCTCAGTTTCCTGTAGTGCCTGTTGTCCAAGTCTTTCTTAGATGAGGATATTGAACTCAACCATGGGCCTTGGCATAAGACCAGAATTGAGGATGGAGGGAACTGAAGTCATGTAGAGCTCAGGAAATAGCTCGGCTAACAACAACAAAATGCCGGGTGTGGTTGTGCATGCCTATAATCATCTGTAATCCCAGAAGGAGGATTGAGGCAGGAGGATTGCCTCAAGTTCAAGGCCAACCTAGCAAGTGGAGAGAAAGAGAGAGAGAGAGAGAGAGAGAGAGAGAGAGTACTCAGCTAGCTGTTAGACATACACATGGCTATAAAAAGATGGCTTTGTTTCTGTTGTTTTTAATGAAGCTAAATGATGGTCTTAGTGCTATACCATTCCTCTGGAGAATAGAAGAAATCATTCACAGCCATCAGTATTGCCATCCTAGCCAGAACACACAGGTCTCACTTGTGACTCTTGTGTTTCCCTGCCACAGGACAGACTTTGCTTGTGCAGGGAAGTTGTACCATCAGTCCTGGCCAGACATCCTCCTTGAACACAGAGAATACTGTGAGCTATGACATCTCCTGAATGTCAGTGGTTTTTGCCTTTATTAAGCTCGGCAGTAGAGAGCACCAACATGAATATATTTAAAAGCTGCATATTTTTAGAAACCTAGAAAATATCTGGCATGTGCTTTGCCACTAGAGGTAGGGCAGTGGCTGGAAGTTCTTGGCTGTGTCTTGATGTGCTGTGAGAGGATGAGGCTTTAGTGCCTGGGAATTCTTAGGTCCAGGCCAGCATCTAGAGAGGCTTGGTGGTCATCTCTTTTCTGCACCAAAATCATTAATGACTATTTTTCTCTGGCTGGTTCAATCCATTCTTGGGACAGGATATACAGAGCTTCCAAGGTGTTGGGATTTTTGTTTTGTTTTTTAATTGTTTTATTATTTTTAAAACTATGTGTGCCTGCCTATGTGTGGATATGTACACAAGAGCAGGTGCCAGTGGAGCCCAGAGGCATTGGATCCTCTGGAGCTAGAGTTAGAGGCAGTTGTGAGCTACCTGATGAGTCCTTACTGAGCTCTCTCCAACCCAGGTGTTGGGTTTTTAATAATGTTTTGTTGTTGTTGTTTTGTTTTTTGGTCTTTTAGAGACAGGGTCTCCCTGTAGCCCCAGCTGGCCTTGAACTCACAGAGATCCACCTGCCTCTGCCTCCTGAGTGCTGGCATTAAAGGTGTGCACCACTATACCCAGCTAATAATGAAATTTGGGGGGGGGGGTTCTTTGTTTTTAGGGTTTTGGGTTTTTTTTTTGTTGTTGTTGTTTTGTTTTTTGAGACTGGGTCCCCCTGTAGGTCCAGCTGGCCTGGAACTCACATAGATCTGCCTGCCACTGCCTCCCGAGTACTGGGATTAAAGATTAAAGGTGTCTGCCACCACATCTGGCTTTTTTTTTGTCTTTTTGAGACAGTCTAGTCTCCCTGTAGCCCCAGCTAACCTAGAACTCACTATGTAGTCCAGGTTGGCTTCAAACTCACAGAGATCTATCTGCCTGCCTCTGCCTCTGCCTCTGCCTCCCGAGTGCTAACATTAAAGGTGTGCACCACCACACCCGGCATTTATAATGCTGTTTTTAAAGTAATAAGTCCATGCTGCTTATGTGACCTCTAGTTCTTTTGAACAAAGGACACTAAATGGGGGCAGAGTTTGCGAAGAGGCTGGCCTAGGATTGAATCAATGATACGATGATGTGAGGATTGTTGGGAGAAGCTTACAGGACACATAAATTTGAGGGCGACTTGAAGAACAGGTTGGGATTTCAAGTGAGGTAAGAGTGCAGGGAACATTCCAGGCCAGAGAAAACACCTTGAATGGAAAGGACAAAAAGCCATGAAGGTTCATGGTATGTTTAAAGACTCATGATAAGCAGTCTGGTGTGGTATGCCCATTTCTGGGGTGGGCAGAGACAGGCTGGCCACCTGTAAAGAGCCTTGGGTGCTGTGCTTTGTCTTACAGGTAAGACACATCTACTGAAAGTTTTGACATAAGAAAGTAAATGATCTTTTCTCCTCTGGAAGGAATTCTGACAGTGGTGTAGAGGATGGATTTGTTCTTTGCTGGTCCTCTGTTGGAAAGGGTGGGGTGACACAGGGCTATATGTGGGTGCATGGGCAAGAGTGTATGGAGATGAGGTGGAAAGACCAGTGAGCGTCTTTAAGAAAAAGGGTAATAGGACAGGGTATGGGAAGGAGAGGAAGGAGGCAAGGGGTCTGATTGGAGAAACACTGGCAAGTCTATATAGTGTAGTTAAAAGCATGAAATGTGGGAGCTGGGGAGATGGCTCAGCCATTAAAAGTGCTGGCTGCTCTTGCAGAGAACACAGGATCAGTTCCCAGCACCCACATGGCGGCTAACAACCATCTGTAACTCCAGTTCCAGGGAATTGGATGCCCTCTTCTGACCTCTGTAGGCATTGCATGGTGTGGGTGCACTTGCATACATGCAGGCAATATATTCATACCCATAACAAAAATAATAAATAAAATATAAAAACATTGCAAAGATGATTTTTTTAAAGCATTAACTGTGGAGTCAGTCCTGCATTTTAATTCCTGCCTTGCCACTTACTCGTATGAATTTGAGTGAGTTATATAACCTTTGAGCCCCCTTAGTTTTGTCTATAAAATGGGAATAATAACAATACCCACCTCACATCTGCATGTGAAGAAATGAAGTAATTTATGTAAAGCTCTTAGCATAGAACCTCATGCATAGTAAACACAGTAAATCCACCAAACCCAGGGATTACTAATAACTGTTATTTGGTTCAGGGAGGGAGTTGGGGGTTAAGAGTCCATCATAATGGTGAGGGTGACTGGATGAGTCAAATGAAGTAATGATGAGCCCTACAAGACAGTAAATTGATTGTAGAATTAGTATGGGTTTCCCCTACTCTACACTTAGATCTTCCTGTGAGCTGAGCTTCTGATCTCTGGTGAGAGCTGGCTTTCATATGTGTGCTGACCACCAAGCCACTTTGCTGGCCACACAGGATCGCCCTCTAGTGGCTAATGAGCAGAGTGGCTAGGAGGCAGCTCCCAGCTCATGAGACCTGCTTTCACTTTTTTCTGCCCTCTTCCGGTTTCCATCAAAATAAAGCAGATGTGAGTTGGTTCACAGGTGGCCAGCTGCAGAGTTGGTAAATCTGGTCAAACATGCACATGTAAGTTTATTATCCATGCTAACCAAAGGAGAAGTTCTTTGCTAAGGAGCAGCTGCTCACATGCTCCCACTTACAGCCTGGCTCAGCCTGTTGGTAAACTGCCTAGGCATGGTGCAGGGCTTGCTGTAGCACTTTGTGGCTGATGGACCAGTGGAGAGATGCTGTTGAGGGTCTTTGTAGCAACATGCGGTGAGTAGCAAATATGCAGTGTCAGATTTCTTTCCATTCTTTCGTCCATAGGGTTACCCCTTTTTGTCCAGCGCACAGTGGCCCGAACCATCGTTTTACAAGAGATTATTGGCAAGGGCAGATTTGGGGAAGTGTGGCGTGGCCGCTGGAGGGGTGGCGACGTGGCTGTGAAAATCTTCTCTTCTCGTGAAGAACGGTCATGGTTCCGGGAAGCAGAAATATACCAGACAGTTATGCTGCGTCATGAAAACATCCTTGGATTTATTGCTGCTGACAATAAAGGTAAAGGGTTGGTGGGGTACATACAGGGCACCCCAAAGTCAGCATCCTTAGGTAGAGAGATGGGGGAGACTTTGCTGCTATGTGATACACAGTTCTTTTTGCCTTCTTAGTTATGACCCACAGAAAGTCTGAATAAGGCCATAGTTTTCACACCCTTCTTAAATGTAGAGCCTTTTATGCCATGGAAAGCTTACACAGAAAGATACTAAACAGTCAAGATATATACCCTCACCCTCTAGGCTGTTCCTCTTCCTGGTGTGCTTTTGGACCTGTCCCCCAATGTGGTCCCTGTTGGGACTCTCATATGCTTATTTTGAAAGTCACTACAATAAAGAATTATGGCCTCACCTTGCCAGGAAAGAATGGCCACAGAAAAGCATTCAGTCCACATTCTGTGACACAGACACCAGTATTTCACTTGTAGTGGAGCAGCCACAGAACAAAGACCTGCCTGTCCCCAAAGTGTCATTGAGTAGTTGTGAGACTTAAATTTGGTCTGTTCTGTACTTAAGGCCCCTTAGTTCCTCCTCCCC